>NC_087200.1:62181363-62318863 GCF_015104395.2 Macrobrachium nipponense
CCTTTCTGACTGACAGGACTCTTGGTGGAGCCGCTCTTTGCACTTGAGGGCGCTTGTTGGGTTTGAGGGACCAACGGCGAGTACTCGCTCGATCCAAACACATCGCTAACAACCTCTGCAATCTAAAAACAAACATTAAGAACATATAAATAGATAGTGTGTCATTAGAAGCACGATTCCTGCTGAAATTGTTACTTTGCATTATATTGAATCTTATAAGAGGCGTAACAAAACTTCTTCTGAAGCAACATTTTCATGATAATGGTTGATTGTAAATCAGAAATTTCTGACCAAATTACGACATGTGTCCTTCGCCAATCTAGCTGTGACTGATCAATACCTACTAGCTATCAGGTACTCACTGTGTACTTCAACTGAGGCACAATGGAGTTTACAGAAAATGTGCTTACATGGGATGCTACTACATAGGATCAATCATGTACGTCCCGCCAGTTAAGGAAGACTAGTTAACCCTCGGAAGTGATAAACCAACGACAGAGAGCAAGAGAGATATAATAAATAACATAATATGATATGTGTGAGTTGAAAAAAGACCTCACCCTAGCCACCCAAGCGAATCTCTTTCATTGTTCCCAAAAGGGAACAATGAAAAAGATTCGCTTAAAATGAGAGGAAATGTGAGCATTTTGAAGCACGTAATGGATGCACCAATACTCCTCGGCATTTTGAAAGGAAGTTGAAAGGCAGCCGTCATGACTTACTTGCGCAACCAGTTGGTCAAGCTGAGCCTGAGCCTGAGCATCGCCAGATAAGGCTGGCCACTCGTTGATTAATGTACAGAGGTCCTTGAGCTGGGTTTCGTGGCCATTACCCGAAGCCTTTTCTTGCAAGCTCTGGATCTCTTGCAGGCGGCTGTTCAGCTTCTTCTGGCGGTTCTCAACTTCCTGGTTGATGGCTTCTGTTTGTCCACGCAACCTTGTTTGGCAAGGAAAATTTTAACTATAATTACAAGCAACGATAATCATTCTCTTAAATGTACGTTAAGATGCTTTGCATACTTCGTTATATAAGTGAATACCACAGAAAAATGACAGGTAAAAGGTCAGTACCACGGTCGCCGTGGTCAGTACAAAGCGCTTTCGCGTGTTTATTCACGCCCGACGATGCGTGAATAAACAACACTTATCTAATGATGAATGAAGTTAATTACATCTACTGTGATTTTTAAGCATACCTCTTTATATTCAGTATCTAGAATATCTTTCATTCATCCACAACTAATTTGGTATTAAAACCAAAAAGGTTTTATCACATACACGGATTTATAGGCTTAAGAATGCGTATACTACAGATGAATCCTTTTTTTCTCCATATTCTTAAGATCTCAGATCTATTTTGAACATTGAGCAAGAAGGATAAATCATTAAGGAAACCAAATAAACAATAACCCTCATTAATTACTGATATTCAACAACCTTCATTTACTATAAGCAATGTAATTTTTTCTTTCGAATTTCCATGAAAGGTAGTTTGTCCAACAGGGGTCAGGATTAGGTTAAAATTTATTCCTGAAATTAAATGAATTTAGGCAGTTCAGTGGAATCCTATGGATTTATGACCTTCAGGAACTTTCATTCTTTGTGCTGAGAGATAATTTTTCTTTCTGTTTGCCAAATCTGTCAGACAATTACATGTTTAAAACACCTTCATAAGATAAAACCATTATGGTTTATAGTCCAGGGGTCCCCAGCCTTTTTGCATGAAAGGGCCACATTATCATTCTAAATACAAATGAGGGCCGCATATTAGAATTATCTTTACTATCGGAGAAAGTTCACATTTATTTGTAAATAATTTAGCTTTAGAGTTTAGTTTAGGCTTAGGCTCATATGATAGTTATTGCTAAATAGGTATTATTCCTATAAATAAAAATTTTTTAATAGTAGCTTATGTTTTGTTGTATAGTTTTTACAAAGGATTATGAGTTATTGAAAATTCTATTTAGCTCATCTTTAATGGGAAACTTGATGCTGCATATTATTTGCAACCTTATCAATATCTATTTCAACATATCATTATTATTAAGAGAGAGAGAGAGAGAGAGAGAGAGAGAGAGAGAGAGAGAGAGAGAGAGAGAGCCGCACTGAGCATCATTAAGGGCCGCAGGTTGGGGATCCCTGGTTTATACTAAATCATGACAGTTAAATCACACCTCCTGAACCTTTCAGTAATAAAATAAATGATATTGCGTCTTGCTATTGCATCTAATCCTTAGCAATTGCTCAACACCTGACAGTCAATTGCTATAGCTAGTCCTGTGTTTTGTTATAGCGATCGAGTATAACTACCTGGTAAGCAGCGCCAAGAGGACGTGGCACTGTGATTCATAGATGTGAGAAAGAGCTATGAGACGTTCGTTATCCACCAAGAAGTCATCTGAAGGAATAAATTACAATTACAATTACTTTGTAAAAATGTAAATTACAATCATAATTATAATTACATTTGGAAATAGCAATTATATTAAAATTATAAGAGCTTAACAAATTCAGTTACAATTACAAGGGATTTGGGTGCGAGAGAAAACGCTCATCTTTGGCACAGGGAACAGCGCACTGAGGCGATTCAAATCGAGCTGATAGGATTTCATAGTTCATTTCCAGAAGCGTAAGTGACAGAGGAGCAGCGGTCGTATTAAAACAGCATTTATTAGCACCAGCAAATTTAAGTCTTATAAGCAACCCATCACTCTTAATGGAGCCCGACCCTCACCACTTCAATTTTATCATTACAATTAAATTACATATTACATCCTGTAATTCATTAAATTGCAATTACTTACTAGAAGTTCACTTTCAATTACAACTGCACAAAATTCTGTAATTAATTACATTTCTATTAAATCACAATTACTCCAACCCTGCAAGGAAGGCAGGTTTCAGACAGGGTGTTATCATCATCTTTGATTTGAAGTCTTTCTCGCGATACTTACAAAACTCAAGATGATAGAATACACATTTTCGCCTACAAACTACTTTGTTGCTATAGTTGTTGTTGTTCTTGTTGAGGGGATAAGAAAGGTCAATGAAAGAGAATCAAATGGTCTGGAAAATGTGTTTTGCGTCGACTTAAAAGATTCATGAATTTTAGGATAGGATTTTATGACTTATTTATTAGAATGAAAATGTAAAAAAAAAAAAAATCATTTCTAATAAGGTATAGCGTATTTATCTTAATTTTCGTGGTTCCATTTAAGCTCACGAAAAAGTGACGATATCAAATGACACCAAGTAATGTTGATAGTTACCGAAACGAATGGGGTCACAAGCGTCGTTGTTTTCGGGTGACATGGCCACCAGAGCCTGAGGTGGGGGCGAAGGCGTCTTCCGAGGGTCCAACCGTGACTGAGGCCGACTTGCTGGTTGCGGGGGGCGGGTCATGCGCAAGGTCAGCAGATCAGCTCCAAGGGCGCTGCTGCCACTGTCCTCACCTGTGCGGTATAACATTTCTCTCTGTTCAAAAATGTCATGGACAGAAATGACAGATAGTATATTTATGAACTAAATGTTTGATTTGATTGAAGACCTTTACTGATTAATAACACGACAGATTATTATTATTATTATTATTATTATTATTATTATTATTATTATTATTATTATTATTATTATTATTATTATTATTATTATTATTATTATTATTATTATTATTATTATTATTATTATTATTATTATTATTATTTTTTTTTTTTTTTTTTTTTTTTTTTTTTTTTTTTGCTCAATCACGTCCTCCAATTCGACTGGCTGGTAGTTTATAGTGTGGGGTTCCGGGTTGCATCCTGCCTCCTTAGGAGTCCATCACTTTTCTTACTATGTGTGCCGTTTCTAGGATCACACTCTTCTGCATGAGGCCCGGAGCTACTTCAGCCTCTAGTTTTTCCAGATTCCTTTTCAGGGATCTTGGGGATCGTGCCTAGTGCTCCTATGATTATGGGTACGATTTCCACTGGCATATCCCATATCCTTCTTATTATTATTATTATTATTATTATTATTATTATTATTATTATTATTATTATTATTATTATTATTTATTATTATTATTATTGTTCAGATGAATCCGAAATTTTCGTGAAGCACCCTAAAAGGCACGAGGTGAAATAGCAAGCTGAAGTAAAAATCCATGAATGGAAGAAAAGAAAACGAAAAGAAAGTCTGCTCTAGGAAAGAGGGGCTTCATAACAAACTGAGCAAAAAATATTGACACGAGGCTCAAAAACTTATTCACTATATCAAACAGGCAACTCTTAAGACTGCTTGTAACCATAAATAAAGGCAAACACAGAACCGTTCACTCTGTAACAGTAAAGCACGAACAACCTCACAAAGTTCATCTTTGGTTATCGCTTACTCTGGGAGTAAGCCTATAAACTACTTTTGCTGTTGTTGTCGCTGTTGTTGTTTTTGTTGGGAAGGGGACAGGAAAGCCCCATGGAAAAGCCAAAAAGGTCTGAAAAAGATGTTTCACGTTGAGTTAAAGATACAGGAATTTTAGGACAGGATATTTATGATTTATTTATTAGGATGAAAAGGCAAAGAATAAAATTTAATGTCATGTTAAACAGTACAGGAAAACTATTTCTAATAAAATACCGTAAAAATAGGCTCAGAAAATTTAATGGTCTCTCCCTGACAAGGCATCATTAGGGTTCTCTAGAAGGTCTCGGAGACACACACCACAATCATGCATGGAAGAATCCCATAATCCAGTTGCAGGATATCTGGATTTCTGATCATCCCCAGGGTTATTAGACAAATAAATAAATAAATAAATAAATAAATAAATAAATAAATAAATAAATAAATAAATAAATAAATAAATAAATAAATAAAAACAAAAGAAGAAGAGGCATAGAAGAAGAATGATAATAGGGGCTGGAAAACGTTGCGATGGCAAAGGAAAAAGCGCGAATGTCATGGCAAAAGAAAGATAATATGATCATCAATCCAGAGCAGACTTTGAATCATAACCAAAAGGCCTTAACCCAGATTTATCAATATTAATAAACTAAGCATCCTTCATAGTATTAACAAAATCCAAATCTCTCCAGAGCGACGACATAACAGCCATATTGCACGGTGAATAAAGAATGCGTCAACTATTGTGAAATATAATTTTTTTTAACAGATATTGAAAAAAATAGCACTTCCGGCAACGCAGTGTGTTTGTCTGTCTGTCTGTGCCCAGGATATTTCAAAGCGTTATTGAAAGCCTTCCGTCAAAATTGTGTTCAGGGCTGCAAAAGGGTCAAAGGAGAGGTGACTGGAAGTTGGGACGAATATGGATCCTAATCCGGATAGTTTTATTTTTCTTTTTTAATTTATTTATTTACTTTTTTTGAGAAGGGGGGAAGTTTGCTGGAGAAACCGCACTGAAGGAAGTACAATAAAATTGTATACTGTGTAAGTGGTATTTTGTTATTACTTAAATGGCGTGTTTTTATTTTTATTTGTTGTCCGATCAGTCACGACAAAATGACGACCAACGTCTCCGGGATGAAAATTAGGTTGCATAACAGTCACTGGGACCAGGTATGCTACGTAGCAGACATATTTCTCTGCTGTTTTACACCTTTTATAAAATTCATTCATTTTTAATATTTAGTTGTGTTTTCCTGTTTTTTATATTCTTGTTACTAAAAACACTTGGAAAGATAGTTTTAATATATGCAAGGTGAATATGGACTTTTTACATTATTCCCCCATCCACATTCCTTCCAGCTTTGTCTTAGTGAGACAGAGAGCCACAAAATACTCCCGAGTTGTCCCCGTGGACTTGGACCTTTATAAAGTCAGCGGCTGTGATAATCCATCCTGGCTGCATTTATGCATTATGGGTGAAATGATTTCTAAAATGTTACCACATAATGGCAGCAAAGATTACTTTTTATATATATAATAAAAAAAACCTTACCTCCAATGGGTGAGATCCCAGATTTGGAAGTTGCAATGTGCACAGCAATTCGACTCATTTCAACAGAATCGGTAGCGGTTCGATTGGTGTCCATTCCATGGGACACCTTGGGTACAGTGTCCATTTTTGGGGAAAAACAGGAAAGTCATACGTCAGTGGCCTTAAATGAAATCATGTGAATAATCGCAATCTTGTATAGATATAAAAGACATAAAAATTGTGATGAAATGGTCGTGGCACGATTCCAAACTACAAGAATTATAATAACTATTATGAATGGAGAAAAGTTTTGCAAGAATTCCAAAATGAGCGCAGAATAGTGGACGGATTTTTAGAATCTCAAAATGGATTCTTAACCAGAGTGTGTTCCAGTATTGATTGCAGTGACTATCCTGACCACAATTGGTAATGAAAATTGGTCATTTAGTACAAATAAAGTATATGCATCACATGCAGCGTCTTTATAAGAAGAGATACAGACACTATCCCACATTCATAAAAGAACATATACAAGTTTAGGGTACTATCCTTTCATTTAGATGTTTGTTATTTGTCCTGGGTACGAGTACTGCTGCATTCTCAAGTAGGATATATGTCATCTTTTCGTGTAACATCACTCTTTTAATTTGTAAATTGTAGATCTGGCGTACCTTAATACACATTAGGAATTCTCTTGTTAACTCTAATTGGTTATTGAAAATAATGACAACCGTTGCTCATCAGTGCTTTTTTTTCTTTGTCCGCTCCAAGTGACCGTTATTACCACTTTTGGACTTATTTGTCTTTCTTTTAATCAATTGCTACTCTTAGTTAACCACTACCAGGGCTCTTGAGTTACCTTTTTTTTATCAAGTTTTTTCATTCCTCTTGGCAGTTGCACTTATATCTCCATTGCTCGTGTCTCTCTTTAGCACATTTGTTGGATGATCTTTATACCATTTTTTGTTTCCTCCTGATGAAGGTACCGTAGAAGTCTAAGCTCTCAGGACGACTCACACTCCTTCGTAACATGTTGTTACGGCCGCTATAGTCACTACCCCATGTCAAGTCTTTTTAGATGTTGACATCTTTCTTGTGCATTTGTTAATTTGAGACTGCATTCTTCCTTCTCTCCAGGCTATCATGTCGCATTTTCTTTGTAGGGTTTGCTATCCATTGTCTTCATTGATTTGTGTTCTGGTGGCTTTCCAGTTCTCCTTGTTAATCTTTTTTCCTCAGTTTGTGGCTAATTAACTGTTTCCTGCTGACCTTCACTTCTCTATTCTCTCGTGTCTGCCTCCCACCCTCTAAGGCCTTTTTGTGAAATAAGCATGTCATTGTCGAGTAATATTGTTTAATTACTCGTCCTTTTGTTTGTTATACAATTTCCCATGGTATCTGGATGGTGTCCCTCTCACCATAACATTCAATGTCTCATAAACCACTGAATAAAGCATGACCTACTACAAGGTCTACACATCCAATCACTCATAAAATAGAAGAGTCTATTTATGCAACTTGACATCAACCCACTAGAACTCATATGCAGTACGAGTTCATGGAAAGCATAATATAAGAAAAGCTGTTACAGGCAATTAAGGTATAATAGCAGCTACCTCAGTCTATAGTCGAGTTCCATATTCAGCACCTGAAGAGGACCATCAGGAATCCGGAACATCGCGTCGAACCATACCAAATACTGAGAAGTTGGGGAAGCACTGAAGCTCTGAATACCAATTCTGGCAGCCAGAGGGCCTCCTCATCCGAGGTGGCTCTTGTTCTGATTAGCTGGAGGACAAGGTCACATGAGAAATAAATGATGAAGCCTTACCTTTTCGTTTTCGGTTCTGAACCCACGCGTGCTTGTAAGTGTGACGTTACCACTACTGTATTCCTACTATGATACAAGGACGTGCATCTATTTCGGAACCAAGAACCGTGTGACTTGTCCTCCAGCTTACCAGAATAAGAGCCACCTCGGGTATTCAGAGATTCAGTGCTTCCCCAACTTCTCAGTATTTGGTATGGTTCGACGTGACGTTCCAGATTCCTGATGGTCCTCTCCTGGTGCTGAATGTGGCATTTGACTATAGACTGAGGTAGCTGTTCATAAACCTTGATTTCCTGTAACAACTTTCCTTATATTATGCTTTCCATGAACTCGCACCCCATATGGGTACTAGGGTTGTAGTTGGTTAATGTCAAGTTGCATAAATAGAGACTTCTATTTTATGAGTGACTGAATGTGCAGACCTTGAGAGGGTCACCATCCGGATACAATGGGAAAGCTTCAGAATAGTATAACAAACAAAGGGATCGGAAATTAAATAATATTAGTCGACAAGGACGTGCTTATTTCACAAAAAGGTCATAAAGGGTGGGAGGCAACTGGTTATCGGCAGACGCGAGAGAAAAGAGAAGTGAAGGTCAGCAGGAAACAGTTAATCAGTCACAGAAACTGAGAAAAATGATTAACAAGGAGAACTGAAAAACCACCAGAACGCAAATCGATGAAGACATTGACAATGGAGAGAATACGCTACAAAGAAAATACATACATGTATCTGTCGAATGCAGATACATTCTACCAGAAAAGGAATAGACCCATCCTCACCATAGTAGATTTGTATTTTACCAGGTGTTTGTTCACCTAATCATACGAATTCTTTGTATTTACAATCATAAATTCCCAAGAAAGCCATACATTACCTTTTAAAAGGGGAACGTCTTTCCAAATTGTGTATTGTAAAACCTCATTGGCAAAGGATGCTCACCTGGACTTCTTCGTAAATTTCTTTCGTTCTCCTTTTGAGATCTTTCAGCGACTGAGCTGGTGTGACAGCAGCCAGGAACTGCTGGAAGGCTGTTAGCTCTTGCAGTCTCTCCTTTTCTTCGTCTTGTACTGTTTGCGATTCTGCCAGCAGGCCAGAAAAATAGTCTATTTTAACCTCTTGCTCTGTCAGGTTTCTGTGGGCCTCGTCACCTCTGTTGAGAAATGAAACAGTTGTTTTATATATATTTATATATATATATATATATATAATATTATTCATATATATATAATAATATTATATATATATATATATATATATTCAGATTATATATCTATATATATATATATAATATATATATATGTATATATTATATATATATATATATATATATATATCATATATATATATATATATATATTATATATATATATATATACATATATATAGTTTCTTTTTTACAGACAAGAAAACAGACCTATCAGGAGCTCTTATTTGTTCCCTTCTATTTATCTCTGACAAATTTTTACTTGGATTCTAACAGTATTCCATTTTCGGATCAGACTAACCTTTTATACTTGTCCCTGCCCTGTTTCCTAGACTCAGTTAGCTGTCCTTTCAATCTACGTATAAAGAAACAAACGCATTGTCCACAAGAGACAAACATATCTATTCAGGCAGGTAGCCTCAGAAGTCATTTAGAGAAAGCTCTTTAAATCTCTAAACCAGTGATTCTTAATTTTTTTCAGCCTATGACACCCCGAGACTCTCGGGACATTACCGACCGTAACCCTTATAATATATTCTGAAATGGTGAACCCTGTGAAAAGGTCAGATAAAAGAAAATGATAGGAAGACCATGGTCTATTGAAAATGCCACGAACGAAAACCTTGAAAAATTCCACATAGCTTCTACAAATACCAGAACATTGCAAATTCCAAAGAACCATTGAACATCATACAGCTGGAATGGTTTTGCAGCCGTAAGTCTATCAAGCTGCACTCATCAAACTGGTAAAAGCCCAACTGGCTAATCCAAATATATGAAAATAAATTATGGCCTCTGGAACCCTTTGCGACCCCTGAGAAACCCCAAACACAACCCCCAAATTAAGAACCGCTGCTGCTCTGAAAAAAATGAGAAAATGACGTACTTTGTAACAGTCTCGGCCACTTGACGGTAATGATGCTGAAGAAATTCCTGCAAAGCAGCTTCGTGAAAGTCAAGCTGAGACTCAAGCTCTGAGTTGATGGCTCTCTCTCGGCAAAGTTCCTCCTGAAGCCGTTGCGCTTCTATTTCAGCCACTTCAGTCAAGTTCTGTAAGATATTGACTTATCGGTGTTCACAAAGCCTATTTTCACCAGAAGGTCCTACGTTTCCGTACAACCCCATTCGAGTACTGTACCAACATAGGCACTGGATAAAATTATGGTTTTTAATAAAGACATAAAGGCTGAAATAACCTTGAAGATTATCACAATGATTTCGTGTGGGGTAAATATCCGATAAATTTAAAACACTGTTTTACTGAACAGAATACAAGTGGGATATGGAACTCAAACAGATTTTGTCACTGTTGTACTTCAATTGAGGAGGTCTTGTGCCAGCATAGGTTCTTGTTCCTTTGAACAATTGATGAGAAGAGATTTAAATCTTGTTTTCAAGAACTATTTTTAATAATGATGAGACCTACACGTCAGGAATTGTCATTGGTAAGCGAGCGACTGTAAGACATAAGTATTAATATAGATAAATAGAATTGCGTTGCAATGACCTATATACTCTTGACTGACGACCAAGTCTGCTTCTTAAAGGGGGGCAGGAAGAAAGATTTCGAATTCCAGAAGAACTGGGTAAGTTTCATGTTCTAGAACTGTATCAGATGAAAAACTGGACATATCACTTGACGCTTGAAATCGTAGCTTCTACGCATCGTTTACAGGAACTGACTAACTAAATCTGTTGCAGCTGACTAGCTCTTTTGCAACGACGTACAAGACCCAAAGTTTTTATTCAATATTGACCAAAAAGTTCAGCGACACTGCTCTGGATAATTGGCTACAATTTTGCTGGCGACGTCCTATGTAATTATCATTTATCTAAACTGTCATCCAGGCACCTTTGCTGCTTCACGGTAAGAAAGGATAAAACTACATGAAAATATTGAGGATATAAAGTATGTATTTGTGGAGATGTTTCACAAGTGTATATTGTAACTGAGCATAGATTATTTGGATATTTCCTACATAGTGACCACAGCAAAGTTCGAGGGTCGCTATCTAGGACACACATATTTACAGTCGTTTGTTTATGTCTTTGCGGTTATCCCCAATGGGCTTGTAGTAATAAAAACGCCGCATGTGTGGATACATACCGGGTTCAAACCCTAAGGGGTCACTATCTAGGAATGATCCGATAATCTAAATATTTTTTAGAGAAGCTTGCATACATTGAAGGAAATTGTGTTTTACAATTGCAAGGGGTGTTCAAAGAGATATAACTCATCAAAGAACCTAGTCATAGCTTTCGTTTTATGGATAATTCTGGTCTGAAAAAAAAACTGCCATACATATTCTGTCTCTGGCTAATGAATGAATACCAGAGTTTTCAAGAAATAATTTATTGTTCTTCTTTAACGATCAGTAACTGGAAAAGAATCTGGGTGAAATGGTAATAAAAATGAAATTAGACACATAATAACTTTAAGTCTGTATTTCCTGTCGTTTTCATTTTTTTCCACATCACTTACCAGAAAATTTCAATATAAAAAGATAGATTTTAAAAAGTTGAGGAAACCAAGATAGACTCGACACACACACACACACACACACACACACACAGAGGTAACCTTTTTAGTATCTTTGCAGTAAGAACTTTCTGCCTACCTACCTTGTCTCTAGCCGTAGTTCGAGCAGCAAGAAGGTAATCCCTGGCAGTCTGAGGCTGAATAGTGGCTCTGGCTGCCTTTCTTCTCCTGGGAGGACCTAGCGCCTCCTCCTTGAACTCCCGAAACACACCTCTTATTTCTCCGCGCTTGACAAGGGACACCTTCTGTGCGGCTTCACCATTCTTGTCCAAGTCCTGTCGATTTGAGGAAAACTTGCAAGAAGTAGTACCAGAAATGCGGCAATATTTTGTAATAGTTTCTAGTTCAGAAACATCTCTAATTTACAGGCTTATCGTTGCAGAAGAGGGTAACGGACAAGAATTGAAACAAACACTTTGAAGTACTATCAAATAAAATAAAACTGTAAAAAATCAAGGGAATGAAGCTCTGCACCTCACGCGTATAGAGTAGTGGGCACGCAGCTGTGTTGGGGAGTGATCGCCTCTAGGAAACCAGGAACAGGAAGGTACTCGTGGCAAAAACAGATCCTATCAGAATCAATCTCACCTTTTCCTCTCATGATGTAATGGCAATCAGTATGGCAGTTGAGTATCATACGAAAAATGAGACACTTCAAATAATATAAAAATTCTTAAATTTTAACGAGTTTGCATTTTATTTTTGGCATGGTCATAACTATTATAGTGCAACAAGTCTTCATCAACTGGAAATGATCGATTTCATTTGCGACTTTGTTTCATTCTCAAGAAAATACGATTAAAATTATATAACAAAGATTTACCAGAACGTTCAAGGAACGATTAGAAGCTCAAATACACTATATATTAAGTGCCACTTTTGATATGGAAATGTTTACACACACACACACACACACATTTGAAAATTCAACAGAAAGCTAACCTTAGTCAGGTATACTATACTCTACTACTAAATCAGGTTAGCTTAAGCAGTTAATAGAACTATTTTATGGCTACTTTACGCGAGATAACAAAGTTTATGGTTAGCTTTGAGCAAATAGATGAAGAATATCCTGGTTGGTTTTAAGAAATCCGTCGAAAAATTTTGAGACTAAAAATGCAGTCGCCTTCAGAATTTCACGGTTAATCTCGAGCTGTCAGCCCAAGAAATTTAGCCGAGAATTGCAAGTTACATGTGAAGGATTTCCTGGATAGGTTTGAGCGGTCGGCTGAAGAATCTCAATTGGGTTTAAACAGTGGGCTGAAGAATCTTTCTTTATTATTATCAATATTAAATTCAGTTGATGAAACATATTCTCATGGAACAAGCACACCAAATGGGCTATTGACTTCAAATTCAAGCTTCCAAAGAATGTTAGTTTCAACCTCCCACCGTAGAACCCACGTTACAGCAGTAACTGATCATAATACAGAGCCTGTGATTTTTTTTTTTATCGCCCTGAGAGAGACGCGAACCCACGACATCTGAGTAGCATGCCATGATGCTAACCACTGTACCAGCAGACCAGGTTATGGATATATAAATAATTTCGGAAAGTTAACAAATTTATGTAACTATGCAGGATCTACAGAATTAGACTGACGTCTGAGCAGTACAGTTCCGATGCAATTCTCAACACTCAAAATAATAAGGTTTTAAAAAAGTAAATAAGTTTTTCTTGTATCAGTAACACTGACGCTAAACTTAATTAAAATACGATTGTATTCATTAAAAGAGGGCACCAGTGTCAATCATTGTTACTTCCAAAAGATAGAAACATTTGTCTTCAAATGAAAAAAATCGGAATATTTTTTTTGGGGGGAATACTAGGTACCTACACCTTACACATGATCATTCTTATAGTATGCCATTCGAAATTCAATACTATTTTACTACGCGAAGGGGGTGTGGGGCGGGGCGTGCATCGCCGTGCCACTAAATACTACATACCCACTATGTAAAAAAACAAAACAAACAAACAAACACACACGTTAGCAGAGCCCACCTGATGAAGCTGCCTTTTGGTCATGTCACTGAATTCAAAGAGTGCGTGTTCTCCTGGTGGTTTGTAGGGACTCTTGGCTACTTTCTCTTTGGACAACTTAAACTTCGTAAAAGCTCCTTTGACCACATTCTTCCGTTTCTTTATTATCGCGAGGGCCTCTTCCTACACGCACCATGAAAGAGAAAAACAAGATTTGTTAATAAGGAGACATTTAATTGGGTTTATATTATATATTGCATCAATATATTTACTGAAATACAACAGTATAATATGAAGATACAAGATCCATAAAACACTATGGTTGCAAAGTTCAAGTAGTGTTTTAGGGGACATTTACCTTCAACATATATATATATATATATATATATATATATATATATATATATATATATATATATATATATATAAACGTTCGTGTGCATGCTCTTAATGGTTGATCAGTTCTAGCCATTTTTTGCAGTGACTAATTAGTCCCGTTGGTTGAGAAGCATTTTCTTGCGGACTCAGTCTACGGGCAATGAGAAGGCATTTCCTCTCTAGAAATGGATAGTTGGGGAATTTTTATGTAAACGAATCAATCAATTCAACTTAAGCACAGACAGATGTGTAGGTATACGTGCATGAACGTGTGAACATGTGTGTGTAGTTTGTGTGGGCGCGTAGATGATTCTTTGTGGACATTATATATGATGACTCACCTCAATGTCGTCTTCAATACCTTGACATTTGGAATCTTGATCCTCCTCTTTTTCGCCAGGTTCCATTCTTATGGAAACTTTGCTGTTTTACCTTACCGAAATAAGAGCGCAAAAAGAGAGTAATTATAAAACAATTCTCACTGCTCAAGAACGACGACTTTGGTGGAAGAGACAGTCGTTGCCATGGAAACGGCTACGTCCAAAACATAACCTACTTGGGTTGTTAGCCCGGGAGAATGTGCTCAGTTCACGGACTGAGGTTACAGTAGAATTTTCATCAGTATAGACACATCTCGTTTCATTCTGTATATTTCATATATATATATATATATATATATATATATATATATATATATTATATATATATAAATGAAAGTTGATTTCGACTCTGCTGTAGTTACATACCTACTCCCGATAAAATCAGACTTTGTAACAGAGGTTCGAAATCAACACATCTCCGCCCATATGTCTGATAATTTTGTCACTTACAGACATGTGACTTTTTCACATGCAAAAATATTAAGCTGCAAATAACCACAATATCGAATTCACTATACCTAGGGAAGAACTTCCACCCAAAAGAAATAATTAATTTTATGAATAACTCATGTGCCCTTGGTATTGTTCGTATTTATGAAAATACCACTAAAAGTGCAGATACGACATGGAAACATATACAATGGATCCAAATGCAAAAAAGAACCATCGAATACACAGCGTCAAAACTACTCCACAAGTTAGATACTTAGGAAAATTCCCGGTCAGTGCATGCAAAAAGTTATGTCACGGGAGAACCAATTATTCAGGAGTAGTCTGGAATAAACCTAAAAGTGATAACTGAATTAAGCTTGGGAGGTGGACCAGAAGTCACCAGATGAGGTCTGAATGGGAGAATCTCTAAAAAGTGAACGAGGATGTAAAAAAAAAATGAGTATGATAATGAGCTAAAAAATAATTCTAAAGCACTTACGATGTGCCGTTACAAAGGCAATAGCTCTCATGAACTAAGGGCATGAGTATTGAGTAAATTCCTTACGACCTTAATTCAAAAGTAACTTTGACGACTCGCTTGCACCAGAGAGAGGTCGCGCACACGAACACTGTCACTTTTTGAATAAGAGTTGCCCTTGTAAGTAACATGAAAATTGGAAAAATTGACAGAAACCACAAGACATAAGTAATAGTAGGTAGTTTAACTAGGTAGTATGATTTTCTGACTGCAGGTTAGCTTTGGGGGGCGAGTGTAGAGGGCCAATTCCTGACCTGACCTTCGTAACCTCACTCAGGGCGTCATTCCCTGACCTGGCTGAGATGGTTTTCCCCCCTCGACACCCCCAAGTAACATTAAACATGGAAAAACAACGGACTAGAGCCTGATCTCTTTCTTCAACATAATTTTTTAAAACTAGGGTAGGGGAAACAACTGACTGGACTAGCTGATCCAGTTTTGGCCGCGTGTGGATCCACCCTCCGAAAAAGTACTTTAACACGTCCTTACACCGGAGATGGGCACCAGTCACAAGTCATTGGTGGTGTGAGCAACACCTCGAGACCTCTACTTTCCTTTCGAAGTTAAGTACCTAAGCTAGCTAGATTTTCTCCAAAGTTAGAAATTAAGGTCATATTTTAAGATTAAACTGAGGTTAATGAAAGTGTAGCCATGCGCAGTGCAAACATACCTCCATGACACTTTTGAAATTTATACTTAAAACACCACAAATTTAGAAGATTGACACCATCTTGATGTTTGCGGAGTCACTTGTGTCAATAAACTTTCCATTCCAAGTGCTAAATCCGCTTACCACCTGTACCCATAGACACTGGGGCACTTTGTTCACAACAATCGTAAAAAATGACGAGGTCCGTCTGGGATCCTAGGAAACTCAAGATTTTTTGGTAAAAAGAAGAAGAAGCGTGTACTAGATAATTATTTAAATAAATAGTTAAACATCAGCATAAGGTCATAAATTGCATAAATTTTGTACATATTCATGATAATTAATTTGAAAATATTTTAGTTCGTATGGCGCTTTCATATATCATATTATGTTAACGAAACTTCAATCTTTTTAATGGTATGCTTAAAAATGTAATTGTATTCTTGTTTTACCAATTAAATATCGAGTGAATAAGGCTGATCCACCTGCGTACGATGGATCCAAGACGGTGTTTCCCCCTAAAGCACCATTGTGCAGGCATTTGCACGGACTAATGAGCCACTTTTTCACTCAATATTTAATCGGTGAAACAAAAATACAAATCAATATTTAAGCATACCATTCAAAAGATTGAATTTCATCAACAAAATGAGCTCCATATGAACTAAAGTAAGCATGTGAGGTGTTCGTAAAATGTTTTCAAGGCAGTTTTTTAATCCAATAAGGCGTGGTATCGTCTCGCGGACACCAGGCATACTCTAGCGGACATGGCCTTCCCAGCGCTCATTTGAACAATAAGATTGTAGTTGTAATCAGCACAATAAAACAACATTTTGTTGCCTATGTTAGTGAAAGTATGAGACGCCTTATTCCGGCGATCATGTTTTGATCTGAAATGCATTTTTACCTTGTTATCGATGGGTTTATCCTTCCTGCCATCACAAATGAAACTCCACAGTGCTTATTTGATTGTAATTTTTCACATTTCGTTCTTAATTCAATTCAAATTCAACTTAAAATATGTGAGTTTGTTCACGGCGGGAATAATTTTGTATGTCTGGCAGCCAGAATCCACGAGTCGAGCTGATGATAGGTTAGTGAATCGTTTATGAGAAAAAGATTGTACGTACTTTATTTCCTAACACCTTTTCATGTTTATTTTTAAGGTTTTTTTTTTTTTTTTTTAGACTATTAACTATTTTGATTAAAAAAAATATTTTTGTTTTTTATAATTGCTCTAATATATATATATATATATATATATATATATATATATATATATATATATATATATATATATATATATATATTACAAATAGATATGCTAAATTCACTTATTTCCACATTTTTTTTGTAAGTCTTATCCCAAGTTTGGAGGGTAAACACAAAAAACAATTGACAACACTGTAGCTATATCACAGCAAAACCGATGAAATTTATGTCAGGAATCTGGTTATTTTACAACAACGAGTATTTTAAATGAATTATATCATGAATATGTAATAAATATATGAAATGCATAACTTTATTCTGGCCTTTAACTAATTATTTAAATGTTATCTACCGCACTCTTCTTCGTCTTCTTCACGAACAATCGACATGTTTTCCCGGCCGGAGGTCGATACACCTCATCTTTTAAGATTATTGTGAATAAAGTGTCCCAGTGTTTATGGGTACAAGTGGTGTGCGGATTTAGCACAGGAAATGGGAAGTTTATTGACACAAGTGACTCCACAAACATCAAGATGGCGTCAATCTTCTACACGTAAGGTGTTATAAGTAAAATTTCAAAAGCATCATGGAGGCAAGTTTGTACCGCACATGGCTAGACTTTCATTAACTTATGTTTAACAGGAAATTATGGTATTATTTTGTGACTTGAAAGAAAACACTTTGAGAGGAAAGTCGAGGTCTCGATCTCGTTTCCACGCTGGTTGGGTTATGACTGGCGTCTAATTCAGGATACGTACTGGAAATGCTAAAGTTATTTTTTTGGGAAACTGCCTGTGCAGCGGTACAATGTCTGCCTGTCCGCTCAGCGGTGTTTTACCCTAAATTTTTTTTTATTTTGCCAATTTATGTTTATTTCACATTTGCCTCTCTGGCAATATATTGAGATAATTTTAAAACCATTATCTGCTGTCAAGTAAGCAGAAAAATCGTAATTACTATCTTTAATAAGACGCCTATATATATAGTTGTTAGGTAGTACCTACTAAATAGGTAGTAATGAACTGATCTTCAAAGAAAATTGTCCAAGAATTAGGTAATAGAGGGTAAATTTTTACTTTCATCTGTAATCCAATTCTTGTGTTAACATTATGATTTTCCTCTATTTGAGTGTGTTTGGAATATCTGATGTTCATCTCAGCTCTTAGCTTACATGGCAGGACACTTAAATGAAATATACAGCAAACTAAATTAAGATAGATGATAGCGTTACAACCTTACTCAAGCACACCCAACTTCCATAACCTACAGTTTTGTACATGAACTTTCCTGTCAGATATATACTTAGCTATAGTCTCCGACGTTCCCGACAGAATTTCAAATCTCGCGGCACGCCCGACAGGTAGGTCAGGTGGTCTACCTTACCCGCCGCTGGGTGGCGGGAGTATGAACCAATCCCATCTTCTATTCAGATTTTCTCTGTCGCCGGGAACGACAACAACTGTTGTGGTTTCCTCTCGATAGATATTTTCGATTCTCGCTTGCCTGGAGATCATTTTGGATTTATTGGTGACTTATTTGTTCTGTTTGGCTTGGCATATGCTGTTTGTGGACCGTTTTTTGACTTTGTGCTGGATTTTGCTTGAATCATGTCTGATTTGGATACAGTAATTAAGACTCCTGTTATGTTTAGGGTTTGTTCGGTTGAAGGGTGTAAGGTGAAGTTGCCAAAAGCTTCGGTTGACCCTCACTCTGTGTGTATGAAATGCAGGGGGAATGAGTGCTCGTTTAGTAACCCATGTAAAGAATGTGAGGGGCTGAATGAGGATGAATATAAGGCTCTTTCTTCCTACATAAGGAAGTTGGAGAGAGATAGAGTTCGCAAAGCTTCCTCTAGAAGCTCTAGTAGGTCTAGAGTTAGTGAGTTAGAATCTGACCTTAACCTTAATGTAGAAATAGAACCTCCTTCCCAGGTTGCAGCCCCTGCTCCCCGTGCCGAAGCCGAAGATTCGTCTTCGGAGGCGGTGGCTTTGAAGGCTACGATTCAGTCTATGGAGTTGAAGATTCGCTTATTAGAGCAAGGTAAGAGTGGCAGTGTTAGCGATCAGTGCAGTGCCCCCAGTGTTGTGGAGGGTGCGTCTGACCGGCTCCGTAGTGCCTCCAGGCCTAGACCTCTTCCAGACTCCCAGTTCCAGTGGAGGAGGAAAGTCGAAAGCCGCAGGAGGGCTAGGGAGAGCCCCCACTGGTCAGGCGTCCCCTCGGCAGATCCTGAAGTACGCTCCCAGGCTGCCTCGGATCGTATCAAGAAGGAGATCCTGCATCAGTGTTTCTCCTCTTCTTCTTCGCCCTCACCTAAGCGCGGTTGGAACTCCCCGGATGCTTCGCGCCCGTTGAAGAAAGCTTGGAAGGCGCCCTGCAGTTCTTTGGCTTCCAGCCTGGAAGTCTTCCCTGAGGAACCTTCTTTGGAAGTGAAGAGGCCCAGAAGATCCCGTGATCGCTCGTCTATGCGCGCGCCTCGCTCTGCTTCTTCGGATGAAGATCCTGTGAAGTCTCCTACTAGCGTCCTTGCGGGACTCCAGGCGCAGATCTCGGCACTGGCGGACTCTCTGGCTAGTAGATCTCATAGGAGGAAGGACGTGTCACTTCCTGTCAAGAGATCTAGACGCCCTTCTTCAGAGGCTCGCTCTCCTCGACGTATGCTTTCTTCTTCGTATAGGGTGGATTCGGCCGAGCGAAGGAGCTTGCGCGAGTGGCCCCTCTCTCCTGGCTCCCTCTCCGCATCGTCCAGGCGCCAGACTTCGGGCAGGCGCTCCTTGGATGGCGACGACTTTTCACCGGATAGACTCCCCTCTTCCAGTAGGCGCTCTTCTCCTGTCAAGAAATCATCCTCTAGTGTGTGCCCTATCGGAGAGAGACGCTCCGTGCAGAACAGGCTCCGTTCTTCGACTCCTTCAAGACGATCTTCTCCTCATCAACTCCGAGAACCTCGCAGGCTCCCGTCTCCTGGTAGGCCCTCGTCTCCTGGCAGCCGCCCTCCTTTCGTTACGGACCAAGAAACTCGTAGGCGCCTATCTCCTGTTAGGCGCTCCTCTACTTACAGACGTCAAGAGTCTGGCAGGCGCCATGCGGCTGGTAGGCGCTCTTCTCCTGGCAGCCGCTCTCCTTTGGATAGGCATCAAGAGCCTCGTGTCCACCTTTCACCTGGTAGACGCTCGTCACTTGCGAGGCGCCCTACTCCTGACAGCCGCTCTCCGCTAGAGAAGCACCAAGAGCCTCTCAAGCGCCCTACTCCTGATAGGCGCTCGGCGCCTAGTAGCCGCTCTCCTCGCGACAGGCGCCAGGATTCTAGCAGGCGCTCTCCCCCTCGTAAGCACCCTGTTTCTGGACACGGTTCTTCCCGTGGTTGGAGCCCAGTCTCTCCTTCGTTCAAGATATCGACTACCTCGAAGCGGGAGCCAGATCTCAGACAATCCAGGTCTGATAGGCATTCTTCTTTCTCGACTCGCCGATCACCTGTGGACTTGACTTCTCCTGTGAGACATCCTTCTTCGACTAGACGCTCTTCTCCTGTAAGGACCGACTCTTCTTCAAAGGATCCTCCTCGCTCACCTCTGCAAGATGGACAGGATGGCTCGGACGAAGAAGCTAACAGAACGGCAGCGGTTTCTTATAAGAAACTCACAGAGCTTTTACTTCAGGAATTTGGAGATTCCCTTAGCCCTACTGCTCCTCCTTCTCCGCACTCGTTGTTTTCGACGTCCAAGGCAATGAAGGGATCATCGTGTGTTAGAATGAAGCCAACCCTGTCCATGAAGAAGGCGCTTAGGAGCTTCGGTTCCTGGCTGCTCTCCAAAGAAGAAGCGGGGAAAACGGTGTTTGCCTTCCCACCGTCGAGACTGTCTGGACGTACTGGCTTTTGGCATGAAACAGGAGAGCCCTTGGGTCGGGGTCTCCCATCTTCGGCTGATGCGGACTTTTCGGGATTAGTAGATGCTACAAGGAGATCGGCTCTTAACTCGGCTAAGACGACTTGGGCCATGAACGAGATCGATCACATTCTAAAAGGAATGTTCAAGGTGCTCGAAGTTTTCAACTTCCTAGATTGGTCTCTGGGAGTCTTGGCTAGGAAGACACAGGCTCCAGAGTCTTTCTCGCCGGAAAACCTTCATTGCGTTTTATCCTGTATGGATAAGTTAGTAAGGGACGGAGCGAGTGAAATCACTTCCTTGTTTGGTGTGGGAGTGGTCAAGAAGAGATCCGTATACTATTGCTCCTTCTTGACGAAGTCCGTCTCGCACGCTCAGAGGTCTTCTTTGCTTTTTTCCCAACTCTCCGCTCAGCTTTTTCCCAAAAAGCTAGTACAGGATATTTCAACATTGCTGTCAGCCAAGGCTACACAGGACCTTCTGGCTCAGTCGGCGAGGAAGCTTCGTCCCTCTTTCCCTGTCAAGACGAGAAAGGAGAAGACAGTTGTTCAGGAACCCTTTCGAGGGGGTTCTTCCTCCAGACCCTCTTCGTTTAGAGGATGACAACCCAGCAGGAGAGGGAAGACTTTCTCTAAGTCTGTCAAGACTTCAAAATAGGGAACAAGTCCTTCAGACAACGGTGGGTGCCAGACTGTTAAGGTTTGCAGAAGTCTGGGCCCAGAGAGGTGCGGATTCCTGGACCCTCTCAATCGTAAAAAGGGGTTATCTCATCCCTTTCACCTCAAGACCTCCCTTAACGACCACTCCAAGGGAGTTGACGGCCAAGTACAGGGACCCCATCATGAACCAGGCCCTCCGTCTAGCGGTAGATCAGATGCTAGGAAAGGAGGCAATAGAACTAGTGTCGGACCTTCAATCAGCAGGCTTTTACAACCGCCTTTTCCTAGTTCCGAAATCCTCGGGGGGATGGAGAACGGTTTTGGACGTAAGCGCCCTGAACTTCTTTGTAGAGAAAAAGAAGTTTACGGTGGAGACCACGTCATCGGTGTTGGCAGTTCTTCGTCCAGGGGACTGGATGGTGTCCTTGGACTTACAGGACGCTTACTTCCATGTACCGATCCATCCTTCTTCGAGGAAGTTTCTCAGGTTCATGATGGGAGGAAGAGTTTATCAATTCAGGGCTCTGTGCTTCTGCCTCTCGACGGCCCCCCAAGTGTTCACGGGAATCTTGAGGAATGTAGCTCAATGGCTTCATTTGGAAGGGGTGAGGATATCCCTGTACCTAGACGATTGGCTTATAAGGGCCAATTTGAAAGATCGTTGTCTGGAGGACTTACAGAAAACCTTGGAATTGACAAGTTCTTTGGGACTTTTAGTCAATTTCCAAAAGTCAAGCTTAATCCCCAAACAAGAGTGCATTTATCTGGGGATCCGGATGAACTCTCAGAATTTTCAGGCTTTTCCGTCTCCGGAAAGGATAGCCCGAGGCCTCGAGAAAGTAACAGCCTTCTTAGGGAAAGAAGTATGCACAGCGAGGGAGTGGATGAGTCTGTTGGGGATGCTCTCCTCGCTGGAGCAATTCGTTTCCCTAGGAAGGCTGCACCTGAGACGCTCCAATTCTTTCTTCATCAGAATGGAGTCGTCGTTCTCAGGATTTGATGTTCTCCATGTCCATATCTCAACGATCAAGGAGAAACTCGTGTGGTGGACAGATCCCAACAGGTTTGCTCAGGGTCTGTCTCTGCAATCCCACCCAACCCAAACCTATGTTGTTCTCCGACGCGTCGGAGACAGGTTGGGGGGCGACTCTGGGAACTCTAGAAGTGTCAGGTACCTGGGTGGGGGACCAGGTGACCTGGCATATCAACAGAAAAGAATTGATGGCTGTGTGGTCGGCTCTGAAAGCCTTTGAGTCCAACGTCCGAGACTCCATCGTTCAGATCAACTCGGACAACACCACAGCTCTGGCATACATCAGGAAACAGGAGGGGACACATTCCTTCTCTCTGTACGAAACAGCAAGAGACCTTCTTCTGTGGGCCGAAGAAAGGAGAGTCAGGCTTCTCACCAGATTCGTACAGGGGGAGAGGAATGTAAGAGCAGATCTCCTCAGCAGGAAAGAGCAGGTCCTTCCCACGGAGTGGGCACTTCATCAGGATGTATGCCAGAGCCTGTGGAAGTTGTGGGGCAGGCCGCACATGGACCTCTTTGCCACCTCAAGAAATGCAAGACTGGATCTATACTGCTCTCCCATTTCGGATCCAGGGGCGATAGGGATCGATACGCTTCTACTAGATTGGAAGGGGCTCGATGTATACGCGTTTCCTCCCTTCAAGATTCTGGGAATAACGCTCAAGAAATTCGCTGAGTCAGATTCAACGAGGATGACATTAATTGCTCCTTTCTGGCCGGCCTAAGAATGGTTCACAGAGGTACTGGAATGGTTAGTGGACCTCCCAAGATCGCTCCCTCTAAGGAACGATTTACTCAGACAACCCCACTTCGACAGGTATCACAAAAACCTCCCCGCTCTCAGTCTGACTGGCTTCAGACTGTCCAAAGTCTGGTCAGAGCGAAAGGCTTTTCATCGTCAACTGCTAAAGCAATCGCAAGAGCTAGGAGGTCTTCCACTTTACGAGTATACCAGTCGAAGTGGGATGTCTTCAGACGTTGGTGCAAGAGGAAGAAAGTTTCCTCTTCCAGTACCTCTGTGACCCAAATTGCTGATTTCTTCCTTTTTCTTAAGGAAGAATGTGGTCTGGCAGTATCTACAATTAAGGGATACCGCAGTATGTTGGCGGCAGTTTTTAGACACAGAGGCCTCAATATATTGGAAGATAAAGACCTGCATGACCTGATTAGGTCTTTTGAAATGACAAAAAAGCCGTCATCGAGAACACCTAATTGGAATCTGGACGTGGTACTTCAGTTTCTCAGCTCGTCTAGATTTGAACCTCCTAGTTCAGCCTCTTTCAAGGATCTGACCAAGTTAGTTTGGTTAGGTGGTCGGATGGTTTTGGCTCCTTGTGGTAGTAGTGGTTAGGATCTGTCAAGTAAGCGGACGAGTTCCCTTTGACAAGATCCTACTTGGATTCTACCATATAAGTGGATCAGATATCCCGGTGGTAGATCCGAGAGTCTTTCAGCAACAGGTCACGTCCTCGCTGTAGCTCTCCAGGCAGTGCAGACTCAGAAACAGTATCAATGAAGTCTTCTGCCTGAACAGGTAAGAACCAAGGTTTTTATATCCTACAACACCAGTTGTTTCCCTTTTCTATATTATTTAGCTGTCTCTTACCCTCCACCAAGGGTGCCAATCAGCTAAGTATATATCTGACAGGAATGTTCATGTACAAAAATGATATTGTTAAACTACAATAAAGTTTTGTACATACTTACCTGGCAGATATATACTTAGCTATAGTCTCCGACGTTTCCGACAGAATTTCAAATCTCGCGGTACACGCGACAGGTAGGTCAGGTGGTCTACCTTACCCGCCGCTGGGTGGCGGGAGTATGAACCAATCCCATCTTCTATTCAGATTTTCTTTTCCACCTGTCTCCTGAGGGGAGGCTGGGTGGGCCATTAACCGTATATATCTGCCAGGTAAGTATGTACAAAACTTTATTGTAGTTTAACAATATCATGTTGCTAGGTCCTTACCTGGCTGCTGGGCTCCCCACCCCATGTAGGCGTGTACCCTCCACCTGACTGAACCTAGGGCACTAAATTTTCAAAACTTAACTGGCCCAGGTAGGGTGCTGTACCCCCCTTGGATACCGACCCCCCATTCTCACCTGACCTTGGGTTCTATATAAGGCATAAAACACTCACAATTTAGTCGAGAGTATTTTCTGGTTTACGAGAAACTAAAAGTAATGTTTAATACATACTATTGTGTTTTTGTACATGAACTTTCCTGTCAGACATATACTTAGCTTACGTCTCTGACATCACGACAGAATTCAAAACTCGCGGCAAACGCGACAGGTAGGTCAGGTGATCTACCTTACCCGCCGCTGGGTGGCGGGTGTAAGAACCAAAGTACCTTTCTTGCCAGATTTTTTTTGTCGTCGGTGTCGACTACACCTGTTGTCGGTACCTCTTGACAGTTGGATTCTTTTCTCGTTTTTGCCCTGGATTGTTTCTACGGACATTTGGTGAAGTACCTGATCTTTTGGCCTGGCATTCACGATTTGTGGACCGTTATTTGACTATTCTTTGGATTTTTCTTTGGATTCATGATGTCTGATGTTGATACTAAGAAAACTGCTATGTTCAGAGTTTGTTGTATGACTGAGTGTAAGGTGAATGGGCTACCGAAAGCTGCGGTAGACCTCACACAGTATGTTTGAAGTGTAGAAGGGGAAATGAATGCACCTTTTAAATAACCCTTGTACCGAATGTGAAAAGCTGAATGAGGATGAATGGAAGTCTTTGTCTTCCTACTTGAGGAAGCTTGAAAAGGATAAAGTTAGGAAAGCTTCTTCTAGGAGCAGTAGTAGATCTCGTATTAGCGAGTTGGATGTAGATAATCCCATTTTAGACGTAGCTCCTTTGTCAGTTTCAGCTCCTGCTCCCTGCATCGAAGCCGAAGATGCGCCTTCGGAAGTGGCCTCCATGAAAGCCACCATTCGCAGCATGGAGATGAAAATCAAACATTTGGAAGGTAAGAAGTGATCTAATAGTGATTGGTGGGCAGTGATCCCAGTGCAGTGGAGGGTGCGTCTGATCGGCTCCCTAATGCTTTCCAGGCCTAGACCTCTTCCAGACTCCCAGTCCCAGTGGAGGAGGAAAGTCGAAAGCTGCAGGAAGGTTAGGGAGAATCCCCACCGGTCAGGCGTCCCCTCGGTAGCGCCTGTTGCTCGTTCCCAGGCTACCTTGGATCGCGCCAAGAGAGAAGTCTTGCACCAGTGCTTCTCGTCTTCGCCTTTGCCCTCTCCTAAACGAGGATGGAGCTCTTTGGAAGCCTCGCGCCCTTCGAAGAGAGCCTGGAACGCTCCCTGTGCCCTTCCCTCCAGCCCTGAAGTTTTTTCGGAAGAGCCTGAGGTGGAAGCGAAGAAACGGAAGAGATCTCTTGAGTATCGTTCCCCGAGCAGAGATCAAGCCTCGTCACCTGTTCAAGATTTTGTGAATTCTCCAGCAAGGGTGTTGGCTAGTCTTCAGGCGCAGATTTCGGCTCTGGCTGGCTCTCTCTGTGTGTCTTCTCGTTGTAAGAAGGACGTCTCGCTTCCTGTAAAGAAGTCCAGGCTCCCCTCTCCCGACTCTCGCTATTCGACGAAAGCGGCCCGCTCTCCTGGGCGTTCGGAGTCTCGCAGGAGACTTTCTACTTCGGACAAGATCCCGTCTGCGTCCAAGCGCCAGTCGCCTGACAGGCAGGATATCTTTGTTTCTCCTTCGGACAAGGAGCAGGCGTCTCGTAGGAGATCTTCGCCCTACAGACGCACTTCTCGAGACAGGATCGCTCCCCTTGATAGGCACCAAGAGCCTAGTAGGCGCTACTCGCCTCGTAGCCGCTCCTCGTCTCGCTTCCACTCTCCTGTTGACAAGCGCCCTAAATCGGACAGGCGCTCTTCGCTTGACAGGCGTCAAGAGCCTGTTAGGCGCGTTTCTCCTGGCGGGCACTCTTCACCTGAGTTTCACTCTCCTCGAGTCAGGCGCTGGGATCCTGGCAGACGCTTCTCCCCTAGTAGGCGCTCGTTGCCAGAGAGCCTCTCTCCTCGGTTCAGGCGCCAAGAACCTGGTAGCCGCTTCTCTCATGCCAGGCGCTGTTCGCCAGGTAGCCGCTCTCCTTTGGATAGGCGCCAAGAGCCTGATAGAAGTTTTTTTTCAAACAGGCGCTCTGCTCCTGACAGCGCCTTGCTCCTGTTAGGCTCCAAGAATCTGGAAAATGCCCTCCTCAGGACAAGAAGGATTTTGTGAGTAGGTACGTTCCAGAAGTTTTGTCTCCAAGAGTCAAACGTCAAACTTCTTCAAGAGACTTTTCTAAGGATAGTCGTGCCTCTAAGGATCATGAGGGTTCTTCAGCTGAGGAAGAACAAGATCCCTCGGAAGAAGAAGGACCCAAAGACTCCTCTGTTTCCTCGTATAAGAGGTTAACAGATTTGCTCCTTCAAGAGTTCGGAGATATCCTTTCTCCTGTGGCTCCTCCTTCTCCTCTCTCTTTATTCTCCACATCGAAGACTTCGAAGGTTTCATCTTGTGTAAGGATGAAGCCTACTATTTCCATGAAAAAGGCGCTTAGAGGTTTTGGGGAATGGCTCCTTGCTAAAGAAGAGAAAGGGAAGACTGTTTTCTTTCCCTCCGTCTAAACTGACTGGCAGATTAGGATTCTGGTACGAATCGCAACTAACCCTTAGCCTCGCTCTCCCTTCGTCTGCGGACTCGGACTTCTCTTCACTGGTGGATTCCGCTCGTCGATCCGCCCTCCTGTCTGCCAAGACTACGTGGGGGATGAACGAACTTGACCACCTACTGAAGGGAATGTCCCGAGTCCTGGAAGTTTTTAAACTTCTTGATTGGTCTTTAGGAGTTCTGGCTAAGAAGACCCAGACCCCAGATTCCCTGTCTCCTGAAGATCTTAACTGCGTCCTCACTTGCATGGACAAAGCAGTGAGAGATGGCTCGAGTGAAGTCTCTTCACTTTTTGGAGCTGGAGTGATAAAGAAGCGGTCGGTATACTGTTCGTTTCTCACTAAGGCAGTTTTGCATGCGCAAAGGGCCTCCCTTCTTTATGCTCAACTCTCTCCTCTTCTTTTTCCCAAGAAGATTATTCAGGATGTCTCGAGTGCCCTATCAGCCAAGGCGACTCAGGACATGTTAGCCCAGTCAGCCAGGAAACCTTGTTCTGTTTTCCAACCCAAGACCAAGAAAGAGACTCCTCTGAGGCAGGAGCCCTTTCGAGGAGGCCCCTCTGCCAGAGTTTCTTCAACTAGAGGAACTAGACCTTTTAAGAGAGGTAAAACCTTCTCTAGGTCAGTCAGAGGGAAGAAATAGTGCTCAAGGACTCCAGACATCAGTGGGTGCCAGACTACTGAAATTTGCCGACGTCTGGGCCCACAAAGGGGCAGACAATTGGTCCCTATCGATTGTCAGCAAAGGATACCTCATTCCCTTCTCTTCAAGGCCACCATTGACGACGACTCCGAGGGAGTTGGTGGCCAGGTACAAGGACCCCATCATGAATCAAGCTCTTTCTCTAGCAGTAGATCTGATGCTAGAGAAGGAGGCTATAGAGCTAGTGAAAGATCCCCGCTCTGCGGGTTTTTACAACAGACTATTCCTAATTCCGAAGAACTCAGGAGGATGGAGACCGGTTTTGGATGTAAGTGCCCTGAACGTCTTTGTGGAAAAGAGGAAGTTCGCCATGGAGACGACTTCCTCAGTGTTAGCGCTCTTCGTCCAGGGGACTGGATGGTGTCACTAGATCTTCAGGACGCTTACTTTCATGTGCCGATCCATCTTCTTCACGAAGTTCTGAGATTCATGATGGGAGGAAAGATCTTCCAATTCAAGGCCTTGTGCTTCGGCCTGTCGACTGCACCCCAAGTGTTCACGGGGTTAATGAAAAATGTGGCGCAGTAGCTACATTTGGAGGGAGTGAGGGTGTCACTCTACCTCGACGACTGGCTAATCAGAGCAGAGTCACAAGAAAGATGTCTGGAGGACCTACAAAAGACCCTTACATTGGCAAGTTCTCTGGGGCTTCTGGTGAACTTCCAGAAGTCTCAATTAATCCCCAGTCAAGAGCGGATCTATCTGGGGATTCGGATAGTTTCTCTGGCTTTTCGGGCTTTTCCGTCGCCAGAGAGGATAGCTCGTTGCTACGAGAAACTAACGACCTTCCTAGAGAAAGATGCATGCACAGCGAGGGAGTGGATGAGTCTGCTGGGGACACTCTCCTCGCTGGAGCAATTCGTTTCTCTAGGAAGGTTGCATCTCAGGATTCTACAGTTCTTCCTTTACCAGAACTGGAGGCGTCTCTCCCTAGATCTGGAGTTCTCCTTCAAGATCTCAAGGGGAATCAAGAGGGACCTTCGGTGGTGGGCCAACCCACTCCGATTTGTGGAAGGAATGTCTCTGTACATGTCGAACCCCAACCAACCATGTGTTGTTTTCCGACGCGTCGGAAGCAGGTTGGGGAGCGACGCTCGGGACAAGAGAAGTGTCAGGCACCTGGAAGGGGGAACAGGTGTCCTGGCACATCAACAAGAAAGAGTTGATGGCAGTTTGGATGGCATTAAAAGCCTTCGAGCCCCACGTCCGAAATGCTATAGTTCAGGTCAATTCGGACAACACCACAGCCTTGGCGTACATCAAAAAACAGGGGGGGACGCACTCCTTCTCCCTGTACGAAACAGCAAGGGACCTTCTGCTGTGGTCTCAAGCAAGGAAGATCAGTCTCCTCACCAGATTCGTACAGGGAGAAAGGAACGTCAGGGCCGATCTCCTGAGCAGGAAGAATCAACTCCTGCCTTCCGAGTGGACCCTCCACTCAGAAGTATGCCAAGACCTGTGGAGAAGATGGGGCAGGCCTCACATCGACCTCTTTGCAACAGCAAGGAACGCAAGGATAGAACTTTACTGTTCCCCGATCTCAGACCCAGGGGCAGTATCAGTGGATGCGTTTCTCCTAGACTGGACAGGACTAGATGTCTACGCCTTTCCCCCCTTCAAGGTACTGGGACAAACCCTCAAGAAATTTGCTATCTCGGAGATGACAAGAATGACGCTAGTAGCTCCGTTCTGGCCCGCCCAAGATTGGTTCACAGAGGTACTGGAATGGTTGGTGGACTTTCCAAGAGCACTTCCACAAAGAGTAGATTTGCTCAGACAACCCCACTTCGACAGGTATCACAAAAACCTCCCCACTCTCAATCTGACTGGCTTTCGACTGTCAAAAGTCTTGTCAGAGCGAAGGGGTTTTCGACAAAAGCTGCTAAGGCTATCGCCTCAGCTAGAAGGCCTTCGACCCTTAAAGTCTACCAGTCGAAGTGGGACGTCTTTCGCCGGTGGTGCAGGAACCAGAAGTTTTCCTCTTCCAGTACCTCTGTGACTCAGATCGCAGACTTCCTAGTTTTCCTCAGAGAAAAATGCGGTTTGGCAGTCTCTACCATCAAGGGCTACCGGAGCATGCTGGCTGCAGTGTTCAGACATAGGAACTTAGATCTTTCGAATAACAAAGATCTGCATGATCTATTAAGATCTTTTGAAACTTCCAAGAAAACTTCAACTGTTCCAAGTTGGAATCTGGACGTGGTTCTTTGTTTCCTGAGGTCCTCGAGGTTTGAGCCACCCCAGTTAGCCTCCTTCAAAGATCTTACGAGGAAGGCTCTGTTTCTCATGGCTCTGGCATCTGCTAAAAGGGTTAGTGAGATTCATGCCCTAGAAGGAAGGGTAGGTTTCAAAGGAGATTCCGTGATTTGTTCCTTCCTTCCTTCGTTTTTAGCAAAGAATGAGAACCCCTCAAAATCCTTGGCCAAGGAGCTTTGAGGTTCGTGGATTATCTGCCCTAGTAGGAGAAGAACCTGAAAGGACTCTTTGCCCTGTTAGGAGTTTAAAATAAAACTACACCTTCAGAAGAAGAAAACCACCCTTAAGGGCATTGAGGACAGACTATGGTGCTCTGTAAAGGACCCCAGCAGACCATTGTCTAAAAATACGCTGTCTTTCTTCATTAGAAGTCTAGTGAAAGAAGCACATAGATCTTGTAATGAAGAACATTTCAAGCTCCTAAAAGTCAAGGCTCACGAGGTGAGAGCCATTGCCACTTCCTTGGCCTTTAATAAGAATGTGTCTCTTCAGAATTTGATGAAAACTACATTCTGGAGATGTAATTCAGTATTCGCCAACCACTACCTTAAAGACGTCAGGATTACGTATGACGAGTGCTTCGCATTAGGCCCGTACGTATCGGCGGATTCGATGCTGGGGCAGAGAGCTGGAACATATCCTTTGTAGTTTTTTCCCTTGTTTTTGGTATTGTGTTCATATGGTTGTATGGAAAATGATGCAGGTAGGCATCTTTTTCTTTTCGTAGTACTAATAACTTTAGTTTGGTTAGGTGATCGGATTTGGTTTGAAGCTCTCTGCGTTGGTAGCGGACAGGTTCTGCCACAGAAGAGGGCGAACCCCCATTGACATGATCCGACTTGGATTCTACTAAGTAAGCGGATATCAAGTCCCGTTAGTAGACCCAAAGAGTCTTTTCAGCTGTAGGTCACGCCCTCTCTGTAGCTCTTATGGCTATGCAGACTAATAGACAGTACCTATGAAGTCTTCGGCCTAAACAGGTAAGAACCAAGGTTATTTTTATCCTACAACAGGTGTTGTTTTACCTTTTCTTTGTTATTTTCTGTCTCTTACCCTCCACCAAGGGTGTCAATCAGCTAAGTATATGTCTGACAGGAAAGTTCATGTACAAAAATGATATTGTTATTTTACAATAAAGTTTTGTACATGAACTTCCCTGACAGATATATACTTAGCTATAGTCTCCGAACGTTCCCGACAGAATTTCAAATCTCGCACAACGCGGACAGGTAGGTCAGGTTGGTCTACCTTACCCGCCGCTGGGTGGCGGATGTACGAACTACTCCGTAAGCTTGTCAGATTTTTTCTCTGTCGTCGGGAACGATAAACAACTGTTGTCGGTTCCTCTCGATAGTTTTTTTCGATTCTCGCTTGCCTGGAGTTATTTGGACTTCTTTTGGTGACGTATTCGCTTTGTTTGGCTTGGCCACGACATGATTGTGGACCGGTTTGATTTGAGTTTGATTTTCTTTAACGATGTCTGATCTAGAATCGGTAGTTAAAACTTCGGTGTTGTTAGGGTTTGCGTGAATGAAGGATGTAAGGTGAGGTTGCCGAAAGCTTCGGTAGACCCCCACAGGGACGGTTTGCATGAAATGCAGGGGGAATGATTGTGCGTTTGCCTAACCCTTGTAGTGAATGTAAGGGATTGAATGAAGAAGAATATAAGGCTCCCTGCAGTCCTTTGGCTTCTAGTCCGGAGGTTTTCCCGGAAGAATCGTCGGTGGAGGCGAAGAAACACAAGGAATCCTGTGATCGTTCTTCTTCTCGCGCTCCGCGCCTGCTTCCGAGGAGAATTAGAAGATTCTCCTACGAGAGTACTCGCGGGACTTCAAGCTCAGATCACGGCGCTAGCAGACTCTCTAGCAGTTAGATCACGTAGGAAGAAGGACGTTTCTCTTCCGATCAAGAGATCTAGGCGCCGCTCTTCAGAGGATCGTTCTCCTTCATATGGGGAGGTTTTCGTATGAAGGTGGGGCTCGCGTGAGCGCCCTCGCTCGCGGGAGCGCCATCACTCGCGTGAGCGCCCTCGCTCGCCTGGCTCTCTTTCAATTTCAAGGCGCCAAACATCGGTAGGACGCTCTATGGAGAAAGAAGTTTTTTCTCCAGATTGGATTCCCGCTTCCGGTAAGCGCACTGCACCTGCTCATCACGCGATTTCTTCAACTCCCTCGCGTGAGACTTCTCCTCAGCAGCCTCAAGATTATAGAAGGCGCCCTTATACAAGTAGGCGTTCTTCTTCCAGATGTCACTCTCCTCGAGTATCGGATCGTGACTTCTCTCCTGACAGGCATCTAGAGTCTGGTAGGAGTCGTGTGCATGATAGACGGCCTACTGTTAGCCGCTCCCCGCAAGGTAGGCGCCAAGAGCCTACTGCACATAGCTCTCCTAGTAGGCGCTCGTCTCTTTTAAGGCGTCATACTCCTGATTATTCTCCTAAGGGCAGACAACAAGAGTCTTTCAAGCGCCCTTCTCCGTGTAGGCGCTCCTCCCGCTTCTAGGCGCACTTCTCCTGACCGTTTGTCTCTTGGTAGGCACCAGGAATCCCGGAAGCGCCCTTCTCCAAGTAGGCGCTCGTTAGTTTTGAAGCGCCCTTCTCCTGATCTTACCCTCTTGTTAGACGTCAAGAGTCTCGCAAGCAGCCTTCTCCTAGTAGGCGCATTTCGCCTTCCAGTCGCAACTTCCGTTGATCGTACGCAACTGGACAGGTATGGAGAGCCGCGCAAGCGCTCTGCTCTCGATAGGCGCTCTTCTCCTGGCAGCCGCTCGCCCAGGATAGGTGCATAGAGTATAGTAGCGCTCGCCTCCTCGTAAGCGCCCTGCGGATGTTTCCGAGAATTCTCGGAGTAGGAGCCCTACCTCTCCTTCGGCTGAGATTCCGTATACCTCGAAGAGGGAGTCTCATCGTATACTTCCCAGATATCTCATCGTTCTCCAGTGGATGTGAACTCTTCTAAGAGAGGGCGTTTCTCCAACCTCTCGCTCAACTCCTGCTAGGATCCCTTCGTCACCTAAGGATCTTCCGCGCTCGCCTCGACAAGACGTCCTAGAAGGTTCGGATGAGGAACCGAACACTTCTGCTGCTGTCTCTTCTTACAAGAAGCTTACAGAGCTACTTTTACAAGTTTTTGGGGATTCCCTTACGCCTACGGCTCCTCCTTCTCCTCACTCACTTTTTTTAACGGCGAAGACAGCGAAGAGTTCTTCTTGTGTGAGGATGAAGCCAACTCTTTCTATGAAGAAGGCACTGAGGAGTTTTGGTTCCTGGATGGCTTCCAAAGAAGAAGCGGGGAAACGATGTTCGCTTTCCTCCTTCGAAGTTATCAGGACGAGCTGGTTTCTGGTTACGAAAACAGGAGAGCCCTTAGGATTGGGTCTACCGTCTTCGGCTGATTCGGATTTTTCGGCACTGGTAGATTCGACAAGGAGAACTGCCCTTAACTCTGCTAAGACGACTTGGGCAATGAACGAATTGGATCATTTGCTCAAAGGTATGTTTAGAGTGCTAGAAGTATTTAACTTCCTTGATGGTCGTTTGGGAGTCCTAGCCAAGAAAATGAAGTGCCAGAGTCAATTTCACCAGATGATCTTATATGTGTTTTGTCTTGTATGGACAAGTCAGTAAGAGACGGAGCGAGTGAAATCGCCTCCCTTTATGGAGCCGGCATCGTGAAGAAGAGGTCGGTTTACTGTTCCTTCTTAACGAAGTCGGTCTCCCATGCTCAGAGGTCTTCTTTGCTGTTTGCTCCTCTGTCTACTCAGTTGTTCCCGAAACTCGAGTGCAGGACATTTCGAGGTCACTTTCGGCCAAAGCCACCCAGGACCTTTTGGCACAGTCGGCAAGAAACCTCGCCCTTCCTTCCTACCAAGGCTAAGAAGGAAAAGGCAAGTGTTCGAGAACCCTTTCGAGGGGCATCTTCATCAAGAACCTCTACGTTTAGAGGTCGTAGACCTTCAAGAAAGGGGTAAGACTTTCGCCAAGTCTGTTAAAGCCCCCAAATAACTTGCAAGTCCTTCAAACAACGGTGGGCGCCAGACTCTTAGAGTTTGCAGAAGTCTGGGCCCAAAAAGTGGCGGATCCTTGGACCTTTCTATTTTGAGGAGAGGTTACCTCATCCCTTTCGTCGAAAGACCTCCCTTGACGACCATCCCAGGAACTGACGGCCAGGTACAGAGACCCCATCATGAATCAAGCTCTCCATCTAGCAGTAGATCAGATGCTGGAGAAGGGGGCTATCGAACTAGTGACAGACCATCATTCATCGGGCTTCTACAACCGCCTTTTCCTAGTTCCGAAGTCCTCAGGGGGATGGAGACCGGTGTTGGATGTAAGCGCCCTGAACTTCTTCGTAGAAAGAAGAAGTTCACGATGGAAACGCCTTCATCAGTGCTGGCAGCGCTTCGTCCAGGGGACTGGATGGTTTCCTTGGATTTTCAGGACGCTTACTTCCACGTACCGATCCATCCTTCCTCGAGGAAGTTTCTCAGATTCATGATGGGGGGGAAAATTTTTCAGTTCAGGGCTCTGTGTTTCGGCCTCTCGACGGCCCTCAAGTGTTCACGGGGATTTTGAGGAATGTGGCTCAATGGCTTTCATTTAAAAGGGGTGAGGATATCCATGTACCTCGACGATTGGCTAATAAGGGCCAATTCAGAAGATCGTTGTTTGAAGGACTTACAAGTAACTTTAGAATTGACGAAGGCTTTGGGACTTCTCGTCAATTTCAAGAAGTCATCACTAATTCCCGAGCAGAGTGTGTGTATCTCGGGATACAGATGAACTCTCTGAGTTTTCGGGCTTTTCCCTCGCAGGAAAGGATAGCCCGAGGATTCGAGAGAGTAACAACCTTCTTAGGGAAAGAGTATGCACAGTGAGGGAGTGGATGAGTCTGCTGGGGACACTCTCCTCTCTGGAGCAATTCGTTTCCCTAGGAAGGTTGCACCTGAGACCGCTCCAATTCTTTCTTCATCGGAATTGGAATCGTCGTTCTCAGGATTTGACGTTCTCCCTGTCGTTATCCCAGGACATCAAGAAACATCTCTTATGGTGGACAGATCCCAACCTCTTTGCGAAGGGACTGTCTCTTCAATCACAGACCCCCAACCTGGTGTTGTTCTCCGACGCGTCGGACATGGTGGGGTGCAACTCTGGGAACCAACGAAGTGTCAGGTACCTGGGTGGGGGACCAGGTAGCCTGGCACATCACAGAAAGGAGTTGATGGCTGTGTGGTTGGCTCTGAAGGCTTTCGAGCCCAAAGTCAGCAAAGATCGGTAGTGCAGGTCAACGCGGACAACACTACAAGCTCTGGCATACATCAGGAAACAGGGGGGGACGCATTCCTTCTCCCTGTACGAGACAGCAAGAGACCTTCTTCTGTGGGCAGAAGAAAGAGGAATCAAGCTTCTCACCAGGTTCGTGCAGGGAGAAAGGAATGTAAGAGCAGATCTCCTCAGCAGGAAAGATCAGGTCCTTCCCACAGAGTGGACCCTTCATCTGGATGTATGCCAGAGCCTGTGGAAGTTATGGGGCAGGCCACACATAGACCTCTTTGCCACGTCAAAGAACAAGAGGCTGGATCCTTACTGCTCTCCGATATCGGATCCAGAGGCAGTAGCAATAGATGCTCTTCTTCTAGACTGGAACGGACTCGACGTCTACGCGTTTTCCCCCCCCCCCCTTCAAGATCCTGGGGCTAACTATCAAGAAGTTCGTAGAGTCCGATTCAACGAGAATGACCTTAATCGCTCCCTTTTGGCCGGCCCAAGATGGTTCACAGAGGTACTGGAATGTTGGTGGACCTTCCAAGATCGCTCCCGCTAAGGAGCGATCTACTCAGACAACCCCACTTCGACAGGTACCACAAAATCTCCTCGCTCTCAGTCTGACTGGTTTCAGACTGTCCAAAAAGTTTGGTCAGAGCGAAAGGCTTTTCAGCAGCAGCTGCTAAAGCAATCGCAAGAGCGAGGAGACCTTCCACCTTGCGTGTATACCAGTCAAAGTGGGATGTCTTCAGACGTTGGTGCAAGAGCAAGAATATTTCCTCTTCCAGTACCTCTGTGACCCAAATTGCGGATTTCCTTATTTTTCCTCAAAGAAGAATGTCATCTGCTTGTGTCAACTATTAAGGGATACCGCAGTATGGTTGGCGGCGGTATTTCGGCATAGAGGCTTAAATATATACGATGATAAGGACCTGCATGATCTTATTAGATCATTTGAAACCATTAAGCGTCCTCATGTAGTACCGAACTGGAATCTAGACGTAGTTCCTACAATTCCTTGGATCGTCTAGATTCGAACCTCCTGGCTTAGCCTCTTTCAAGGACTTGACGAAGAAGGCTATCTTCCTTTTGGCCCTAGCTACAGCTAAAAGAGTGAGTGAGCTCCAAGCTATTGAGGGCAATGTAGGGTTTAAGGAAGATTCTATGGTATGTTCGTTTCTTCCAAGTTTCCTTGCAAAGAATGAAAAACCCATCACGCCCTTGGGCCCAGGAGCTTTGAAGTTCGTAGTTTATCTTTTCTAGTAGGGGAAGAGCCTGAAAGAACTCTTTGCCCTATGAGAATTATGAAGTATTTCCTTAAGAGGAAGGAACAACTTAAGGCTAATCAAGATGTACTTTGGTGCTCCGTAAAGGACCCCACTCGGCCCATGTCGAAGAATGCTCTTTTCCTTTTTTCTGAGAAGCCTTATTACAGAGGCACATGTTGCCTGTAAGGAGATCAGTTTAGACTACTGAAAGTGAAAAGCTCACGAGGTGAGAGCCATCGCAACTTCGCTTGCATTCAGAAAAAATATGTCTGTGCGGAACTTGATGGAGGCGACTTTTTGGAGATGCCAATCGGTTTCGCAAACCACTACCTACGTGATGTAAAAATCACATATGTAATGCTTCGCCTTGGGTCCTTTCGTATCGGCGGATTCGGTGCTGGGGCAGGGAGCTGAAACTTATCCTGTGTAAATTTTTTATATGTTACCCTATATTTTATATTGTTGTTTTTTGGTTGTCTGAAAGAGGTTGCAGGAGGCACCTCTTTTTGTCGTAATATTAAACCTTTGTATTTTGGTTAGGTGGTCTGGTGGGTTTTGGCTCCTTGCAGAGGTAGTGGTAAGGATCTGTTAGGTAAGCGGACAAGGTCCCTCTAACAGCATCCGACTTGGATTCTACCACAATAGGGGATCACATATCCCAGTGGTAGATCCGAGAGTCTTTCAGCATCAGGTCACGTCCTAGCTGTAGCTCTCCAGGCAATGCAGACTCAGAGATAGTATCTATGAAGTCTTCATCCTGAAAAGGTGAGAACCAAGGTTTTTATATCCTACAACATTAGTTGTTTCCCGTCTTACCTGTATTATTGAGCTGTCTCTTACCCTCCACCAAGGGTGCCAATCAGCTAAGTATATATCTGTCAGGGAAGTTCATGTACAAAAATGATATTGTTAAACTACAATAAAGTTTTGTACATACTTACCTGGCAGATATATACGATTAATGGCCCACCCAGCCTCCCCTCAGGAGACAGGTGGAAGAGAAAAATCTGACAAGCTTACGGGAGTGGTTCGTACATCCGCCACCCAGCGGCGGGTAAGGTAGACCACCTGACCTACCTGTCGCGTGTGCCGCGAGATTTGAAATTCTGTCGGGAACGTCGGAGACTATAGCTAAGTATATATCTGCCAGGTAAGTATGTACAAAACTTTATTGTAGTTTAACAATATCATTTTTGTACATACTTACCTGGCAGACATATACGATTGATGGCCCGCCCAGCCTCCCCTGAGGAGACAGGTGTAAGAGAAAAAATCTGGCAAGAAAGGTACTTTGGTTCTTACACCCGCCACCCAGCGGCGGGTAAGGTAGATCACCTGACCTACCTGTCGCGTTTGCCGCGAGTTTTGAATTCTGTCGTGACGTCAGAGACGTAAGCTAAGTACGTATATGTCTGCCAGGTAAGTATGTACAAAACTTTATTGTAAAATAACAATATCATTTTTATATGCACTTTATTTTCAGATCTAAGGGGATGCGGTTTAAAACATCTCTTCAGAGTAAGCCAAAGCACAATAACTTAGTATCATGTGTTGGATGGATGTCACCTGATGAAGTTTATTCCTGTGGGTAAGTGTTCATTTGCTCAAGTTTTGCATTTGGTTAGCTGATATTTAAGATGCCTTTGTGTGCATGTGTTTATTTTGTACCTTAGAGTTGCAAAGTTTCTAACTAAAAATTTTGTCTATTTCATTGATCTTTGTTACTGTTGATTAATGTTTTGCTGACAAATGGAATTTTTCCATTTATGTGTGCCTTGGTTAAGGCATCTTCAGTTGATAAATGCATATGTAAGTATGTATAGTACTGTGTTTGTAAATTGAAATTTGTAATAATTTATTATTATGTAGTATATAAATTTGGATGTCATAGCCTTTAAAGAAGGACATCATTACGTACTCTATTTACAACGAATTTCTATGCCTAATGAGCAGCATTTACCCATTCTATTATGATATTCCTATGTGTTTTACTGTATTTTGTATCGCAGTACTTTATTTTATTTAGTATATAACAATAAATTTACCATTTAGGGGTAAAACTTACCTTAATCCAGTGAGGTAAGAAGGGCAGTATGGATCTGCTCTGTTACCCCTATTTTATTTGCTGCTAAGACCTAATTGCTTTATTGCATTAGTTTTTATTGGTTCTAAATTTTTGGAAAAGATTTACTCTGATTTTTGTGTATGAGCAAAGCTTTTCAATATAAGTCTCATATACTATGTATTAGCTAATTTATTGATTTTAGTAAATGTCTCGATGTTCATTATATAATCCTAAGTTTTATTTACATTTTGCATTTACAATATTTAACATGTAGAGTTTTTCTTTGTTTTTTACCACCAGAATCTTCCATGTACTTTAAATAACTTCAAACCAGCTAGGCAAACTCACCAAGATCTCCATGCTTCTGAATAACATGATGCTTTAATACAAGTGTATTGCAATAGCCGTAATAAATTATCACTCGGTAAATACATTACTGTATACATGATAATGATGTAAGGTGATTTGATCAGGTTAGCATAGTGAATGCTTGTCTGGAATGTCTGAATGATAATCTCTCTCTCTCTCTTTCTGTTACATTATTTATTGTTACTCTTCAGTAAGTTTTTATTAAGGTTATATATAATCCATAATACTAACTGGCTCTATTGTAAAGCAATAAATTTAACATGAAACTTCCATACTCATTCAACATCCAGTAAAGTTTCTATAAACAACTGCTTTGAAGTTAGCTAAGCATTCCTACTTCTGTCTCCCTGTTTAAAGTGCAGTTGAAGCTCTCTTCTTGAATGAAGCCGTTAAATTTATTCCACAAATTGACATCTACATACGTACTAGGATTAAGTTTTATCAACTCATAACAAGGGTAAAGCAAATGGAGCTAGACTCATCAATTTTCCATTTGTGCAAGGTCTTAACTACTGTAAACTGAATACATGTTACTGCATTTTATGACAAGTAATGTCTTATGCATTGCTCTTTGTTAGTCATGAAAGTAACATATCATGAACCTGCTATTAAGGCTTCATTCTTTTTATCCAAGATTTTCTGACTTTTTTGAATTCTCTCACACATGGAAGGTTGCCTACATATTCAGGCAAATGAAAACTGGTGGGAGCTGTGTTAGAACAAACGTAACTTTCTAGAGATTTATTTTTTTCAGGGATGATCATCAAATCTTGCAGTGGAATCTACTATCAACAGAGACAAACAAGGTGTCAGAATTGTCTCAAGAAGTTTATCCACTAGACCTACATTGGCTACCCAGAAGTGCAGTGCAGAAAACAAAAGTTGGATCTGAGGTCTTTTTGTTGACAGCTGATGATGGTAATTTTTATTTTAGTAAAGCAATCAAGTTCTAGTTCAGAGAAATTATCTAGGAATAAAATGTTTCAACTGTTTATTATACTGATGTGTGTGTTACTCATGAGTCAAATCATTCATTTGATGAAAGAAATCTTGAGTCATTGTATGAAGTTAGTATCGCACAGTTAGAGGGAGTCCCCTCATTCACTTTGTGGCAAACATCATTCGCTTCACTTTTTCGCTTCAGGAAACTGCATACAGTATTTATAGTGTGTAAAGATGTCATTATTATTATTATTTTGTAGCACATGAACCCTTTTTATGTATGCAACTTACCAAGTAATTACATAGCTATATTTTGTACATGAACTTTCCTGTCAGATATATACTTAGCTATAGTCTCCGACGTTCCCGACAGAATTTCAAATCTTGCAGCACATGCGACAGGTAGGTCAGGTGGTCTACCTTACCGCTGCTGGGTGGCGGGTGTAGGAACCAATCCCCCTTGCTTGTCAGATTTTTCTGTCGCGGGAACGATAACAACTGTTGTCGGTTCCTCTCAATAGTTTTTAGTTTCTCGCTTGCCTAGAGTTAATTTGGACTTCTTTTGGTGATGTATTCGCTCTGTTTGGCTTGGCATATGCTAATTGTGGACCGTTTTGATTTTGATTTTGATTTTCTTTAACAATGTCTGACTTGGATTCAGTAGCTAAAACTTCTGTTTTGTTTAGGGTTTGTGTGATTGAAGGATGTAAGGTGAGGTTGCCGAAAGCTTCGGTTGACCCTCACACGGTTTGCATGAAATGCAGGGGGAATGAATGTTCTTTTGCTAACCCTTGTAGTGAATGTAAGGTGCTGAATGAAGACGAATATAAGGCTCTCTCTTCTTATGTTAGGAAGTTGGAACGTGATAGAGTACGTAAGGCTTCCTCTAGAAGTTCTAGTAGGTCTAGAATGAGTGAGTTGGATGTGGATCCTAATACTAATGTAGAAGTAGAACCTTCTCCCCAAGTTGCAGCCCCTGCTCCCTGCACCGAAGCCGAAGATTCGTCTTCGGAGACGGCGGCTTTAAGAGCCACGATTCTATCTATGGATCAGAAGATTTGTCAGTTGGAAGGTAAGGAGAGTGTTAGTGATCAGTGCAGTGTCCCCAGTGTTGTGGAGGGTGCGTCTGACCGGCTCCTTAGTGCCTCTAGGCCAAGACCTCTTCCAGACTCCCAGTTCCAGTGGAGTAGGAAAGTCGAAAGCCACAGGAGGGCTAGGGAGAACCCCCACCGGTCAGGCGTCCCCTCAGCAGATCCTGAAGTACGCTCCCAGGCTGCCTCGGATCGCTACAAGAAGGAGATCCTACGTCAATGCTTCTCCTCTTCGTCGTGTCCCTCTCCGAAGAGAGGTTGGAACTCCCCGGATGCGTCGCGCCCGTTGAAGAGGGCTTGGAAGGCTCCCTGCAGTCCTTTGGCTTCTAGTCCGGAGGTTTTCCCAGAAGAATCGTCGTTGGAGGCGAAGAAACCCAAGAGATCCTGTGATTGTTCTGCGCCTGGTTCCGAAGAAGAACAGCAAGATTCTCCTACTAGAGTCCTTACGGGACTCCAGGCTCAGATCACGGCGCTGGCAGACTCTCTAGCCTTTAGATCGCGTAGGAAGAAGGACGTTTCTCTTCCGATCAAAAGATCTAGGCGCCGCTCTTCAGAGGATCGTTCTCCTCTTTTTAGGCGGTCTCCTTCATATGGGGAGTTTTCGTATGAAGGTAGGGGCTCACACGAGCGCCCCCGCTCTCCTGGCTCTCTTTCGGCTTCAAGGCGCCAAACATCGGTCGGACGCTCTGTGGAGAAAAAAGGCGCCCTTCTACAAGTAGGCGTTCTTCTTCCGGATGTCGCTCTCCTCGAGTTTCGGATCGTGCTTTGAGTGGACGTTTTTCTCCTGATCGTGACTTCTCTCCCTACAGACGTCAAGAGTCTGGTAGGAGCCGTGTGCCTGATAGGCGTCCAGCTGGTAGCCGCTCCCCGCAAGGTAGGCGCCAAGAGCCTACTGCACGTCGATCTCCTAGTAGGCGCTCGTCTCTTTCGAGGCGTCCTACTCCGGATTATTCTCCTCGGGGCAGACAACAAGAGTCTTTCAAGCGCCCTTCTCCAAGTAGGCGCTCTCCCTCTTCTAGACACACTACTCCTGACCGTTCGTCTCTTGGTAGGCACCAAGAGTCTCGCAAGCGCCCTTCTCCAGATAGGCGCTCGTTAGCTTTGAAGCGCCCTTCTCCTGATTGTTATCCACTTGTCAGACGTCAAGAGTCTCGCAAACAGCCTTCTCCTAGTAGGCGCATTTCTACCTTCCAGTCGAACTTCTGTTGATCGTACTCAACTAGACAAGAATCGAGCCGCGCAAACAAGCGCTCTGCCGATAGGCGCTCTTTCTCCTGGCAGCCGCTCGTCGCCTCAGTAGGCGCACAGTTTCTGGTAGGCGCTCGCCTCCTCGTAAGCGCCCTGTGGATGTATCCAGGTATTCTCGGGGTAGGAGCCCTACCTCTCCTTCTGCTGAGTTTTCGTCTACCTCGAAGAGGGAGTCTCATTGCAGACAATCCAGATCTTCTCGTCGTTCTCCGGTGGATTTGAGCTCTTCTACGAGAGGGCTCTCTCCAACCTCTCGCTCAGCTCCTACTAGGACCCCTTCGTCACCTAAGGATCTTCCACGCTCTCCTCGACAAGACGTCCTAGACGGTTCGGATGAGGAACCGAACACTTCTGCAGCTGTGTCTTCTTACAAGAAGCTTACAGAGCTTCTCTTGCAAGTATTTGGGGATTCCCTTACTCCTACGGCTCCTCCTTCTCCTCACTCACTTTTTTCTACAGCGAAGACAACGAAGGGTTCTTCTTGTGTGAGGATGAAGCCAACCCTTTCGATGAAGAAGGCTCTGAGGAGTTTTGGTTCCTGGATGGCTTCCAAAGAAGAAGCGGGGAAAACGATGTTCGCTTTCTCTCCTTCGAAGTTATCAGGACGCGCTGGTTTCTGGTACGAAACAGGAGAGTCCTTGGGTTTGGGTCTACCGTCTTCGGCTGATTCTGATTTTTTGGCTCTGGTAGACTCCACAAGGAGAGCTGCCCTTAACTCTGCGAAGACGACTTGGGCAATGAATGAAGTAGACCACATGCTGAAAGGCATGTTTAGAGTACTGGAGGTCTTTAACTTCCTTGATTGGTCGTTGGGAGTCCTGGCCAAGAAGATAGAAGTGCCAGAGTCTTTTTCTCTAGAGGATCTTATGTGCGTTTTGTCTTGCATGGACAAGTCTGTAAGAGACGGAGCGAGTGAAATCGCCTCCCTGTATGGGGCCGGGATCGTAAAGAAGAGGTCCGTATAATGTTCCTTCTTAACGAAGTCAGTCTCCCACGCACAGAGGTCTTCTTTGCTGTTTGCTCCTCTGTCCGCTCAGTTATTCCCTAAACATCTTGTTCAGGACATCTCAAGATTGCTTTCGGCTAAAGCCACCCAGAACCTTTTGGCCCAGTCGGCAAGAAAACCTCGCCCTTCCTTCCCTACCAAGGCTAAGAAGGAGAAGTCAAGTACTCGAGAACCCTTTCGAGGGGGTTTAGAGGTCGTAGACCTTCAAGAAGAGGTAAGACTTCCGCCAAGTCAGTCAAAGCCCCCAAATAACTTACAAGTCCTTCAGACAACGGTGGGCGCCAGACTCTTAGGATTTGCAGAAGTCTGGGCCCAGAAAGGGGTGGATCCTTAGACCCTTTCAATTTTGAGGAGAGGTTACCTCATCCCTTTCATCGCAAGACCTCCCTTGACGACCTCCCCAAGGGAGTTGACGGCCAGGTACAGAGACCCCATCATGAATCAAGCTCTCCATCTAGCAGTAGAACAGATGCTGGAGAAGGAGGCTATCGAACTAGTGACAGACCATCGTTCATCAGGCTTCTACAACCTTCTTTTCCTAGTTCCGAAGTCCTCAGGGGGATGGAGACCGGTGTTGGATGTAAGCGTTCTGAACTTCTTCGTAGAAAAGAAGAAGTTCACGATGGAAACACCTTCATCAGTGCTGGCAGCACTTCGTCCAGGGGACTGGATGGTTTCCTTGGATTTGCAGGACGCTTACTTCCACGTACCGATTCATCCTTCCTCGAGGAAGCTTCTCAGATTCATGATGGGGGGGAAAATTTTTCAGTTCAGGGCTCTGTGTTTCGGCCTCTCGACGGCCCCTCAAGTGTTCACAGGGATCTTGAGAAACGTAGCACAATGGCTTCATTTGAAGGGGGTGAGGATATCCATGTACCTCGACGATTGGCTGATAAGGGCCAAGTCAGAAGATCGTTGTTTGAAGGACTTGCAAGTAACACTAGAATTGACGAAGGCGTTGGGACTTCTCGTCAATTTCAAGAAGTCGTCACTAATTCCCAAACAAGAGTGTGTGTATCTTGGGATACGGATGAACTCTCTGAGTTTTCGGGCTTTTCCCTCTCAGGAAATGATAGCCCGAGGATTCGAGAAAGTAACAACCTTCTTAGGGAAAGAAGTATGCACAGCGAGGGAGTGGACGAGTCTGCTGGGGACGCTCTCCTCACTGGAGCAATTCGTTTCCCTAGGAAGGTTGCACCTGAGACCGCTTCAATTCTTTCTTCATCAGAATTGGAGTCGTTGTTCTCAGGATTTGACGTTCTCCCTGTCGTTATCCCAGGAAGTCAAGAAACATCTCACATGGTGGACAGACCCCAACCTCTTTGCGAAGGGACTGTCTCTTCAATCCCAGAGCCCCAACCTGGTGTTGTTCTCCGATGTGTCGGACACGGGTTGGGGGGCGACTCTGGGAACCAGCGAGGTGTCAGGTACCTGGGTGGGGGACCAGGTAGCCTGGCACATCAACAGAAAGGAGTTAATGGCTGTGTGGTTGGCTCTGAGAGCTTTCGAGCCCAAAGTCAGAAGATCGGTAGTGCAGGTCAACGCGGACAACACTACAGCTCTGGCATATATCAGAAAACAGGGGGGGACGCATTCCTTCTCCCTGTACGTGACAGCAAGAGATCTTCTTCTGTGGACAGAAGAAAGGGGAATCAAGCTTCTCACCAGGTTCGTGCAGGGAGAAAGGAATGTAAGAGCAGATCTCCTCAGCAGGAAAGATCAGGTCCTTCCCACAGAGTGGACCCTTCATTTGGATGTATGCCAGAGCCTGTGGAAGTTGTGGGGCAGGCCACACATAGACCTCTTTGCCACGTCGAAAAATAAGAGACTGGATCCTTTCTGCCTCTCCGATCTCAGATCCGAAGGCATTAAGCATAGATGCTCTTCTACTAGACTGGAGTGGACTCGACGTCTACGCGTTTCCCCCCTTCAAGATTCTGGGGCTAACTATAAAAAAATTTGTAGAGTCCGATTCAACGAGAATGATCTTAATCGCTCCCTTTTGGCCGGCCCAAGAATGGTTTACAGAGGTACTGGAATGGTTAGTGGACCTTCCAAGGGAGCGATCTACTCAAGACAGCCCCACTTCGACAGGTATCACAAAAATCTCCTCGCTCTCAGTCTGACTGGCTTCAGACTGTCCAAAGTCTGGTCAGAGCGAAAGGCTTTTCAACAGCAGCTGCTAAAGCAATCGCAAGAGCGAGGAGACCTTCCACCTTACGTGTATACCAGTCAAAGTGGGATGTCTTCAGACGATGGTGCAAGAGGAAGAACGTTTCCTCTTCCAGTACCTCTGTGACCCAGATTGCGGATTTCCTAATTTTTCTCAAAGAAGAGTGTCATCTTGTTGTGTCAACTATTAAGGGATACCACAGTATGTTGGCGGCGGTATTTCGGCATAGAGGCTTAAATATCTCCGAGGATAAGGACCTGCATGATCTTATTAGATCATTTGAAACCTTTAAACGTTCTCATATTGTACCGAACTGGAATCTAGACATAGTGCTACAATTCCTTGGATCGTCTAGATTCGAACCTCCTGGTTCAGCCTCTTTCAAGGACCTGACGAAGAAGGCTCTCTTCCTTATGGCCCTTGCAACAGCTAAGAGGGTGAGTGAGCTCCAAGCTATTGAGGGCAAATGTCTTTGGTTTTTAGGAAGAATCGATGGTGTGTTTCGTTTCTTCCAGGGTTTCTTGCTAAGAATGAAAACCCATCACGTCCTTGGCCCAGGAGCTTTGAAGTTTGTGGGTTATCTTTTCTGGTAGGGGAAGAGCCTGAAAGAATTCTTTGCCCTATGAGAATTGTGAAGTATTACCTTAAGAGGAAGGAGCAACTTCAGGCTAATCAAGATGTGCTTTGGTGCTCCGTGAAGGACCCCTCTCGGCCCATGTCGAAGAATGCTCTTTCCTTCTTCCTGAGAAGTCTTATTACAGAGGCACATGTTGCCTGCAAGGAAGAGCATTTTAAACTACTGAAAGTGAAAGCTCACGAGGTGAGAGCCATCGCAACTTCACTTGCATTCAAGAAAAATATGTCTGTGCGGAACCTGATGGAGGCGACTTTTTGGAGTGCCAGTCGGTTTTCCGCAAACCACTACCTACGTGATGTCAAAAATCACGTATGATAAATGCTTCGCCTTGGGCCTTTTGTATCGGCGGATTCGGTGGCTGGGGGCAGGGAGCTGAAACTTATCCTTTTTAAAATTTTGATATGTTACCTTATATTTTTGTATTTGTGTGGTTTTTGGTTGTCTGAAAGAGGTTGCAGGAGGCACCTCTTTTTGTCGTAGTATTAACCATTTGTATTTTGGTTAGGTGGTCTGTGGGTTTTTGGCTCCTTGCAGAGGTAGTGGTAAGGACTGTTATGTAAGCGGACAAGTTTCCCTTTAAACAAGATCCGACTTGGATTCTACCCACAGAAGGGGATCACATATCCAGTGGTAGATCCGAGAGTCTTTCAGCAACAGGTCACGTCCTAGCTGTAGCTCTCCAGCATGCAGACTCAGAGACAGTATCTATGAAGTCTTCAGCCTGAAAAGGTGAGAACCAAGGTTTTTATATCCTACAACATTAGTTGTTTCCCTTCTTACCTGTATTATTTAGCTGTCTCTTACCCTCCACCAAGGGTGCCAATCAGCTAAGTATATATCTGACAGGAAAGTTCATGTACAAAAATGATATTGTTAAACTACAATAAGGTTTTGTACATACTTATCGGCAGATATATACGATTAATGGCCCACCCACCAGCCTCCCCTCAGGAGACAGGTGGAAGAGAAAAAAAAATCTGACAAGCAAGGGGGATTGGTTCGTACACCCGCCACCCAGCGGCGGTAAGGTAAAGGATCCACCACCTGACCTACCTGTCGCGTGTGCCTGCAAGATTTGAAATTCTGTCGGGAACGTCGGAGACTATAGCTAAGTATATATCTGCCAGGTAAGTATGTACAAAACTTTATTGTAGTTTAACAATATCATGTTTCTATCCATCGGCAGCTAGAATTCTGAGAATTGCGGTAGTGCTATATTGTTCTGGCTAGGTGCTACCCCCCCCCCCCCCCCCTACCACCCCCCCCCCACCACCACCACCACTACTGAGGGAGAGGGGAACTAACACAGCACTGAAAATCAGTTGTTTCTGCCAGCTGGTACTGTCATCAGTTTTTAGCAGCAGTGGAATTTTTGGGATTTGTTTACTTCTGGTTGATGACTTTGGAGGTTTTGGTGGAGTACTCCTATATTTTGGTAGACATTTAGGCAATATTTAGCTATAGACAGAAATTAGTTGTCAAAATAGTCAGTTTTAGACTGTCTTAGTTTTGAGTTCATTAGTATGTATTTTGGCATGTCCGATACTAGTTCTCAAGATACTAAGTATTGTAGCCAAGACTTATTAAATAGCGTGTTATGATCCACATTCAGTTTGAACCGACTGTAGGGGTCAAACTTGCTCTCCTAATTCGCTTGTCACTCTGAACACTGACCTAGATATTTTCTCCAACGTGCTGGACAAGGCAATGGAAGTGCTCTTATAAGGGAAGAGAGTATGAGGGATGTGGATGGACCAACAGAAGACCCTCCACCTGAACATAAAGGAATTGAAAGCAATCTTCCTAGGACTCCAGGCCTTCACACTGTTAGTTGCAGGGAGAAACATAGCGATTTATGTGGACAACACCATGGCCTTGTTGTAAGTCCGCAAACAGGGGAGGACTCATTCATTTTCTCTCAACAAGGTGGCCAAGGATCTTCTACTTTAGGCAAAGTTTTTTGCGTGTTTCGTTACCAGACGAACTGAGTTGCTGCAACCAATTCTCCTTACGGAGTGCACTCTGAATGCGAGAGTTTGCCAAGATCTTTGGAGGTTTTGGGGTAAACCAGCCATAGATTTCTTTGCATCCTTGAACAATCGTCTACTGGTCTTCTGCTGACCTGTTCTGGATCCGCAAGCTTGGAGAACAGATGCGATGCTCCTGGATTGGACAGGACTTGACGTTTATGCCTTTCCTCCCTTCGGACTATTAAGAGAGGTCATCAACAAGTTTATGTTGCATCAGAATGTGTCAGTGACTCTTGTGGCCCCACTCTGGCTCAGGTAAGATTGGTTCCCAGATCTTCTCACTCTGTTTGTGGACTTCCCCAGACTTCTTCCACTAAGTCGATTTCTACTCAAACAACCCCATTTTGACAGGTACCATCAAGGGTTATCTGCTCTGGCTCTGACAGGCTTCAGATTGTCAGGAGTCTTATCAGAACAAAAGAGTTTTCTCACAGAGTGACAGAAGCTATTGCAAGATGCAGAAGAGTTTCTTCTTGCAAGTTATACCAGTCAAAGTGGAGGATTTTTAGCAGAAATAGCTTGCTATTTTTAAGATATGCAAGGAAACTGTCTACATCTACCATAAATGGCTATAGATCTATGCTTTCCTCGGTATTCAAGCATAGAATACTCGACCTTTCAACCAATCTGGATATCAGCGACTTAATCAAGTCCTTGGAAACATTGAAGGTGGAAAAGTCTAGGGATGTTGATTGGAACCTGGAAGTGATTGTCGGGTTTGGAATTTGAACCATTGCGGTCTGTTTCTTTTAAACATCTTATGAAGAAGATGCTATTTTTAGTGGCTTTGGCAACAGCCAATAGGTTGAACGAGATTCAAGCCATTGGTAAGGAGGTGGGTTTCACTCAAAATGACGCTGTGTGCTCTTATGTGGGAGACTTTCTTGCAAAGAACGAAGACCCATTGAAGCCTTGGCTTCGTTCTTTTATAATATAAAAACCCTATGGACATCTGGGACCAGAGGAGGAGGAGAACTGTTATTTCCAGTAAGAACTATTAGATATTATCTTCATAGGAATGAGAAGATAGGAGGAACATTGAATCATCTTTGGTGTTTGGCGAGGGACCCTACCTGTCCACTCTCCAAGAACTCTCATTTTTTCTAAGAAGTCTCATTCTAGAAGCCCACTCACAAGTTTGAGAGGAGGTCCTCCCTGCCCTTAAGGTGAAAGCTTACAAGATTCAAGCAGTAGCGACATCGTTAGCCATTCGACACAATATGTCTGTGTCTTCCATCCTGTAAGCCACATTCTGGACATCATAGTCAGTGTTCGTGTCACAATATCTGAAGGATGTAGAACCAACTTTTGAAAACTGTAGTAAATTGGGGCCATTACCTGTAGCTGGCATGGTGTTGGGAGAGGATGCTAGCTCTGCTAGCTTCAGGGTGTGTAAGGTGCATGAATGTAAGGTGAGGTTGCCGAAAGCTTCGGTAGACCCTCATTCAGTGTGCTCGAAATGTCGTAGTCATGTATGTATGTTGAATGATAGATGCATCGAGTGTGAGCAATTGACTGAAATTGAATGGAAGGCATATGATTCTTACGTGAAAAAGCTTGAGCGTGATAGAATCAGGAGGTCTTCCTCAGGAGTGCTTCTGTGAGTAGAAGTCAAGGTAGAATTTGTACTCCATTTAAATCCTCCTGTAGATGTAATTCAACCTGATCCTGTTGTATTGCCTCCGAACAATCAGGAAGTGTCTGCAGAAGGAAGCGTATTATTTACGATCATGGAGTCGATTCGCGCCTTGGAATCTAAAGTGATTGCTCTACAGTCAAATGTGAATTGTGATAAAAGTGTTAGTGCATCTAGTGTAGTGGAAGGGGGGTCAGATCGGTCCCATAATGCCTTCTAGGCCTAGGCCCTCCCCTGCCGGACTCCCAGGCCTTAGGGAGAGGGCAAGCCGAAAGCCGAAGGAGGGTTACGGGATCTAATGACCGGCTCTGACGTCCCTTCGGCAGAAACTGAGGACGAATCTCAGGCTGCCGGTGTTCGTGCACGGGCACGAATACTTAAAGAGTGCTTCTCTTCTTCTGAGACTTCCTCTCCTCGCCGAGGTTGGGACGCTCGGAAGACCTCTCAGGGGGAGAGCGGCAGGGGCGCAAGGTGTCGCACAAGCGGCCGTCGCCCTTGTTCGCCCTCTTAAGAGAGGTTTCAGAGAAGAGGACGCTTCACGTCCTTCTGATCATTACGTAGACTCGTCACCTGAAGATTTTGAAGCTTTTCCGCCACAGAAAAGGAACAAGACTTCATCAGGGGAGGACTCTTTCGAGCGTCCAAGTCGCTCTAAAGCATGTTCCTGAGTTGAAGGAAAGGGCATCCCCTCGCCCATCTTCCTCGCACAAGATGAGTCCTTCTCCTGATCGAGAACTATCCCCTTCAAGGAAAATGCTTTGGGAAATGCAGAGACAGTTAGCCTCCTTTTTTGAGAGAAAGGAGGCAGAAACTAGTCATCGAAGGAAGGATAGGTGGCTGCCTGTTTAAGAGAACTAGGCAGTCCCCGGCTCCTACTCCACGCGGTTTTTTCGTCCTTGAGTCTCCTCCTAGTAGCCGACGGCATTAGAGAACATGATTACGTTAAGTTCCTCATGAAAGGGCGTCTAGGAGAGACGAATTTGACAGAGACGTGAGTTGTCGCACAAGCGGCCGGCGTCTTTGTCAAAAGGCCGAGAAAACGCTCAAGGATCAATATCGGAAGTTCAAGCTTTGCATGTTGATGATCACGCTCGGCGTCTTAAGCAACGAAGCGCTTACTAGGACGCTCGAGAAGACGGCTTTTCAAGACGCGCGGAACGCTCGCCAAGACGCTCCAACTGACGCTGTTCAGGACGCGACGGCGTCCTACACATCATGACGCTCAGCAAGACGCTCGAGCTGACGCTGTTCAGGACGCACGGCGTCCTACACATCATGACGCTCAGCAAGACGTTCGAGCTGACGCTCTTCAGGACGCACGGCGTCCTACACATCAGGACGCTCTGCAGGACGCTTCTCAGAACGCACGGCGCCTTGCATATCGGGACGCTTTCCAGGACGATCAACAGTTGAGTCCGAAACGTCAGGATGTTTCTCATGTTAAAGTGTCGAAGTCATCGCGATCTTTGAAGGGCGGCTGATGACCGAGAGAAGGATTCGTCTAGTGATCGCTGCCCTACTGATGATGACGAACCAAATGCGTCAGCGTCGTCAGACTATAAGACGTTGACGGATTTACTTAAGAAATTATTCCCAGATAATTTTCAAGCGCCAATTCCTTGCTCTCCACCTTCACAATTTGCCTCATCGAAGGCCAGGAAGGCCCCTGGCTTCGTTAAGATGGCCACTTCGCTCTCTGCGAAGAGAGCGTTTAAGAGAGTCCAGGATTGGATGGATTCAAGGAAGGTTAAAGGGAAGACTTCGTTTGCACTTCCTCCATCTAGACTGAAAGGGAGAGCTGGGATCTGGTACGAAACAGGAGAAGAAGCAGGATTGAAAGCACCGTCTTCTTCTCAAGGAGATTTCGCCAATTTGGTGGACCTTCCAAGGAGGTCTTATTTGTCATCGGCTAGGTTTCCTGGACAATGACGGAGACTGATCATCACCTCAAGGGGTTATTTAAGACGCTAGAGGTGTTTTAACTTTTTAGATTGGTGCCTCGGGGTTTTGGATGTACAATCGAGGAGTCAAGACTTGATTTCGCTGGAAGAGCTTTCGAGTGTATTAGCTTGTATGGATAGAGCAGTAAGGGATGGCTCTGATGAGTTAGGCATCTCATTTTTTGCTACAGGTCTGCTAAAGAAAGAGAGCTCTCTATTGTAGCTTTACGCGAAAGCAGTTTCTCCCGCTCATGAAAGCGGAGTTATTATTCGCCCACCCCTTCTCTACGCACCTATTTCCGCAGTCCATGATTAAGGATCTGTCGGTAAACTTGCAAGAAAAAGCAACAAGGGACCTCTTGACTCAATCTTCCAGACGACCTACTCCTCAGGCTTCTACTTCAACAGCTCCAGCACCAAGAAGAAATTTAAGCCCTTTCGTGGAGCACCTTCCTCTAGAGGTTCTTCGAGAGGAAGGGGGTCCTTCAGAGGTAAGATCTCTTCTATCAAGAAGGGAAAAAAATTGACGTATCTGCCCTTCAGGCACCTGTAGGTGCGAGACTCACCCTTATTTGCTCAGGCATGGAGGGGACGATAGGGGCGGACACCTGGACCCTAGATGTGATCGAGAGAGGATACAAGATCCCTTTCCTCTCTGCGCCTCCTTTTGAGCACGAAGCCGATAGACCTGTCGCCCGCATACCAGTCAGAGAAGCAACAGATCTTACTCGACCTTCTAGATCAAATGTTGGAAAAGAAGGCCGTAGAGGAAGTCCTGATGCTTGGATTCCCCAGGCTTCTACAACAGGTTATTCCTGGTTCCGAAGCAGTCTGGGGGATGGAGACCTGTCCTAGACGTCAGCAGACTGAACATTTTTTGTAAAGAAAGAAAAATTCAGGATGGAAACTTCTCAGTCTGTGCTAGGGGCCTTGAGACCAGGGGATGGATGGTGTCTTGGACCTTCAAGACGCTTATTTCCACGTCCCGATCCATCCCCAATCAAGGAAGTTCCTGAGGTTCGTCTTAAAAGGGCAGGTCTTCCAGTTCAGGGCTCTGTGCTTCGGTCTGAGTACGGCGCCGATGGTTTTTTACTTTCCTCATGCGGAATGTGGCGAAATGGCTTCACCTATCATAAGAGTCTCGCTCTACCTGGACGACTGGCTATCAAGTCGCCTTCGAAGTCAAGGTGCCTGGAGGACCTTCAGACGACATTACAGCTGACGAAGGCCCTGGCCTTATAGTAAATTACGAGAAGTCCCATCTGATCCCCACGGCAGTCCATCGTGTATCTGGGGGATTCAGATGGATTCAGCGGCTTTTCAAAGCTTTTTCCACCCTCAAAGGAACGTCAGCAGAGATGCTTAGAGAAAGTGTTAGCCTTCTTAGGGAAAGAAACATGCTCGGCGAAGGAATGGATGAGTCTGCTGGGAACCATTTCCTTCGCTGGAGAAGTTTGTTTCCCTGGGGAGGTTGCACCTCAGGCCACTCCAGTTTTTTATGGCAGAAAACTGGAAAGACAAGAATCTAGACTCGACTTTGATTATCTCAAAAACGGTCAAGGATCATCTGAAGTGGTGGCAAGATCCGACCAAACTCTCGGAAGGGATGTCCCTCAAGCTTTTGAGCCCCGACCTAGTGTTGTTCTCAGACGCCTCCATGGTGGGTGGGCTGGGGAGCAACACTAGGAAAGGAGGAAGTGTCAGGCCTCTGGAGAGGGGAACAGAGGTCCTGGCACATAAACTTAAAAGAATTGGAGGCTATTCGTTGGCTCTTCAGTTCTTCGAAGAACGATTTGGTGGGCCGAGTTGTCAGATCAACTCGGACAACACTACGGCTCTCGCTTACACAAAATAAAAAAAAGCAGGGGGGGACACACTCTCGATCACTGTTCGTGATAGCGAGAGACATCCTTCTATGGGCGAAAGCTCGAAACATAGTGATCCTGACAAGGTTCATTTCAGGAATTCAAAATGTTCGAGCGGATCTTTTAAGCCGTCGGACATCAGATGCTTCTTTCCCCACAGAATGGACCCTACATCTAGAAGTTTGTCAAGAGCTATGGAAAGTTGTGGGGACGGCCCGCTAGTCGACCTCTTCGCAACCTCGAAAACGAAGAGGCTTCCGATTTATTGCTCTCCAGTTCTCGACCCGGAAGCAATAGCGGTAGATGCCATCCTATGGGACTGGACGGGGATAGATGTGTACGCCTTTCCCCCTGTTCAAACTCTTAGGAGAGGTAACAAGGAAGTTTGCGGCGTCGCCAGGAGCGAGAATGACTCTGATCGCCCCTTTTGGCCCTCAAGCGATTGGTTCACGGAGGTCATGTCTCTTCTGGTAGACTTCCCGAGAACCCTGCCAGAGAGAGTCGATCTTCTCAAACAGCCCCACTTCGAGAGGTACCACGGAAACCTCTCCGCTCTGAGTCTGACTGCGTTCAGACTATCAAGAAGTTGGCCAGAGCGAGAGGTTTTTTCAAGATCAGTGGCAGAGGCTATTGCCAATGCGAGAAGAGCTTCCTCTTCGAGCAGTTTATCAGTCGAAGTGGGCTGTCTTCAGGAGATGGTGTAGGAAGAAAGGTATTTCCTCCTCCACCCGACCTCTGTGAACCAAATCGCTGAGTTTCTCCTGCATTTGAGAAATGTGGACAAACTAGCAGTGCCCACAATAAAAGGATACAAGAGTATGCTGTCAGCTGTCTTTCCGCCACAGAGGATTAGATCTGACAAATGATAAAGATCTTCACGATCTTTTGAGATCGTTTGAGACAACCAAAGTACTACAACCGAAGGTTCCATCATGGAACCTTGATGTAGTTCTAAGATTCTTGATGTCGGCTCCCTTTGAACCTCTGCATGCTGCCTCATTGAGAGACACTACTAGAAAGGCGATTTTTCTAACTGCTCTTGCCACGGCAAAGAGGGTTAGTGAAATTCAGGCAATTAGTAAAGATGTGGGTTTCAGAGGACACAGTGCAGTGTGCTCCTTGGATCCTAATTTCTTAGCGAAGAATGAGAACCCATCTAACCCCTGGCCAAAAACCTTTGAAATCAAGGGGTTAACAGAGTTCATCGGACAAGAGCCAGAGAGAGTCCTGTGCCCTGTCAGGGCTCTCAAATTTTACATGCAAAAGACCAAAGATTGTCGGGGTCCTTCTGAGAACTTATGGTGTTCTGTTAAGAGACCCGACTTTCCTATGTCAAAGAATGCACTGGCATTCTTTTTACGGAGCAACCATCAGGGAGGCCCATGCGTCCTGCTCGGATGGTGATATGAAGCTTTTGAAAATAAAAGCCCATGAAGTGAGAGCTGTTGCGACTTCAATGGCATTTCGAAAGAATATGGCACTTAATGATATCATTAGCGCTACTTTTTGGCGAAGCAACTCTGTGTTTGCTTTCACATTACCTGCGGGATGTGAAGACGGCAATATGAGAACTGCGAGTCGCTTGGACCATACATATCCGCAGAAATGGTGTTGGGGGCAGGAGCAGCACAAATACTATCCATATAAGAAAAGGGGTAGGTGTGCTTTTTTTAATTTTGGTGTTGGTTTATGGTTGAAGGGTTGGTTGCTTGAGGCGCTTTCCCTTTCTTTAGCCTAGAAGTTATGGGACTAACTTCGATAGGTTAGGTCAGGTGGTGGTTTTTAGCTTCGTTGCCCTCACAGTATGGTCAATATGGTCTAGTCACATTGTGGTCACGCCCCCGTTGACAGATCATCTAGAGCGCACCAACTACACAGGTCACTACCTTGTTGGCAACTCTAGTAAAGCAAAAGCAGACTTCGGTGACAGTAATCAAGAAGTCAGCTATGCTAACAGGTAAGGAATCAAGATGTCAATCATCTGCACTTGAGGTGTTTCCTAAATCCTTCTATTCTGTCCCTTCCCACCTCCAATGGTGGGATTCAGCTATATATATATCTGACAGGTAAGTTTCATGAACAAAATGTTATTGTTATGATACAATAAAGTTTGTTCATACTTACCTGGCAGATATATATATAGCTGTATTCTCCGACGTCCGACAGAATTTCAAAACTCCCGGCACACGCAGTGGGCGGCCAGGTGGTTAGTACCCATTCCCGCCGCTGGGAGGCGGATATCAGGAATCATTCCCATTTTCTATTCAGATTTTTCATACCACTGTCCCCTGAGGGGAGGTGGGTGGGTACTTTAATTATATATATCTGCCAGGTAAGTATGAACAAACTTTATTGTATCATAACAATAACATGTTTGTCAAGTCTTTGGGAAGCCTGGGGAGTACCCTCCAATTTTTTATGGTTAGGGTTGTGGTTTTAATTTTAGTGTAAGTGATGGTTTTTTGGTTTGTTGTCTGGTCTTTGATCGGAACTTCCATTGTTACAAAAGCCCACTACAAGTAGGGATGAACCTAGCCATTACTGCCACGTCGCCTACAGGTGATGAGAGTGCTGACCAGAGGCAGTACCCAGTTGCAGAGGCAGTACCCAGTTGCAGCTGCTCTCTCACTAGGTAAGGTACTACAGCAAGCATTATGTAAATGCGAGCAATATTTTTTCTAAGTCACTGACTTACTTAATGTTGGAAAGAATAAGTTTCCATATTTCCACCTTCTTAGGAATGTGGAATCAGCTATGTAATTGTTTGCTAAGTCACTTATGTGAAAATGATATTTTTATATAATAAAATAAGGTTTCACATATACTTATCAAACACTTACATAATCAGAGCCCTCCCTCCTCCACAGATGGACATTGCGGCTCAATGAATTGTTGGTCGTTTGCGGAGCAGTACCAGGCGTTCCCAAATGTGGGTGGGTCCCATTCACCTACACTAACGATGGCAGCACTGCCTCCAAAATTTGAATTTTATACTGCCAAGTAAGGAAGTTTTCAACTATGTAATTGTTTGATAAGTATATGTGAACCTTATTTTTTTTGCATAAAAATATTGTTGTAAGAATAGGTTCAGGATGACAAGTAGATAACTTTTTTAGGGACCTACTTTACTATAACAACCATCAGCATTTTACTGAACTTCTTGGCATTTGGATCTGACATAGCACCTGAATAATTAGGTGCCAGGCAAGTTTCAATTAGTGGGATCTCAGTTGGCTCTAGAATTCAGTCACTATTTTTTTTCCAATGTTGGCAGTAGGAATATACTGATTGACAGATATGACCATCTCAATGGTACAATGGTTGGAAGTACCTGCTTATATACTCGTAGACCTTGGGTTTGACAATGGTTGGAATCTGTGAATGCCAGGTCAAATCTATTATCAGAAATATGCATGGGTTCTTCAATTAGCTGGGCAAAATTGGATACACTGAACTCAAGCAGACTGGCCTTGTTGATCTATGGAATTTGAATTACCACTTGCTGTGCTTTGCAGTGCACTTTTCACAAATAGTGAATGAAGCTTTTGAATCCTGTGATTGAGCCATACTAAGTCGCTCCCGGAGACAGTCATAAAGTATAGAATTGACAATATTTGAATTGCAGTAAACAACAATATGTAAAACAATGCCAGTAAAACAAAACCCTAAACTGTAAACATTTAACTGTGTGTAATATGTGAAATATCAGACATAGTGAGAATGCATTTTCATATTGTAACTGGTCATGTAGTTGAAAGTTCAACTTTAAAAGGACTTTCTCTTGTGTTATTGTATAATTATTCATTATTGTAATGTAATGCTCCATTTCTTGATGAGTTTCACAAATGTTGCCAAATTGTGTAAAGTAAGTAAATAATTTGCAGATTAAGTAATAATCAGAATGCTTTGAATATTTGTATACTGAGCTGTAATTGCAGTACATATGCATGTTGTATAGGAAATGTAAATTTGTGATCTTTGACTTATTGTATGAGCTTCTGGTGAAGGGGGAAGATAACCATCTCAGTTGAATGAATTAAGAATCAATCAGGGATTATGAGTACTGTATGTATATGTTACCAGATTTTACTCTGAAATGCTTAGAGAAGTAAAAATTTCAACTTAAGGGAGGCCCACTCCATTTCAAATGCAAGTTATATTTTCTAAGAAAAGATAGGCCTAATATAACCATCTTAAATATTCAAGTATATAGTGCTGATATGGAGGAATGACTTATAAGCAAGGTTTTAAATACTTATCATTGTATCAAGTACATTCTTGCTTCCAGGAAAGTTTTATATTATTGGCCGCAATGGACGTACTGAAAAATCTGTTGAAGCTCATCGTGGTGCAGTTTTGTCAGGTCGATGGAGTCATGATGGAGCTAGTCTTGTAACAGGTGCAGTATTTTTTTTATTTCCTTTCCTTATTAGTAGAGGGTTGACATGTACAAATAAAATATTGTCCCTGCTGTCAGCCTACGATTCATCATCATTAATGTTTTTGTCTTTACTTCTGTTTACATGTGCCTGTTCTTCCTGAATTCTCATCAGTTTTAGGTATTCATTTGTGCTCGTTTTCAATGGTTTTGTTGGTCATCCTAATGCTCTTAAATTTCCCACCTCACTTCGGTCATGAATCTTATTATTCTGTAGTCCTCTCTCTCTGAAAATCTTTATTTTATATATGTATATGTAACTTACCAAGTACAGGCGGTCCCCGGGTTACGACGGGTCCGGCTTACGACGTTCTGAGGTTACGACGCTTTTTCTTAAATATTCATTGAAAAATCCGCCCTGGGTTATGACGCTTGTTCCAAGGTTACGACGCTGACGCTTCCGACGCTCCCAGTTTACGATGCTTTTAAAAAACACATACTATGATAAGATAAGAATCCTTTATAGTTTAGCACAGTTTCTCTCTCTCTCTCTCTCTCTCTCTCTCTCTCTCTCTCTCTCTCTCTCTCTCTTTGTATTTTCCCAACGAAAATAATCACTACAATTCTCTCTCTCCTCTCTCGCTCTCTCTCTCTCTATACTACAAAGATGTATGTTTTTTTTTTAGTATGATAAATAAAATGATTTACTATTTTCAAATATTAATATTAATTTATACAGCAATAATATCAATTCATTAAAGAAAATACCATAGTGAATTAGTAAGATTTTAGCTTATATTTAAAAAATTATGGAAGAATGAAGGAAATCCCAGTCTTCTTCAAGTAACTTCCAGTAACCTTTTCTCCAGATTCAGGTACTAAAACTGTCAGATATATCAAGTTTTGTGACAGCCAGGAGGGGGAAAATTTGGGGTGTACAGCCAGGAGGGGAAAATTTGGGGAAGAGCTCTGTGTTGCAATCACGTGGTCTTGACATTTTCCCACCTCTATCTCTCTCTCTCTCTCTCTCTCTCTCATTTACTGAGACTCAAGATTTTTTATGTACTTGTACTATTTGTTTTTAATACTTTCAAATAATAATAATAATAATAATAATAATAACTGTAATTACAAAATTCATATGTGATAGTATTTTAAAGAAATACAATACGTACTAATCTATCCATGTCACTTTTAATTAAGGTCAAGATTATAATGGGTCATAGTGTTAACTCCCTCCCTCTCTTTCGCTGGAAGCGTTATAAGTATTTTTTGAGAGAACAGAGAGAGATAAACACTCTCTCTCTCTCTCTCTCTCTCTTTTACCGAGATGAAAGAATTTTTATGGTACATATGTAAAATAAAATGTTTTATTGACAATTTCAGTTATTTAATAATAATAATAATAATAAAACTTTAAATTTTACAAAATTCATAATGGTCGTATTTTAAAGAGATGAAAATGACCTTTCCATTTCACTTGTAAGGATAATTCCTCTTTCTTACTGAGATGAGAGAATTTTTATGGTAGATGCACGTGTTTATTATATTTTCAAATAATAATAATAATAATAATAGAAGTAGTAATAATACGATAACTAATTTCAAAAGAAAATTCTTCCCTTTGTCTTTTTCTGTATCAATTTCCCACCTCAACTCGAGTGACACTCGAGCTTAACAATGCCATACATGGTCAACGAATTTAATGGTTTTATGTAATCTCTCTCTCTCCTCTCTCTCTCTCTCTCTCTCTCTCTCTCTCTCTCTCTCTCTCTCTCTCTCTCGTCTCTTACTGAGATGAGATCATTTTCATGGACGTGTATGTAATAAGTTTATCATTAATATTTTCCAATAATAATACTATAAGTACAAAATTCATATCTGAGTATTTTAAATACAATAATCATTCCATTTCTCTCTTTTAAATACTGTAAGGACAACTCTCTCTCTCTCTCTCTCTCTCTCTCTCTCTCCTCTCTCTCTCTCTCGTCTCTCTCGTCTCTCTCTCTCTCTCTCTCTCTCTCTCACTCTCTCTCTCTCTCTCTCCACAAGATACTTGTCATACATTTGGTGTTTCTATTTCTTCCTTTTATCTCTCTCGCTCTCAGCAAAAGAATTGATAGACAGACAAACATAATTGCACAGTCCTCTCTTTCTCTCTTCTCTGGAGAAATATATGTATTTATGGGAGGGGGAAAAAGTTGCCTACAGACATTCATTTCAATCTATTGAAACCGTAAGGAGTTATTTCTCTCTCTCTCTCTCTCTCTTGTATTTTAATGAAAATATACAGTAATTTGTGAATACACAGTGTTGCACATGAAAAAAGTAAATTAGTGATAATTTTAGAGATACGGCCCTAAGAAAAATTGCAAATTAGTAGTGAAATTTTCCGTGTGGACATGTTTTCAAGAACGTCGTTCCGGCTTACGACGATTTTCGGGTTACGACGCGTCTTAAGAACGGAACCCCCGTCGTAACCCGGGGACCGCCTGTATTGATATTGCTTACAGTTTCACTCGCTGGCAGCTTAAAATTAGATAATCGCAGTAGCGCTAGTTACGTTGGTGTAAGTATCGCCCTGCCCACTTATGGGGTAAGAGAGGAACACCTTCAGCAAGTTATCAATTGCTTCTTGGCAGCTCTTGACTACAAGACCTAGTTGGGAGCGCTCTACTTGGAATTGATTCTCATTATATTTTGCCATCTGATGTTTGGTGAAGTAGTATTGGTAGCCATAGGCTTTGATGTTTTTCTTTATATTATTCTCTGGTAGAGACTTCAGTCACAACAATTGCTGAACTTTACTTGTCTAGTAGACCATTCTACTTGTTTCATTATGTCTGATACTATTGCTGCTAGCGTATGGTACTGTAGCAAAGGCTGCAATACCAGACTAACCAAAGAGAAGTATGACTCGCACACACACTGCATAGAATGTTGGGGACAGGAGTGTGCAGTTGATAAGACTTGTGTTGATTGTCCAGAATGGGATGCTAAAAAGTGGAAGACTTTGGGTTCTCATTCAGCAAAATTAGACAGAGATATGAGACATAAGCCGGCCACTAGAGCCAAGTCTAAGACAGTAGTAGAAAGTAAGTCTTTGAAAAGTTCTAGTAAATCATCAGTAGATGATTCTAATATCTGTGCCTCTTTTCACTCTGTTGCTTATTCCTGATTCTCCAACTAAATTACCTTCTCTCTTACCCAGCTCCCCCGCTTTTGAACCCGACCCCCTTGCCAGCCTTGAATCTAAGATTAATAAATGTTTTGATGCTAAAAGGTAATGATTGTAGAGACAGTGTCTCAGCTGCAACAGTGTTTACCCTCATGGAAAAAGAGGAATATAGAAGTGCTGTTAATGAAGTGTCAGAGGAGGTGGTGACTGTTCATCCCGCCGACACTCCTAAGCAAAGGTCAAGGTATACTCCCCTACACATGGGAGCAGTCATATTGGAGGCCACAGGGAGGTTGGGGGTGGGGGACGACTGTCCACGGATAGTTGTCGCCTCAGTCGAGTCTGTTGTTACGACTAAGGATGGCCGTTTGGAAAGGCATCCACAAAGAAGTGAGTAGGCTGTCTTCAAGTTCAGAAGGTTCCAGCCGTGTGCGTGGGTGCCAATGGCCCTTAATGATGAGTCATAGCCACTGAAAAGGCATGCCTCTGACAAGGTTCACTCTTCTCCGGTGCAAAGTAAGAGATTTAGTTAGTCCAGAGTGCCCTTCCTGCAGTTTTTGGGGCTCCCAAATGTTTTTCACCAGAGTACCATGAGTTGGCACCTAAGAGCTCTTCCTTTTCAAAATGTTCTGCCTCATCTTCTCGGGAATGCACAACAGTGTCTGAGAGTTTAGCAGTAGCACCTGAGTGCTGCCGAGTTGCCTCTTACCCCTGAATGTCAAATGATGCCCCAAGTGCTGTTCATTCCACCTGTATAAAGTCAGTGCATGTAGGTGAGAGTGTTTCTTGTATTAGTGCTGTACCAGAGGTTTAGTCTGAACATTTAGTGATGAGTTTGCCTCCGAGTGTCAGTTGTCAGGCACCAGACATCCCTTCACGTCCAACAGATCTTTCACCACAGCGTCAGTTGGCAGACATTCTCACCATCCTCAAGAAAGGCTCTGCCCCTAGTCAGGAACCTGAAAGACTGTCTGTTTCTCCTGTGTTTTTGAAGGAGGAGAACAAAGAAGAGACCAAGGAGCAAGGCTCTCCCCTCATGGCCTATGCAGCTTTGTTGGCAGTATCAGTGCCCCCCACCCCCCCCCCCCCCCCCCCCCCCCCTTCTGTATTTGCATTCTCCAGATTCGCTGATTTGTCTCTGGACCATATCTACCCATTATGTGCGGGAAATTCACCTATTCGCGGGGTTTTCCAACTAAAATAATCACTAATTACTGTATTTTGATGTTATTTTCATGACTGAATGCATTTTTTTGATACAAAAATTATTTACTAATTTTCAAATATTAATACTGATTAATACTGTATTAGTAAGTTTAATAAGATTAAATTATATCACATAATAAAAATAATGATTCTCTCTCTCTCTTACAGAGATGTATGTTTTTTGTATATAAATAAATGACTTACTATTTTCAAATATTAATGTTAATGTAAACAGCAATAATATCAATTCATTAAAGAAAATACTACATATAGTGAATTAGTAAGATTTTATTTTATAAATTTAAAAAATTATGTAAGATGAAGGAAATCCCAGTCTTCTTTCTCTAACTCCAGGTACTAAAACTATCAAATATACTATCAAGTAATGTCATTCAAAGTATGGAATTAGTAAGATGATTCTGCTGTCTTGTTGCTATTACGTGTTCATATAAGCTCTCTCTTTTTTTCTATTCTCTCTCTCTCTCTCTCTCTCTCTCCTCTCGCTCTCTCTCTCTCTCTCTCTCTCTCTCTCTCTCGTAAGTAGCCATCTTGCTTGGTGAGACGTACCCGCGTGAGTCAGATTAATCAACAGATATACAAGTTTAACATACGACTAGAATTTGAGAAATATCTAGAAGTGTTCGTGAACTATCGGTGATAAGATTAGTGTGAAAAATAGTAGGATAAAGCATCTTCTAAGTTATTAGTTTATCAAGTGTAATACTATAAATCAGAACAAGATGGCAGTAAGTTCCAACTGCGGGGAAGAGGTGGCGTAATTTGGCGTGTTTAGCAGATTTGCAATACGATGAGATAGCAGGAAGGGAACTGGCATTTCTCATCTATGAAATCAGCAACAGTCCTAACCAAAAAGATACAAAAGCATTCATAGATATATTAGAAGGATATAATCCTTCAAACTGGAACAAATCTAATGAAAAACATCTTGAAAATAATTGAAGAAGTTCCAAATAAAATCCAAGTGGGTCAAGAGACTCATAAAGAAAATATACATAAACCAACATATTCCGACAAAGAAAATGAATAAGGTGAATCTTGTGAATATCCTAATTGATGCATTAGGAAAAAGAATGCCAAAAGCATGCAAACTGTGTAAGGTTTTGGTATAGCATAGTCAATCCACCAAAACCTAATCAGAAAATGTGCTGCATGCAACATTCCGACCCATCCACAGTGTGCTGAGGTAATACGAAGATTTGAGAAAAGATACAAGAATTTTTTGTTCAACATGTCTATCATGGATAGACAATGTTATTAAATCAAGATTGAATGTACAAATAGTTGAGGATGAAGAAGAAGAGGAAGAGGAAGAAGAAGAAGAAAAAGAAGAAGAGGAAACGAAGAGAAGTAAACAAAAATGAAATGACAGAAAAAAATAAGGAAACAAAGAACAAGATAAAAGTATGGATGCAGAGAATACTCATTGATACTACATATGAGGCAATAAAGCAGCATACCTACGAAGAAATAAATTACGATATGACAACAGAAAAGCAAATCCCGAAGAGGCTCTACCCAGATCTATACAATGACGGGAAAGAGGAAAAAATAGACAAGAAAGACAAAATCTGCAACCTTTTGAAAAGAGAAGGGAATTGCAGATTTGGAGAAAGATGTTACTACAAAACATCCTAAGATATGTCAAAACTATGAAATATATGGTAAATGTGCATACTTAGATGGATATGGGGATGATTGCAGAGATCTGCATCCAAAAATATGTAAAAACCTAAAAGAAGGAAAAGGATGTAAGTTCGACAAAAAATGCAAATATATGCACCCTGTAGCCATGAATCATAATCAAATAAATAACCAACCAAGTAATAAAATCCAAAATAAGAAAGAAACAAATAAAGAGAGAAATCAAGAATATCAGGTAAAGAGAAAAGCAAACCACCAATGAGATATGCAGAGGTGTCAGCAAAAAATTTCAAAGCATCAGCTCCGAAATTATACCCAAGAGATAATAACTGTATTTATTATGCAAGAGGATATTGCAGAAACGGAGAAAATTGCAGATTCAGACACAAAATGAATAATTATGATGAAGGAAGATCAAATATTATGGAAAAGTTGGATTTTTTTTTTTTTTTAATGTCAGAATTTCTGGAAATGAAAAAAGAACAACATACCAGAACAGGAAAGAGACATGGGAAAATCCTTATTACTACCAGTATTAAATGAAGGAGAAAACACGCAAACCATCATAGTGATGAATGGCGCAGGGTTTAGTACGAGTACTCAAAAAGAAAAATAGAGTACTTAGAAGAACTAACCCAAAATGAAAAGAAAATAGATATAATGAATATAAGTGAAAACCTGGTATTCCCAAGAGACTGGGAATGATGATCAAATAAAGGGTTCCAAACTTACTAGATCAGATAGAAAAAATAGGAATCAAGGGGGAACCGCAATATATGGGAAAGACAAAAAACAAGGAAAAATATATGAGAAATATAGTAACTCAGAATGTGAACTAATAGCGTAGAATTTGAATCTGAAAAATTGATGAACATAGTAATATATAGACCTCCTAATACTAAAGAGTTTGACTTAATAATTGAAAAATTGGATGATATATGTAGAAATCACAAGGACTGGACTATTCTCCTATCTGGTGACTTCAACTTTCCTTTCGTAGAATGGAAAGAACGAATAGGAGATTGTGGGTTGTACTTATACATAGAGAGATAATAGTAGTGCAGAAGATAAGAGGCAATTTGAAAAGCTATTAGATATGCTACTAGAATACAACATTCAACAAATAAATCACCTGCCAACAAGAAAGGAAAATACTTTAGACCTAGTATTTGTGAACGAGATGAATTATGTTAAAGAAATAATAGTTTATAATGCGAATATTTCAGACCATAATGTCATAGAATTAACAGTTCATTCCAAAGCAAGTGAAAATAGAGATAAGCAAGAAATGAAAAGTGGGAAGGATATGGAAAATACAACTTTCTACAGTAAAAATATAAAATGGTCAGAAATTAATGAAGAATTAAACAAAGATTGGGATACATTTTCGTAAGTGATGACATAAGGGTAAATACGGAGATATTATATAAAATATTGGAGAAAATAGTGGAAAAATATATACCGAAGAAGAAAAGTAAACATCATTCATGCATACCAAGAGACAGAAGGATCTTGTTCCAGAAAATCAGAAAGTGGAAAAAAGGTCTTACAAAAGAAAAAAATGCATGGAAAGTTATAGAACTAAAAAGTAAGATAGAAAATGCAGAACAAAAGATTATACAATCAAAAGAAAATGAAAAACGGGACTTGGAAGAAAAAACCCTATTAAATATCAAGCAAAACCCCAAACTATTATACTCATATGCGAAGAAGATGAATAAAAGAAGAATAGAAATAGGCCCTCTGAGAATTGAAGGGAGATTAACGAATGAAAAAAAGGAAATTTGCAACATACTGGCAGAAACGATATAAGAGAGAATTCACCCCTAGAATAGATAATGAAGATAATGATATAGAAGTAAGGGATGAAAATAGTGAATATTTAGCTGACATAGATATTAATGAAGCTGATATTGTGCAGGCTATTAATGAAATTAAAATGGAGCTGCTGCAGGGCCTGATGGAATTCCTGCTATTTTGTTAAAGAAAGTAGTTCATTCTATCGCAAAGCCACTTGCAATATTATTAAGACAAAGTGTAGATACAGGCAAGATTATGATGAGCACAAATTAGCATATATTACCCCTACTTTCAAAAGTGGGATCAAGACTAGAGGCAAGTAATTATAGGCTGTGAGTCTAACATCACATATTATGAAAGTGTATTGAAAGGGTAATGAAGAAAAATGTTATGAAACATTTAATAAAAAATAATTTGTTTAATAAAGGACAACATGGTTTCGTACCCGGAAAAAGTACACAAACCCAACTGTTAGTCCACCGTGAGAACATATTCAAAAATATGAAAAGCGGAAATGAAACAGATGTTGTTTATTTAGACTTTGCAAAAGCTTTTGATAAAGTGACCATAATATATTAGCGAAGAAAATTAGAAAACACAATATCGTGGATAAAGTAGGAAGATGGTTAAAAGATTTTTACACAACAGAAAACAGATAGTTATTGCAAACGACGAGAAATCGGATGAAGTCAAGGTAATATCCGGTGTGCCGCAAGGTACGGTGTTAGCTGCAATACTGTTTGTTATTATGATTGAAGACATAGACAATAATGTGAAGGATTCGGTAGTGAGTAGTTTCGCAGATGACACAAGAATAAGTAGAGAAATTACTTGTGATGAAGATAGGAACGCTCTACAAAGAGACCTTAACAAAGTAGTATATGATTGTGGGCAGAGGTTAAATAGGATGGTATTTAACTCTGATAAATTTGAATCATAAATTATGGAGACAGAGAAAGAAAGCTATATGCATATAAGGACCTAATAATGAGACCATCACAAATAAGGAAGCAGTTAAAGACCTTGGTGTGATGATGAATAGGAACATGTTATGCAATGATCAAATAGCAACTCTGTTGGCAAAATGTAAAGCAAAAATGGGAATGTTGTTACGGCACTTCAAACAAGAAAAGCTGAACACATGATTATGCTTTATAAAACATATGTTCGTAGTCCACTTGAATATTGCAATATGATATGGTACCCACACTATCAAAAGGATATTGCACAAATAGAGAGTGTACAAAGGTCCGGTTTACAGCTAGAATAGAAGAAGTTAAGGACCTAGACTACTGGGAAAGACTACAATTCTTAAAATTATATAGTCTAGAAAGGAGAAGAGAACGCTACATGATAATTCAGGCATGGAAACAGATAGAAGGAATAGCAGAAAATATCATGGAACTAAAAATATCAGAAAGAGCAAGCAGAGGTAGATTAATAGTGCCCAAAACTATACCAGGAAAAATAAGGAAAGCACACAGGACATTAATCCACTACGCACCAGCATCGATAATGCAGCGTCTATTCAATGCGTTGCCAGCTCATCTGAGGAATATATCAGGAGTGAGCGTAGATGTGTTTAAGAATAAGCTCGACAAATATCTAAACTGCATCCCAGACCATCCAAGATTGGAAGATGCCAAATATACCGGAAGATGTACTAGCAACTCTCTGGTAGACATTAGAGGTGCCTCACACTGATGGGACCTGGGCAACCCGAACAAGATGTAAGGTCTGTAAGGTAAGGTCTCTCTCTCTCTCTCTCTCTCTCTCTCTCAGAAAAGAGAATTTTTATAGTACATGTACTATATGTTTACTCTTACTTTCAAATAATAATAATAATAATATAACTGTAATTACAAAATTCATATGTGATAGTATTTTAAAGAAATACAATAATCTATCCATTTTATTCTTAAATAAGGATAACTCTCTCTCTCTCTCTCTCTCTCTCTCTCTCTCTCTCTCTCTCTCTCTCTCTCTCTCTCTCTCTGTCTTTTACTGAGATGAAAATTTTTTATGGTACTAGTATGTAATATGTTTATTGATATTTTCAGTTAATAATAATAATAATAATAATAATAATAATAATAATAATAATAATAATAATAAAAGTAGTGGCTACTTCAGCAGCGTTACACTTGTAGAGATTCTTCTTTATTTTGCGAATAGCGGCTTTTTCCTTGCTACTTATACAGGCTAGTAGGGTGCCTATAGAGGTCATGGTCAAATACAGGGTCAAAATAGGTGTATATATTTGAATTTTACAGATAAACTATACCATAGTCATAAAAGTCATTAACGATTCTCTCTCTCTCTCTTTCTTAAAGTGAGCTTTTGTCTGGAGCTGCCAGACATCCTCGGGCTGGGAAGCTGAGGGTGGACTGATCTTGGTGTGGTGTCCGTCCTCCTTATATCTGTGGTTGACAGCAGTGGGTGTGCCCCATGCTTGTCTCCTATTGGCTGGTGGCGGTGAGTCTTCGTTTTCATTGGTTGCCTGAGCCAGGTCTCAAGCCATTTTCTTCGAGCCGAGGTTAGTGATGCTGCAGATCCTGCAGCCGTTGGGACGTCACGGCTAATTTGATTTCCATCGGCTGCAGGAGTACCTCGTTCGGGGGCATTGTCTTCCAAGGAGTTGTCGTGATTGGTGGTGTCATTGTTGGTGGCAGTTCTTCTCATACTCGTAGGGAAGAGAAATTAGCCGTGCCATCCCACAGTGTAGCGCAACGCCCATCAACATTACAGCGCTGCTCAGGAGGTCCAGACGGCTGCAGGATCTGCAGCATCGTAACCATCGGCTCGAAGAAAGTGGCTTGAGACCTGGCTCAGGCAACCAATGAAAACGAAGACTCACCGCCACCAGCCAATAATAGGAGACAAGCATGGGGCAGACCCCCTGCTGTCAACCACAGATATAAGGAGGACAGACACCACACCAAGATCAGTCCACCCTCAGCTTCCCAGCCCGAAGATGTCTGGCAGCTCCAGATGAAAGCTCGCTTTAAGAAAGAGAGAGAGAGAGAGAGAATCGTCAATAGAAAGAGAGAGAGAGAATTGTTAATGACTGATGACTATGGCATTATAGTTTATCTGTAAAATTCAAATATATACACCTATTTTGACCCTGTATTTGACCATGACCTCTATAGGCGCTCTACTAGCCTGTTTAAGTAGCAAGGAAAAAGCCGCTATTCGCAAAAATAAGAGGAAGAACTCTACAAGGTGTAACGCTGCTGTAGTAGCCATTACTCTCAATAAAGTATGCTTGAGAGAGGGGTGCTTCCTAAGAAAAGAAGAAGAAGAAGAAGAAGAAGAAGAAAGTATCACTCATTGATGTCGCAAAACCATGGGACACCAGAGTTGAAGAGGAAGAAAGGGAAAAAATGGATAAGTATCAAGACCTGAAAATAGAAATAAGAAGGATATGGGATATGCCAGTGGAAATTGTACCCTAGTGTCCCTAGGCACGATCCCAAGATCCCTGAAAAGGAATCTGGAAAAACTAGAGGCTGAAGTAGCTCCAGGACTCATGCAGAAGAGTGTGATCCTAGAAACGGCACACACAGTAAGAAAAGTGATGGACTCCTAAGGTGGCAGGATGCAACCTGGAACCCCACACATAAATACCACCCAGTCGAATAGGAGGACTGTGATAGACAAAAAAAAATAAGTAATAATAATATAAATGTAATTACAAAATTTGTATGTGGTAGTATTTTAAAGGGATAAGAATAACCTTTCCATTTCACTTATGTAAGGCTAACTCCTCTTTCTTACTGAGGTGAGAGAATTTTTATGGTAGATGTATGTGTTTATTAATATTTTCAAATATAATAATAATAATATAACTGTAATTTCAAATGAAAATTCTTCCCTTCCTCTTTCTTTGTAGTATCCATTTCCCTACCTTCTCTCAACTCCAGAGAAGCTTGGCCTCAGGAAGCTGAAAAATATGTCAAATAATGGGACAGGGGAGGGGAGCAGTGCCATGTAATGGTCAACGATTTTAATGGTTTTCTCTCTCTCTCCTCTCTCTCTCTCTCTCTCTCTCTCTCTCTCTCTCTCTCTCTCTCTCTCGGTTGCAAGTGTTAGAATTGCGTATGTCTGTATGTATATACTTTTAAGGGTACTAATGTTTAAGATTACTTTGAAATTATATTAATACAATCTCTAAGATTAATACAGTAATATGAAAATAATTTTTAATGTTGGATGTTACATAAGGTACACATTTGGTGTTTTTATTTCTTCCTTCTTTTATCTCTCTCTCTCTCTCTCTCTCTCTCTCTCTCTCTCTCTCTCTCTCTCTCTCTCTCTCTCTCTCTCTCTCTCTCTCTCTCTCTCTCTCTCTCTCTCAGCAAAAGAATTGATAGACAGACAGATAGAAACTTGTTCAGCCCTTTCTTTCTCTCTTCTCTGGAAAAGATATATGTATTTATGGGAGGGGAAGAAGTGTTGCCTATAGAAGTTAATTTCAATCTTTTGATATCTTAAGGAGTTATTCTCTCTCTCTCTCTCTCTCTCTCTCTGTTATTGGCTGTTTATATATTTCTAATGGTAGTTAGTTCCTCTGCTCTCTCTCTCTCTCTCTCTCTGTTATTGGCTGTTTATATATTTCTAATGGTAAAACGTTTCAGATGACTTGGAAATTATATTAATAATACCAATTCAATGGTATATTTGATGTAGGATGATACTTTAAGTATACATTTGGTATGTGAACTTTCAAGATAGGCAGATATAAGCATGTTTAGAGGGGAGTTCTAACTATTCGCAGGTTTGAGCTATTAGCGGTGGTGTCTGGCACCCATCCCCCGCGAATACGGGGGAACACTGTACCTACTTGTTGCAACACAATTTCCTGAGTTTTTTCTCTCCAGCAGCCTGAGCTCCAAAGTTTTTTTTGATGGAGGAACCAGCGCAAGAAGGATTACCTAGGATGGTTCTCTCCTCTTCGGCGAGCAAGGCTGTCAATGAACTGGATAGTTGGTTCACTAAGAAATGAGACCAAGGGAAGGCTTCGTTGAGCTACACCTCTTCGCGTTTGCTGTGGTGGAGGTATCCCGCATACGAAACCAGGGTAAGCACCATCCCTGGGAGTGTCTGCCTCCTCCCAAGAAGACTTCTCCAGGGTGACTGACTCATCACAAAGATTGGCTTTCGACATGGTGAAAGTTACTTTCACTCCTATGGAGATCGATCATCTCCTCAAGAACCTTTTTAAGATTTTTGAGGTTCTGAATTTCAGGGATTGGTCAGTGGTTTCCTTAAACAGAAAAATTAAGAATTGTACCCTTCTCCCTGAAGATTACCTTCTGACTGGCGTTAATGTTCTGTCTTGCACAGATAAGGGCATTAGAGATGTGATGCAGGAGTTAGCCTCACTCTGTGCTCTTGGTATACTCAAGAAAAGAGAGCTCTGGTGCTCCTTCATGTTGAAGAATGTCACCCCACCCAAATTTCTGCTCTTTTGTATTCTCCATTAGACTGGAAACATCTATTCCTTCTTCTATGGTGAGTGATATAGCGTCAGATCTCCAGGGCACTCAGGACCTCCTCGCTTGCTCTTCTAGATGCCCTATAGACCCAACCCTGGTAGTACTAAGGGCGCATCATCGCTTCAGCCCTTGCCCTTTCAAGGTAATAGGACAAGAGTCCAAAGATCAGGAGCTAATCTTCAGTTAAGCCTACACAATATGTACACAAACCCTCGGCCCTTTACAATATGAATTACTTAAAGTGAAGCCTGGATAGGGCTGCTGAGATCTTAAACATGGCTGTTAAGTAGTTAACTTCTGGTCCAGTCATTGGGAGTCTCTTCCAACCAAAGGTAAACATTCCAATTTCCTTTCGGCTGTCGTTGTGGATAGACGTGTGCATCACTGTTCTCTACCTGACTGTTTCAGCTGATTTCTTTTCAATCCTGGTGGGATTCTTTCATGTTTTTTGTTTGATATATGTATATGTATGTTGTGTTCTGTGTGTTTGTGTATACATAATGCGAACCCAAGAATCACAATTGCTAAAGAATCCTGCCCCCAGTGGGTGGTGCCTGGGGGTGCAGGGTAAGAAATGCAGCAAAATCTGCACTTACCTTGATGCTGATCCTCATGTCCTCTGTTCATCTTGCCAAGGGCATGAATGCTGAGATCATAATGCTGATTCATCAGCACAACGATCTTGGGGAAGCGACTACGGCCTCCTCGTCAGGTGACTTCCCATCTCGTCTTGAATCCTTCTGGGGACCTAAGGAGGAACCCAGAGTTTTGATGGGGCTGCCATGGTCAGCTTTGGCTGATGGTGTACTGAGCCAGGTGAACAATCTTGTTTCTATATAAGAGAGCTCATTTAGGTCCAACTATTCAGACAAGCTGCTTTCCCCTCCTCTACCTCGTTAGAGGCATTTGTACACGCCCTCGTAGAGGCTTCCACCTACCAAACAGGTTGACCCAAACCTGGTTCGTCTTGGTCCAGGTCTGTCACTGCAGAACCTGACTGGTGAGAATGTATCTCTCTCTCAGCAGGAAGCAGCAACCCTGGAAGCTACCGTCATGGCAGCTCTTCAGGCAGTCTCCTATGTAGACCTGCAGTCTTTCACATTGTCTAAGGTTGCTGCTTTTACTTGAGTTATCATCCTGGGAGAAGGCTTGGCCTTTGGGAGACTGTGCCAGCCTGGAGGTAGGGTTATTACCTACCAGGCCCACCAGATGGCAAACCTGTGGTTGAACCTGGTCCTTAAGAGAAGTGGCACTGTTCTATCTCAAGTAACTAGGTCTCTCGGTCCCGAGTTGGTACTTCCCCTATGAAATGGACCTTTGCTGGGCTTTGCCCCTCTCTTCAACAGGGAGCAGGTAGATGCTGTGGTGGACAAGCGATGGGATGACGATAAGGACCACCTTGTCCACCAGGCAGTAGCGAAGACTTCTGGGTCTTGGCACACCATTGTGGCCAGATTTTCAAGTCTGGCTAGCACCTCCTCGGCCCAGAAGAAGTCCTCCTCTTCTAAGGGGTCCCGAGGAACAGCCCAGCTTTTTTCTTCCTCTTTGAAAGGAGTGCTGTCCTGCTCCTTTCAGCCCTCCTTGGCTTTTGGGAAAGGAGGTTAAGGGAAATGCTAGGGGTGGAATTCCCCTCCAGCTGCTGCCATTGGTGGGGAGGTGCCTATCGACCCATTGGGCAACATAACAGCGTTATGGAGCAGAGACCTAGGTAGTAGATGGCCTTTGGGAGGGATATCTACTTCCCTTCAGGTCTCCACCACCTATCACCAACCACACGGTCTGTCTCAAATCCTACCTAGAAGGATCATAGAAGCACCAAGTACTGTTGCGAGAAGTGCAGAAGATGCTGAGCAAGGGCACTGTAGAAGTTGTGCCGGGCTGGTCTCCAGGGTTTTACAGCCGAGTCTTTCTTGTAGAGAAGGGTTCGGGGAGGATGGAGACCAGTCATAGACCTTTTGCCCCTTAACCGATTCGTTCGCCAGACTTGGTTCAAGATGGTGACGGCACAAACAGTGCTTGCCTCTACGTATTATGGAGAACAACTTCATGCGTACGGTGGACTCGAAGGATGGATTTTTTCAAATAGTACCTATTCATCAGTCTTCAAGCAAGTACCTTTGCTTTGTCCTCGGAGAGACAGAGTATCAGTTTAGGGCACTCTGCTTTGGGCTCTCCACTGCCCCCCAGGTGTTCACTAGTGTTCAACCTGGTCTCAGCTTGGGCACATTCGCACAGGATATGTCTATTGAGGTATCTTGATGATTGGCTAGCCCTGGCAAGCTTTCAGTCGCAGTTGCTACAGGACAGAGATCGACTCTGCGAGTTCGTTGGGATCTAAGGATCGTGATAAATCTCAAGAAGTCTGATCTCAAACCCAAGCAGCGGACAAAGTATCTCGGCATGCTGATAGACTCGGTAACAGCAAGAGTCTTCACTTCAGACTCTCGTATCAGCTGGTTCAGAGAGGCAGCGTGACTGTTCATGTCTCAACAGGAGCAGTTTGCTTGGCAATGGCAAAATATGATAGGTCACCTGTTGTCTTTGGAGAAGCTGGTCCTTCATTGGTGTCTTCACCTACGGTCTATCCAGTGGAGACTAAGGGAGCATTGGTCAGTCCTGTGACCCTCAATCTGCTCTCGTCCCCGTCTCGCAAGAGGAGAGAGAGGATTTGGAATGAACCTGGTAAACGACTCTCACCCAGGTGGTTAAAGAAAAGACTGACGCGGTGGCGTAGGTGCGTGGACCTTGACCACTCTTCACCCGATCTACACATGCATTGCCAGATATCATAAGATTCCTTGCTTTCATCTGCTTTTTAACCAGATCCAGCTAGGCGCTAGAAATTATCCTATTGTTAAGACAGAAGGTTTGTTTGTGTATGAACAATGATATTTTTATGATAAAATAAGGTTTTGTATATAGACAGTCACTTGTTATTGGTGGGGGTTCTGTTCATGGAGTGATACTGATAGGTGAAAACTGCCATTAACCAAAACTCAGCAATTTCTGGCTCAGGTAACCTGTTAATGGCATCTCTATTATGTATGTTATGAAACCCGGACTCAAATATGCGCCAATAACTGGAACTTGACGCGTTATGGCACCATAAATTGCTGATTTTTGGTGCTAGACAAGCCCACATAAAACCAGATCGCAATTAACTAAGTCCGCCAATAACCGGGGACTGTCTGTATACTTACCCAGTAATTATATGATCGGAGCCCATCCGCCTCTCCATGCATGGACATCAGAGTACAAAACAAATAGAAACTCTCTGCTGGGTTGTTCCCTCTCTAAGCCCAGGTAATGGGTGGGGCATTTCAACTACACCTCAACCAGAACCACCGCTACCGCAAATTTTCAATTGTTAGGCTGCTGTAGGTAGGAAGCTCTTAGCTATAAAATTACCTGGTAAGTATATGCAAAACCTTATTTTATTATAAAAAAAAAACGATCATTTTCCAACTGACCTGGCATCTGAGACACCACCTGACAGTGAAGTACAATGGCACATTGATATGGTTTATGTTGGGAACTTGACTTTCAAGAGTGATACCATGAAGTTTTTGCAAAGTACATCTTGGAGAGGTTGTGTTAGTTAGCTTAATCCAGAGTAAATATCAGTGAATTGATAAACAAAGGATTTTCTGAGAATGTTAAGCTCTTTTTACTTGTATGTTTGTAATTCTCAGTTTGTCTGTTGTATGTTCGTAACTCTCAGTTTGTCTGATATCTTTTGCCTGATGTCATATTTTTTACTCTGGCTTCCGGTACATTGAGATGTAAGTCTAAGAAAACCTAATTTGTTATCTATTCATGTTATATTTTATTTCAAATTTTATCCAGTATAAGTGTGTGTGTAAGGTTTTGGCTAAAAAAGCTCAGAAACAGCTAGTTTAAAATTTCATTATTGTATTACTGAAGACACTTAATTTTCTTTTTGCAGCTGGGGAGGACGGTCAAGTTAAAATATGGTCTCGAAGTGGGATGTTGAGGTCAACCCTTGCTCAGGTGTCAATGCCGACATATGGAGCAGCGTGGTCACCAGATTCGGATGCTGTTATATATACATGTGGAACAAATTTAATTATAAAACCCTTAGCTCCAAACTCAAAGCCAATCCAGGTTTGTGGAGGACAGTAGATTGTTCTTGTTGCAGAAGTGCTTGTTTCAATTTTTTTTATGTTATACTAGTTATAGGCTAGTGTGCAGTTTCATTGATAAGTAATTTCTGTGGTCATAAGTAGAGTAACCACTTCATGAACATGTTACTTCCTTTTTTCCAGTGGAAAGGACATGATGGCGTTATTCTTAAAGTGGCATGGAACCCAAATACTGGACTAATCCTCTCGGGTGGTGAGGACACTAGATATCGTGTTTGGGATAGCTTTGGACGTCAGCTCTATTCTTCAGCTCAGCATCAGCATCCCATCACTTCTTTATCCTGGTCTCCTGATGGTCAATTGTTTGCAGTGGGTTCTTTTAATACTCTGAGATTGTGTGACAAAGCTGGATGGTGCCATTCTTTGGAGAAGCCCAATACTGGTAGTATATTTAAACTTGCTTGGTCTAGTGATGGAACTCAGGTTGCAGGGGCTTGTGGGAATGGTCAAGTTATATTTGCTCACATTATTGAGAACCACCTTGAATGGAAGAATTATGAAGCTACTGTCACTAGCCGCAAAACTATATTGCTGCGAAATGTTAGCAATGAAGCTTGGGAAAAATTGGAGTTAAGAGACAGAATTATTAAAGTTTCTCTTGCTCACAGCCATATGGTTGTTGTGACTTCAACGCAAGCATATGTGTACTCAACACGTAATTGGAATACACCCATAATATTTGATTTAAAAGAGTCAAATGCAAGTTTGATTGTTCAGGATGAAAGACATTTTCTTTTGGTAGATGGGGCAAGTGTATATGTTTATTCTTATGATGGGCGGTTGTTGTGTTCTCCTAAATGGCCAGGGATGAGAACAGATGTTCTTAACCATCGTACTGTGTCTTTATCAAGTGACACACTAGCAATTCGGGATAAGAATGATGAGAAACTGGTTCATCTCTTTGATGCTACAACTGGTAAATCTCTGAATGATGGTAAACCATGGTCACACAAGCTTGAGATTGTTGAAATTGCCTTGGATAAGGTTGGTTCATCGCAAGAAAGACGTATGGCAGTGGTTGATCGTAATAGAGACCTATTCTTAGTAAACTTGCAACGTGTTGGCAGCATTGGAAGACCAGTGAAGCTTGGAGGAATGGTCCAGTCTCTATGCTGGAATGATGGTGCAAACATTTTAGCTGCACTTCAAGATGCCAAGTTCATTGTTTGGTTTTATCCAGCAGTTGTGTTTGTGGACAGAGATTTGCAACCAGTAACAGTTTATGAGAAAGATGCTAGTGACTTTGGAAAAAATGCAGTTATAGTTAGCTTTTTAGACACGATGGTAACATTGCGACGGGCAGATGGCAGTTTAGTAACAAGTAGTGTTTCTCCCTATCCAGCTTTATTGCACAACTATGTTATGGCAAGACACTGGGATGATGCAGTTAGGCTTGCCAGGTTTGTAAAAGATCCTACTGTCTGGGGCTGCTTAGCAGCGATGGCTACTGCTAGTAAAGAGTTAGATACATCAGAAGTGGCATATGCAGCAATTGATGAAGCAGACAAGGTTGAATACATACATTATATTAAGGAGATACCAGTGAAAGAGGCCAGGGCTGCAGAAATGGCTTTGTTAGGGGGCCATGTCAGTGATGCAGAAGCTATCCTCCTTCAGTCAGGTCTCTTTTTCAGAGCTATTATGCTCAACCTGTCTTTATACCATTTTGATCGTGCTCTCCAGCTGGCAATTAAACACAAGACACATGTTGATACAGTCATGGCATTTAGGAAGCATTATCTGGCACGTTTTGACAAGAAGGAGACCAGTAAAATCTTTTTACAGTATGAAAAGCAGGTAAGGTGATATGGATTAGTGAATTTTTTCTTGTATCAGTTTACTGGCCATGTTTTGATTACTACTCAACTTTGAATTGTTTACTGAATTGGCTCTTCATATTGAATTCAGTCTGTTGTATATGTGCTTACAAGTTCATTTGATGTAAAACTCAGTATTTGTAAAAAATGTAGGTATTCAAATTAGTAATTATCAGATTGGCTTCATGCCAGAGATATCATCAGCAAAAGGAGTGCTTAATGAAGAATTTAGTGATGGTGTTATATCACAACACAAGATTTACAGTAGATTAAAGACAGCAGCAGGCATATCAGAAAAAGTTAAGATGAAGGAAATTTGTTTCATAAAAACCCATAAATCATAATTAGCCTTAATTTGCAGTGTTGAATCAAGATGAAGGTAAAATTCTATCAGTAGTCCCTATGCAGGTCAGTTCAGTAACTTTATTAGCTGGGGAGTTAATAGGGATAGGATGAATGACAACTAACAGTTTTTTCATATAATGATTAGTATGTAGTCATGAGTGATGTGTAATTCACAAAGAATACCTACCTGTGAAATAAGTATGTATATTGTTTCTTCGGTGGGATATACTTTACCAGACATCCCACAAGGCATTTAGCGCCTCAGTGGCGTAGTTGGTATGGTGTTTGCATCCCACCTCGGTGGTCGCGGGTTCGATTCTCGGCCATTCCATTGAGGAGTGAGAGATGTGTATTTCTGGTGATAGAAGTTCACTTTCGACGTGGTTCGGAAGTCACGTAAAGCCGTTAGTCCTGTTGCGGAATAACCACTGGTTCCATGCAACGTAAAAACACCATACAAACAAACAACAAACAAACAACAAGGCATTTTTTCAGTTCTAAGAACCTTTTTGTAGCCTCCTTCCAATAGGATTTACACAGTCCAGTGATTGCTGAATACAGAATGTAATTCCATTGTCCAATGTCATACAACTGTACAAGTTGTTACCACAGTTTTTCTTTCCGTACGAGGTCTACTCAACAGGTTTGATTGTTTGGGATGCTTGTATTGACACTGGTAGTGTGGTTCATAATGTAATGGGGCAATACTAAGTTTCATTGTTTTGAGATTAGAGCTCCCAGGTAAGCTATCTCTTGTCCAAATCTTTAGTATAGTTACTTTTTCAAAAATTCTGGCAAAACTTATAAGCACTGGCCAGTATTGCATGGAAATTTGTAAGGCTACTTTGGTTAGACAAATTATTATACATAATGATAATGAAGTAGTATTTGATTACATGTAGTCTGTGAGAGTTCTTGACAGCCAGCTATCCATGGATGAGCAACCATGGTATTAATATTTAATGCAATTGCAATTTTTTATTTTGGTAGTCAGGAGGATGTAGGAACTTGTTTGAACAGTTACGTGATTGGAAAATAGCTGGCAGCATTTGTAAAAGTTGTCTTTAAAGGTTTTACTTTGATGACTATGTAGCTTTGTTCTCAGAGTTCTTCTTTTTGTAGTTGCAGTAATTTTAAGATTATCAGCTAAGGACATACATTCCAAGAACTGGTTATGGATTTGTAATGGTCTCCACTTTCATGAACAATTCACTAGCAAGGATAATCACAAGGAATGCCTATATATTTGGCAAGTCTCTGGACCAGGTAACTGGACATTCTCCATGAGTGATATCAGAATGACTCAATATCAGTGTTTGTAGTCTTGATATTGCTATCTTTGCTCAGGGAAAGATTTTTGTTTTACTTAATGCTTACTTGGTAGCTGTCCAGTCTTCATGTTAAATAGCACAGCTTATAATGCATTTTGAGTAATGCAGACCCATGCTCTCTTACTAAACATTGCGTTAATTTTTGGCAGGGTCTGTAAAGGATGCCAGAATCTTAGAAGATGCTTTCAAATATGAAGTTACTAGTTCTTATTCCCAACTTTAGTGAAGTTGACAGCCTTTATTTGCTTTTCTCTTGTAGTTATTTCAGCTCCTTTAAGTATCAATTACTTTTGTGGTGTGAGTTTATGTGGCCCCTCTAGTAGGGAATGCTTGTCTAAAAAGAGAAGACATGATATGATTTATTGTTGGAAACTGTTTATTAATAATGCTGCATTTTGTTCATGAAACTTACCTGTCAGATATATATATAGCTGTATTTTCTGAAGTCCGACAGAATTTTAAAAACTTCCGACACACGCAGTGGTCGGCCAGGTGGTTAGTACCCATTCCCGCCGCTGGGAGGCGGGTATCAGGAACCATTCCCATTTTCTATTCATAATTTTTCTGTCGCCGGTGCTGGAAACACCTGTTTCCAGTACCTCCGTCTTAGATTTTGGAAACTTCATTGCCGCTAAGTATCCTAATTGTCTTTTAATTTTAATTTATTTACTTGGATTTGTGGCTAGACATACGCTATCTTAAATTGATTTGAATTTGATTCATTTTTGCATAAGATATCTGAATCTAGTTAGGCTAGTTTCAGAGGGTGTTGTCTGCAAAGATAGGGTGTGGCTACCGAAAGCTTCGGTAGATCCGCACTTGGTATGCACGAGGGGTATGAGTCTTGCTTCTTTGTTGAGATTTGTCATGTAAGGAGTGTGAGACTTTGTCTAATTCCGTAAGGAAGACGTATGATTCGTATGTACGCAATTAATCAGTAAACATGTCTAATTCCGTAAGGAAAACGTATGATTCGTTATGTACGCAATTAATCAGTAAACAAAAGTCAGGTAGTGAACCTGCTAACCTTCCTGTAGACTTTTTTTTTGCCTAACCCTGTAGTATGGCCTACGGGTTATGAATATGTCTGCGAGAGGTGATCGCTCTCCTTCATTGTTGTGAAGAGTGCTACTTCTGTTATTGTTTCTCATAACCCTGTAATGTTGCCTTCGGGCCCTAAACAGTGTCTGTAGAGGTTATTGCCCTTTCTCTAATACTCTTTCGATTCATATCTTAGAATCGAAAGTGCTTGCTTTAGAGAGCAATAGCGAAGTGGCTAAGTGCAGTGACAGTGCCCCTTGTGTAGTGGAGGGTGCGTCAGATCGGCCTTATTTCGCCGCTAGGCCGGGACCTCTGCTTGACTCCCAGGACCCGGGGAGAGAGCATGTCGAAAGCCGAAGGAGGGTTACGAGGAACCCCCACCGATCTGGCGTGCCTTCGGCAGTTTCTGATGAAAATCCCCAGACTGCCTAAGTGCGTGCACGTGCACGAATCCTGAAGGATTGCTTCTCGTCCTCCGAAGCGTCCTCCCCGCGCAGGGGTTTGGAGCTTTCGGAAGGACTCGCGCCCTCTAAATAGAAGCTTTATAGAAGAGGACGCTTCACGTCCTCTCTCTCTCGTTATGCGTTCCAGTGGAGAAGTAAGAAGGCGAACGTCCGCCTGATCACGTGTACGTCTTTCCACCGAGAAATATGAAATAGAAGTCTTAGTAGCAGGACGGGCTTTGAGAGCGGACGTCCGAGCTTTGTTTACTGTGAGAATAAGAAGGCGTTCCCTCGCCAGCCGCCCTCGTATTCTCACACGATCAACCTTTCTCCTGAGACTGTTTCGTGCAGTCGGATTTCTCTCCGAGATGTATCTCGCTTGTTTTGACGCCTGTCAGGAGCGTGACGCTTTTCTGCACGCTTCTTTTGACGCTCGGCTTGGACGGGACGTTCGGATGGACGCCAGGCGCGCGCGGGTGCACGCCAAGCGCGCACCAGTGGACGTTGAGCGCACGCCAGTGGATACCGAGCGCACTCCGCGTGCGCCAGTGGACGCCGAGCGTGCTCGCTGCTCGCCAGTGGACGCCGAGCGCGCGCGCCAGCGCACGCCAGGTGTGTCGCCTGGCTGAACGTTTCTATTGAACTCTTCAAGCTCTTGTTTACGATTTGGGCCTCAAGAATTTTTACCTCTACCTTCGGTGATACCTTATACCTCACATGCAAAGAATGTGAAGTAAGCAGTGCTTCGGAGGAAGCTTAAAGTGAACAGACAACTTCGTCTTCGAAACCCAGCAAGACCTCGGGTTTCGTGAATTCAAGAGGTCTCTGTCAATATTATATTGCTTTTCGCAAAGGTGGATGGAGTTAAGGAAAGCTCTAGGGAAGATCTCGTTTTCTCTACCGCAGTCAAGACTTTGCGATAAGGCAGTTACGGGTTAGGTAAAGGCTCGATGTCCTGCACGTCAGGACTCTCGGCAATGTTCAGTAGGATTCTTGCAAAGGTACTCATCAAAAGGACGCTCTTCAGGAAAGCGCAAGATAGGACTTCTTTTGCCATACTGCCAATAAATTTTAAGCTTTAGCAGGCTTTAGTTGTGATACGGGAGAGGAAGCTGGTTGGAGAATTTCTTCCTCTTCCCAGGATAATTTTGCAAGCTTTTTAGCCCATCTGAAAGGGTTTTTCAGATGATAGGTTTTGTTAGTTTCTAGTCGGGACTACGCTGCCGAATTGAACATCGTCGTTCTACCTGCCGTAAGCCTAGTCTCTTAACAGGATTCTTGCCCCTTCCTCGTTTGAGACGGGAATCGGAAAAATAAAATGCTCGACTTCCTGGATTACGTTTTGTCAATTCAGTGACTTTCCCCCATTGACAATATACTATCGTTTTGTCAAGTAAGTGGGTATCCCCTCATTGACAAAATATCTCTTTGTCCCGTAAATGGGTTAGTTCTCATTGACAAACATCTCATTAACTTGATATTGCGTAAGCGAATAAGCTCTTATTGACAAGATTCGGAAGAGCTCTCATTCGTCATTCGCAGACTCGTACAAGAAATAGACTTGTAGACTACGTCAATGAACGCTTATGTCCAATAACATAAGAAGCTTGAGCTGACTGGCTTCGATTCTCTTAAGTTTTGTTCATGAAACTTGCCTGTCAGATATGTATGTAGCTGTATTTCCGAATTCAGCTATATATATATATATATCTGCCAGGTAAGTATGAACAAACTTTATTGTATCATAACAATATCATTTTGCCTTGCGTTATTTTATTTCTGGTTGGTTCAAGTCATATACGCTTGCTGTAGTTACCTCTTCGGATGGCAACCGAGAGGTCTATTGTCTATTTTAAGGACATTTAATCGTTACTCCCTGCAGCCTTCCAGGAGTTTCCGATTTATCTTTTACCGTTGTATGGTAGTGTTCTGACGACACAAACGCATCTATATATTTAGCGTTTTCTGTTTCGCTTAAATATACCAGCTTGAGAGTCTATCTGCTCAAAAAATAACGGACCTATTTCTTCGTAGAATAGGGTAGCTGGCAACCCAGACATAAAGTTAAGAGACGACATTCGTAAGCTGCTGGCTGCTGTTGTCACGCTGTGTCTGTCCTCTCGTCCAACCGAGCCACCAGTAACAGATCGTGCGCTGTCATGCGCGGTAGGTTTACGTCTCTCTCTCTTGCGGGATTGACTGACTAACCGTATCTCTGTGCTGGCGGTTACGTCTCTCCTGCGGGATTGACTGACTAACTGTATCTCTGTCCTACAATCACGGACTTTAGCCTAAGATTGAAGGGATTTCTTACGTGAATGAATAAACGTTGCATTCGTTTTGCCTTACTATGTTCAACAGAGTTATCTCTTAATCCTTTCGGTGCTCGTTACCGCACGGTATAGAACTACGAGTCTACCGCAACATTGCACTTTTATATGCTCTCCTGCTTAGGCAAAACGCAGCCTTATTAGGAAGTAAGCATACTCGGGGAGGGAATGGATGAGCTTGCTGGGGACCATTTCCTTCCTGAAGAAGTTTGTTTTCCCCGAATAGACTGCAATTAAGATCACAGTTTTTTCCTACCGGGAAACAAATATTATTCAAGATCTAGGAATGATTCTGAACATCTCTCAGTGCGTCTATCACCTGAGGTGATAAAAAGAAGGTGCCGGACATCTGGGATAGGGTTTCAATGTCCTGGATCTTAATCTGAAAGAAGTAAAGCGATTCGGTAGTCCCTCCAGTCCTTGAAACGAGTTTTTGGGAACCAGTGGTCCAGATCAACTCTGATATTCCACAGCTCTCTCATATCTTAAGAAGTATTCTCTCGGTCCCTGTTCGAGTTTACGAGAAAGAGCCTATTATAACAACAGGCGTAGAATGTAACGATCCTCTAGAGGTTCGTTACAGGATTGCAAAAGTCCGTACGAATCGTCTCGATCGACGGCAGCAACTATTGACTTCCGAGTGGAATATTTATTTAGAAGTAAGTTGAGAGTTGTGGAGACTTTAGGAACGCCCTTTCATTCTTCTCTTCGATATGTTGAGGACGAAGAGGCTTCTTCTTCTCTGCTCCCTTATTCTCGATCCGGGATCGGTACCATTAAATGCCATCCTATGATATTGAACGGGGATGGATGTTTAGTCTCTTTTTTTTTTTTTCCCTTTTTCAATCGTTTAGGAAATGTAATAAGAGGATTTATGACGTCACAGGGAGCGACAATGACGCTGATCGCCCCATGTTGGCCTTCAGGATCCTGGATTCACAGAGGTCACATACTTCCTAGTTCACTTTCCAAGGACCTTTTCCGAGAGAGTCGGTCTACTCTTAACTCGAAAGGTACCTATAACCTCTCCGCTCTGAGTCTGACTACGTTCAGGCTATCGAGATGTTGACAGGAATAAGATTACCGTCTTCCATTTCCGTCTGAAGAATGGGATATAAGCTGGCAGTCACAACTATTAAAGAATACGCAAATATGTTGTTGACGGCTTTGGCTCAGAGATTTGCGTCTGTCAAACAACAAAGCCCTTCACGATCTTTGAGTTCTGTGGAATCTCGAATCTCGCTCACCATCTACTTTTTGTCTCACCTGTTTTCTCGGAGTCAGACACTCGTGCGAGATCAGGCGACATATAGTAGCCCTGAGTTTCTTGTTGACGAAGTCGGTTGCGTTTATACACCCCCGATGATCGTGTAACATGAGACCAGGTTGGACTGTCAGGCATTCTTCCTTCGGGACTGAATCGCCTTTTTGCTCCTCGCTCCTTTCTCCTGGCACCAGAAGCTCGAGTCAGGAGTGATTCGCTGACGACGTTGGGTTGCGTTGATACACCCCAAGGTTTGCTTAGATTGAATCGCCCAGGCAGTCCAGACACTCATCCTTCAGCGAAGAATAGTACCTTATGGTCTTCAGGGTACAGCCTTGCTGTCCTTGATTCGTCTGACTGGTCAACTGGTCGGTCACCATGACTTTAGTACAGACGGACTGACTGTGCATGTCCAGATCGAAGCTTTCAATATGGAACTTAGACGTAGTCTGAAGTTCTTGATGTCAAAGCATTCGAACTCTCCTACCTGTTAACTTCTTGCATGTGATCAGGAAGCCTTCTTCTAACCACCCTAGATACGACAAAGAGGGTTAGTGAGATTTTAAGCCATCGTCACAAGTTTTGGCTTCGGAGAACACAAGGCGGTGTGCTCTCTAAGCCTTCCGTTGTGGCCTAAGAATGGAAACCTGTTTTTGTCCTTGGGCCAGGAGCTTGGAAGCAAGGATGGCACAAGTTAGTGGGCAGGAGCCAGAGAGAGTCCTGTGCCCTGTCGGGTCTCTCAAGTTTTATATACATAAAACTCAAGAAAGTCGAAGTCATTCGGGCAATCTGCAGTGTTCGAAAAAGACCAGACTTGCCCATATCGAAGAAACACCCTGGCTTTAGTGTTAAGGAGTTCTTTCAAAATGCTCCTTCATTGTGTTTGCACAAAGATTTGAAATCTTTTTATCTGAATGCTCACGAGGTGAGGGCGCGGCCTCGGAAGCATTTCAACAGAGCATGGCACTCAGCAACATCCTGATTTACCATGTTTTAGCGAAGCAACTCTGTGTTCACTTCACACTCCCTGCGAGATGTGAAGATGGCATATGAGATCTGCTGCTCGCTAGGGCCATACGTGTCTGCAGACACAATCTTGGGGGCAAGAAGTACCACTCATCCTATCCTGTAGAAAATGGTTAGGAAGAGCTCTTAATTTAGTTGTTGAGTCGCCGACAACGGCGACTTCTTAACTCTTAAGCCTTAGTTAACACACCTTAACTTTGGCTAGGTTGGTCAGGTGGTGATATATATATTTATATATATATTTATTTTACTTCTTAGCCCTCATGGTATGGTCAATATGGTCTAGTCACATTGTGGTCATGCCCCCGTTGACAGATCATCTGGAGTGCACCAGCTTTATAGGTCTCTACCTTGCTGGCAACTCTAGTAAAGCAGAAGCAGACTTGGGTGACAGTAATCACGAAGTCAGCTATGCTAACAGGTGGAACCAAGATGTAAATCATCTGCATGCATTTGTTTCCCAAAATCCTTCTATTCTGTCCCTTCCCACCTCCAAAGGTGGGATTCAGCTATATATATATCTGACAGGTAAGTTTCATGAACAAAATGATATTGTTATGATACAATAAAGTTTGTTCATACTTACCTGGCAGATATATATAATCAAGTACCCACCCACCTCCCCTCAGGGGACAGTGGAAATAAAAATTATGAATAGAAAATGGGAATGGTTCCTGATACCCGCCTCCCAGCGGCGGGAATGGGTACTAACCACCTGGCCGACCACTGCGTGTGTCGGAAGTTTTTAAAATTCTGTCGGACTTCAGAAAATACAGCTATATATATATCTGCCAGGTAAGTATGAACAAACTTTATTGTATCATAACAATATCATTTTCAAGGTCAGTGTAGCTGAAATAGAGAGATTTATATTTATGGAATATACAATTATTTGAAGCTTTCTGTGGTAAGAGAACTCACAAAACTTTAATTTATAATGAGATCTTATTGAAAATGACAATAAAGGGATTGAGATGAGGGCATTGTATGGGAAAGAAATGTCTTACAAATTATTAGTATTAATGCTGCTTCATTTAGCTAGGCTTACATTATCAACTAATGTATAGTATTTAATTTTTTACAGGTGGATGTTGATTTCAAGAAAGTGGCTGAAAAGATTGCACTTGAATACCAAAGAGAGAGAGAGAAACCAACTTCATCTAAATAATGCAAGAAATGGCAAAAAATGTAGTTTTTCTAGTCATAGTAGAAAACAAATAGTTTCACTTTCTAGCCATAGTAGAAACCAAATATGGTTTGTTTTCATAGTCATAACAGAAAACAAATAAATTGCTTCTCTGAAATTCTAGTCATGGCAATATAGTAATCTTGTTTGCTGTGGAACATTTTATTTTAGATACTTTAAAATATTATACTATTACAATATCTAATACATACTAGATTTAATTATCCTGTTCGGAAAAATTTAATGTTTATATGCCTATATGAATACTAGTTTATTTAAACATTATATTTTACTATGTATATGTATACATAAAGAAATAATGGTAACCAGTTGGCCTATAGAACAGAATGATTGGGTAGTGCTATTTGAATGTTAGGTGGCTTGGTGCAAGAATTTTTAGAAACAGACAATTTAATGATTGGAAACAAATTGTAAAACATTCAAGGAGAAATGCAACAATTTGCACATTTAGTAGTTCATTATTTTTATGAATAAAAAATGCAAATTATCTTTTATATATAAAAACTAAAAACTGGTAATCACTTAAGTACAAAAACTAAAAAAACTGGTAATCACTTAAATTCAATGAGCAAGACTAATGATAAAAAAAAATCTTGTTTTCATGAAATAGTATAACTTGTTTTTCAGGAGGGACAAATCTTATGTTGAATAGCATACTCGGTAGCAAAGTAGTATTTATTAATGGTGATTTCTTCCATTTTGATGATCTCTCCTGTCAATTACCAGTCTTTATTGTCGATCTATGAAGCACATGTTCTGTTCTGAGTTTATTAGATCTTTTCCTTTGCTGTTTTTTTAATCTAATTATTTGTAAGTCTGTATTTTACAATTTTTCTAAGCGTGCAATTCACTGTCACTGCAATCATGACCAGTTAGCTTAAACTTTTAAGTAGTATACTACATAATGGAGATTTTATCCCATTTATGTGTATTGTTGTAACCATTACTATTTGTCTTGCAAGTTTTCTATCCTATACAATAGCTACATTGTACAGATGGTAATAAACTTGCAACTAATTCTTTCAAACAGTTCAACATTCCACTCGACAAAAAATTTGATTACTAACTTAAAGAATTTGCTGTCCATTGGAGGACATGTAAGAGCAACCACCATATTGGGTGCTAATGCATAGCATCCATTGTGTTGCTGCTGTTATATATAAGAGTGCTGTGTCCTGATCTTGTAAACTTTATCTGTAGCATATAGTAATTCTTTTAGTATTAAAATATATTTTTTGGTAATAAATTAACTGCATATGTTGGATGTGTAGATGAAAGGGATATAGTTGTCATAAGACAAGACTTTTTTTTGTAAAGTATTGAAATGACAAATATTCTATGACAATTTGTATTTTTCATAGCTACAAACCTTCAGTCTTAACAATAGGATAATTTCTAGTGCCTAGCTGGATCCGGTTAAATAGCAGATGAAAGCAAGGAATCTTGTGAGATCTGGCAATGCGTGCGTATATCGGGTGAAGAGTGGTCAAGGACCATGCATGATCCCAGTTGCCAAGAATCTTACAAAATGAGACCCAGTCAATAAGGCATCAGTAGAGATGAGATGTAGTGTGAGGTAGTCAAGACCCACAAGACTTGTAATCAGGAGGCTGAGTCAGTATTGATGAAAAAAGTCATTCAACTTAAACCTTAACTAACCAGAGAAGACCAAAGAAAACATTCATAAAGAAAAGTTAGAGAAGAGTGCAAGATTCCAGTATCTTCTCTTGTTACTCACTCTTTTGTTGGGTGGAGGAGTCAGTAGGATGTGAGGTGGCAGATCAGAAGTTTTTTTTCTCTTCTTGGCATTTTATTTTTATTTTTAACACTACAGAGCAACAAACCCAGTTATCTGTGATATTTCATCCTTATCCCCACACAGTCATTGGAAGATATAAACTATGAAAAAACTGCCCCTCAAAGCTTTGGCAATACTAATCAAATATAATGTATTGTAGTAAGTTTTTATACAATTGTACATGTATTAATGCATTATAATAACCACATATGTTAAATACCAAAAAACTTTCTTTCACTTATATAACTTACCCGGTGGTTACATATAGCTGTCGTCTCCTGACGTCACGGCAGAATTTGAAATTCGCGGTAGCGCTAATGGTTTGACAGGCGATCCCTCTACTCCCGCCCTCTACCGGGTACCGGGAACCATTCCAACAATAAATCATAAGTTTCCTGCCGTCGGAACCAGTAACACGGTTCCTCTGCTGGTTGGAATTTGGATTTGATCATCTTGGTTTTCTCCTTTTGGGGATTTACCTTGATTTTACTGATCTTTTTGCTAGCGCTATAGTTATTTTGGTTTTGGTATTGTTGTCCTTTTTAGGAATTATTTTGAATTCTTCACGATGTCTGACACCGGCTCTATTCAGTATAGGGTGTGTAGTAGTGGGTGTAAGACTAGACTTCTTAAAGCTTCACTTGATCCTCATTCTACTTGTGTTAGTTGTAGGGGACGTGAATGTTCTTTTGAGAATATGTGTGAAGAATGTAAGTCTTTAACATCTCATGAGTGGAATGCACTGGGAAAGTATATGAGAAAGTTAGAAAAAGATAGAATCAGAAAGGCTTCACAGAGATCTTCTTCTAAGTCAGTGAGTAGCCAGGATATTCCTCTGAATTCTGTTAATCCTGTTCCTATTAACCCCGTAGTGGTTGCTCCTGCCCTCGAATCTGTATCTCCCGATCCCGATCCCGTGCCAGTATTACGAGCCGATATGGACTCGAAATTTGTCTCTTTCCTCACCACTATGCAGAAAATGGGTGAGACAGTGCAAGAAGTGGTTAGTTAAGTGTGATAAATTACTTAGTGCAAGTGTAGTGGAGGAGGTGGTTGTTCGGCCCGTTCGTTCTCCTAGGTCTAGGCCCCTGTCAAACTCCCCAGATCCTGGGAGGAGGCATGCCGAAAACCGAAGGGAGGCGAGCGGGATCTGCTCCCGAGCAGCCGCCCCCTCAAGCAATCCTGTAGCCGTATCCCAGGATGCTGTCGCTCACCATTGGAAAGGTGTTGCGAGGAAGTGTTTTTCATCAAGCGACTAGTTCAGACATTTCCTCTTATAGAGGTTGGCGTAATAAGACTTCTAGACCGCTGAAAAGGTCTCGCGATGTTTCGCCTGCTGCGGTTCCCTATAAGGTGGCGGCTGCCGAACCTTCTTGTAGTTTTTGGGAGGAGCCTGAAGCTTTTTCTCCGGTGGTTTGATTTATCGCCCTTCTCTCATAGAAGTGGAGAAGCTGAACACGCACACTCCTTCGGCGCCTTCTCCAGAGCCTCCTCAAGCGATAACTCCTGCGGCTCCCGACGTGTTTGTGGATCATCCGTCTACTCCTCCCGCACCTTCTACGTCGGTGGATCCTCAACCTTCGGTGTTTGAACAGATGAATGCCAAGTTAGGCAGTATCTTGGAGCTTTTTGGCAAGTCTCTTTCGTCCCCGAATGTGCTCCCGACCGCCTTACATCTTCCGCAGACTACTGTGCAGTCCTCTTCGCAGGCTCCTTTTCAGTCGCCTCTTCAGGCTCAGACTCTCCATGTGACTCCTCTTCAGACGCCACTTCAGGCGCCTGGTCGGACTCCTTTCCTGACTACGTCTATGGCGCCACGTCAGGCTCTCATTCGAGCGCCAGCTCAGCCGCCAGCGCGGCCGCTAGCTCAGCCGCCAACGCAGCCGCCAGCTCAGCCGCCCGGATTCGTCTCAGTACAGGCTCAGACGTCTTCTCCTGCTTTCTCACACCCTCCTCGGACGCATCAGGGTGTGACTTCGCCGAACAGGATTCCTCTTCCGATGGAATGTTCGCCAGTTTCGTCGAAGGAAGCTTCGGATTTGGAGGAAGAAGGAGAAGTACTTACAGAAAAAGACAAGCATTTGTCGGGGTATAAACTCCTTTTACGATCCTTCGTTGACAACTTTGGAGATTCTTTTGCGCCTTCTGTTCCAGTTTCTCCTAGTTCGCAGTGGAAAAAGGACAGTAAGCCTGACTCCTCGTCCTCGTTCACGCGTCTCGTCTCCGTCCTCTCGATTTTTCGGCTAAGAAAGCTATCAAGAAAGTTAACGCTTGGCTTTTGGAGAAGAGGGAACAGGGGAAAAATTTTTTGTTTTTTGTCTCCCCCCTTCGAGACTTTCGTCAAGGAGCCGTGTCTGGGTATGACACTGGAGAAAGTTTTTTCCCTGGGTGTGACTGCCTCCGCTCAGGGAGACTTTTTCTAGTCTCGTGGACTCTTCCCGCAGAGCAGCCCTTAATACTGCTAAGATTTTCTTTTCAGCAAATGAACTGGAGCATTTTGCAAGAGTGTTTTCCGTGTTTTGAAGTTGTTAGCTTCCTGGATTGGGCCATTGCTTCGCTGGCCAGGAAAGTCAAGTCATTTGGACTTTCGGAGGAGCAGTTGAAGGATTTTGCCTCGGTACTGGATTGTATCGATAAAGGCATCTGTGATGGAGCTTCGGAGCTCGCTGCCATTTTCGCCTCTGGAGTGTTGAAGAAGAGACAGCTTTGGTGCTCCTTGTCGAAAGGGGTCTCATCGAACCAGAAGTCTGCCTTGCTCTTCTCTCCTTTTGGACAAGAAACACCTTTTCCGCAAGAGATTGTGAGCGAGATCGCTCATCTTTAACACAGAAAGCGACCCAGGATCTTTTATCACAGTCAGTGAAGAAGCCCAGGAAGATAGCTCCGGTTCTTTCTGCTTCTCGGAGTGCTCCCTCCACGGAAGCTCCTAAACCATTTCGAGGGAGAGCTCCCGTTCGATCTTTCTCCAGGTTTCGTGGGGAGAGGTAGAGCCTCTTCTAAAACCACTCCCTCTTCCATCAAGAAGTAGGCCCGTAGTCCTCCACACAGCAGTAGGAGCCAGTTACACCTTTTTCTGGCAGACCTGGTTTTTCATCTTGGAGCGGATCCTTGGACGGTCCAGGTCCTGAAGGAAGGATACACCATTCCGTTCATCAAGCACCCCCCTCTCACAGAATTTCTTGTGAATTTGTCAGCTTACTCGAGAACTCCGAAAAATTGCCGACCCTCCATCAAGAAGTTCTCGCCTTACTGGCAAAGAGGGCCATAGAGTTAGTGGACTCTCCGCCAGGAACCAGGATTTTACAATCGCCTTTTCCTGGTAAAGAAGGCCACGGGGGGTTGGGACCGGTGTTGGACGTCAGTGCCCTGAACGTCTTTGTACCTGAAGACGAAGTTTTCTATGGAAACGACCCAATCGGTATTAGCAGCGCTTCATCTTGGAGATTGGATGGTTTCCATAGACCTTCGGGACGCCTATTTTCATATTTCCGATTCATTCGGAAATCGAGAAGATTCCTGAGATTCGGGTTCCAGGGCCGCATTTATCAGTTCAGGGCCCTCTGCTTCGGCCTGTCGACAGCTCCACAAGTGTTCACCAGAGTTCTGTCGTCAGTAGCAAAGTGGCTTCATCTGGACGGATACGAATCTCCATGTATCTAGACGATTGGCTTCTCAGGGCAAGGTCCAGACAGAAGTGTGTGGAGGACCTACAAAAAGACTTTAAGGCTGACGGAAAGCCTAGGTTTGTTAGTAAACAAGGAAAAGTCATGTCTCACTCCTTCTCAGGAGATAGTTTATTTAGGAGTGAGACTGAATTCAGTTAGTTTTTCAGGCTTTTCCATCTCTCCAAAGGATCGACTCTTGCCTGACAAAATAGACGAATTTCTCGTCAGACAAACTTGCTCGGCGAATCAGTGGATGAGCCGTTAGGAACCTTGGCTTCAATAGAGCAATTTGTAAGTCGTGGGCAGACTCAACATGAGACCACTTCAATTTTACTTGAAGCAGAAGTGGCAAAGGAAGAAGTTCCCAGACTCCTTCGTGTTCCCCATCTCGGAAGGAATCAAACAGGACCTCCTTTGGTGGAAATCAGAAGGAAGGTTAGAGGAAGGCTTGTCTCTAAGCCAGTTGAGCCCCAACCTTACGCTTTTGTCAGACGCATCGGACAAAGGGTGGGGAGCTACTCTGGGGAGAAAGGAAGTGTCGGGACTTGGCAGATTCATCAGAGAAGCTGGCACATAAATCTAAAAGAGTTGAAGGCGATTCATTTGGCTCTAATGCACTTCAAGACAGAGGTAAGAGGGAAGGTAGTGCTTGTTTAAGCAGACAACACCACGGCTCTCTCTTACATAAAAAAACAGGGGGGGACACTCGTTCTCTCTGTGCGAGGCGGCGAGAGACCTACTCATTTGGGCAAAAGAGAACAAGGTGTCTTGAGCACAAAGATTTATTCAAGGCTCCGAAGAATGTAAAGGCGGACATTCTCAGCAGGAGAGGCAAGTCCTCTCCACAGGAGTGGGGACGTTACATCCTCAAATATGCCAAGAAGCTTTGGGGGATTTGGGGATGTCCCTCAGTTGGATCTCTTCGCCACAAACAAGACAGCTCGTCTACCACTGTATTGCTCCCCAGTTCCAGACGAGGAGGCGTTTACAGTGGATGCCATGCTTCTGGACTGGTCAAATCTGGATCTGTATGCCTTTCCGCCTTTCAAAATGCTAAGATTAGTTCTGGCAAAGTTCAGAGGTCATCAGAACGTCAGGATGACTCTGATAGCCCCCTTTTGGCCGGCCAGGGAATGGTTTCCGGATCTACTACTGCTGTTGACGGACTTTTTCCCGAGAGAGTTTACCGTTAAGGAAGGATCTACTCAGACAGCCCCACTTTCTGAGGTTCCATCACAACTTGTCCGCTCTATTCGACTAGTCGCCTTCAGGACTGTCGAGCATCTCCTCAGAAAGAGAGGATTTTCAAAGAGAGCTTCAAGGGCTATTGCTAGACCCAGAAGAGAATCCTCTGATCGAGTGTACCAAGCTAAGTGGGTCCAATTCAGAGCTTGGTGCAAAGAAGAAGGAATTTCGTCTTCTAAGACCTCTTATAGCTCAGTTAGCTAACTCCTTCCTCTTTTTTCTTCGTGAGAATAAGAAGCTTTCTACCCAGACGATTAGGGGTTATAGAGCTATGTTGTCTTCGTGTTCAGACATCGAGGATTAGACATTTCTAATAATCAAGACCTCTCAGACATGATTCGTTCCTTTGATAGCGACCAAGACAAAGGAGTCAAGAACAGTAGCTTGGAACCTGGATGTAGGTTCTTAAATGGCTGATGTCAGATAGATTCGAAACCGATCTCCTCTAGTTCTTTAGAGATCTGACTAGGGAAGACACTTTTTGTTTTTCTTTGTGCTTTAGCATCAGCTAGAAGAATCAGTGAGCTGCATGCTATTGATAAGAGAGTTGGATTCGCTAAGGGCAATGCAATTTGCTCATCAATGCTGGGGTTTTTGGCTAAGAATGAAAAATCCCTCACGTCTTGGCCTCGTACTTTCTCTATAAAGAACATTTCGGAGTTAGTGGGGCCCTAATGAGCCTGATGTCTTCTCTGTCCAGTGAGAGCACTTAGACATTATGTGCAAAGGACCAAAGGTATAAGAGGTAAGAGTGATAACCTGTGGTGTTCAGTGAAAGATCCTTCTCGTCCTCTTTTCTAAAAATGCGCGCTCCTTCTTTTTAAGGAATTTGATTTCTGAGGCACCACGGACAATGTCAGGACTCAGATATCCAAAGTGGGTTTAAAGTCAAAGCTCATGAATAGAGCAGTGTCCTACGTCTATGGCCTTTAGACGTATCTGTCTTTGAAAGACATTTATTAAATCTACCATATTGGAAGAAGCAATTCTGTCTTCGCATACTCATTATCTGACAGATTTGCAAACCACCATATGAAAATTGCAGTACATTCGGGGCCATTCATTGTGACTGACACGGTATTGGGTGAGGGAGAGAAGGATGTATCCCATCCTCACTAACTTTCTCCTTGATTATGTTTTTTTTTGTTTTATTTTTAAGGTTGTCTGAAGATACAGGAGTTTTTGAGTATCTTTCAGTCTTTTAATGTCTTGGTGTATTTCTTAAACGGTTGTGGTGATCCCTCCTTTTTCATTGTATTTTGTGGTGATTTGTACTGCGCCCTGAGAAGGGGCATTATAGTCTTGTCCGTTACGGTCACGTCCTCAACGGCAAGTACTTATTATTGTGTCCGACGCACAGATCCATATATCCTGTCGGTACAATAAAGGCCAGCAGACTACAGAGGCAGTAACCACGTGAGTCAGCGGTCTTTTAAAGGTAAAGGAACCTATATCTTCAGATAATTTCCAAACAGTTGTTATTTTAGCTGCCAATTGTTCCCACCACCTAAATGTGTCAATCAGCTATATGTAACCACTGGGTAAGTTATGTAAGTGAAAATGACATTTTTATAATAATATAAAGTTTCACTTATACTTACCTGGTGGTTACATAACGAAGCCCGCCCTCCTCCCCTCATATGGACAGGTAGGCATGAAACTTCTGATTTATTGTTGGAATGGTTCCCGGTACCCGGTAGAGGGCGGGAGTAGAGGGATCACCTGTCAAACCATTAGCGCTACCGCGAATTTCAAATTCTGCCGTGACGTCAGGAGACGACAGCTATATGTAACCACCGGGTAAGTATAAGTGAAACTTTATATTATTATAAAAATGTCATTTTTCAAGCTGTAACAATTGTACTAATTTATTACAAAATTAAAAAGAATTAGACAAATTTGGACACTCATTCTATATTGTCATGAATTCATGTATGTGTTGAGTGTAATACAAGTGTACTTATTTTATATGAGAGTGTAATACAAGTGTATTTATTTTATATGAAAGGTTTGTAGAGACTTTTGAGTCTGTTTAACAGTATGTTAACATATAGTGAATACATTTTGTTTTAACTTTGTCCATGCATTATTCAATTTACAAGTTTATATTGAGCACAATGTCAGCATCAAGAATAAAGGATAACTAATAAATTGAACTGCAGAAAATACCTATCATTCACATACAACTGGAGATAAAATACATGAAAAATTGACAGTTACTGGTCATAAAAATACCTTGCAATTAGCTCAAGTTAGGCAAATGGTACCAGTGCCAGAGTTTTCAGTTACAGAAGATTTGGCCACTGTGGCACAGAGATAGAAATTAATTGTTCTGTCAATTATTATGTACTTGAAAGTCAAGCCACCATATATATATATATATATATATATATATATATATATATATTATATATATATATATATATATATATATATATATATATATATTTTTTAGGGCTTGTGCCTTGTATGATAAGGCGCCCTATGAGGTAATGTTAGACTTGCGATAATCTTACGCTAAGTCGGTTGGTATTGCACTTCCATCTTCAATGGAGTGTCTTGGGGTTTGTAGATCACTTACGAAGTCGGGATTATCTTCTTGTTTATGACGACGATGTGTTAAACTCATGATGATTCGGTGAGGAGGTCTTGTAGAAAAACACGAAGTATAAAACATATATATATTCTTCTGAAGTTTTACATGGTGAAGATCAGATATGATTGTACAAGTCTCTATGACGATAGCTTGATCGCTTCTGCAATGATGATGGCTAATTCTATTCTCTCTACATGATAAAGCTTAGGTAAAGAGGTACAGGTCTTCTAATGACGATAGCTAACTCTATTCTGCTCTTCTACCATCTCTGTTACAAGTTATGAAGGAAGCAGATAGTAGCTCGAACATATGAACATACAATCAGATGAGACACGCTACAGATCACGTAGGCCGTTTGAATTATAGGTCGCGGTAGTTGTCTCAAGCAGGGAGCTTGGACTAGAGTTTATAAAACAAATGAATGACTACAGGTGACGGCATGCTATCTTAGCTACTTTTATTGTATACGTCATCTTTAGCGTCTCTAGTCTGATCACATTCCTGCAAGCAATCTGGTTGACCTCTTTAGTTTTAGTCTTTTATATATATGGACTAACATTCCATATTTTATTATGTAAACACTTACATTAGCTCGGTCAGCTACCAAAACCAACTACTGAATATTACTCAAACTTGACTTGCATTTGACTTATAGGAGTGTGATACAGACACTATGTAAAATATATATATATATAGATATATATATATATATATATATATATATATATATATATATATATTATAAGTAAATAAAAAATTCATGGTGTACATGAATTGATTCAAGTAATAAAATATAAAAACAATGATATTGGTAAATAATAGTGATCACGTGATATATAATGATACAGTTTTTCACTTCATCTCATTAAGATACATATGCTACAGAAAATACTAATGTACTCTGACAATTGCATAGAATGAAGATTAACATGATAAAAATCATATTTTAACTGATAAAAAATTTCATATATGAATTGATAAAAATTATTAATGTTTATGCTAACTGTTATATATCTGATTCATTAATCCATATACTAACTCATATATAACTGCAGTTATTGGTAAGATAAAAGGTAACAGATTGATTATAGGCTACCTGATTTGTTTATACATATGTATATGGATTCATATAATTATGATTAATATATGTGCACTTTAAATAGATTCCTATTGCGTACACGCAAAGATATATTTCGATTCCGTTATTTATGACATCATATATAGATTCCTAGTGCGTACACGCAAAAAATATATTTCGATTCTGTTATTTATGATCAATTATATATATAGGATACATGACCGAAGTTATACTACTTCACATTTAACTAGCTTTCGAACAACTTTTCGTCCATTACACAGTTCCAGACAACCACCTATAGCCAAATGAAAGGGCCAATTTCACAGGGTTAAAACAAGGGGAAAATTTGCCTGGGCGGGTCCAACGTTCTATTTTGCGCTCATACTTGTCTCTGCATCTTAAGCTACACGAATATGTTCGCGATGAATAAAATCATCCCCAGCACGAGTCCTTCGCCAGCAAAGTAGAGTTGAATATCCTTCGGGTCGTAATTTGTCGGAAGTATGTCCCTTTTGTAGTCGATTTCCGACAGTCGCCGGAGCGTTCCGCATTAAAACGAGATTAACGACGAGATACGGTGTCGGTCGAAGAAGTCCATGATGGTGCTTATTCCTTTCACATTGTAGGCGGTTGTTACTCGACTGCAGTCGTCCGCTGCGACGAACGATTTTTTGAAGTTGCGATGTGAAACTCTCGTACTGCAGGATACTGTAACAGGTTCCATTAATCAGCCTGCAAGTGAAATTATACTTGTCACAAGGGCAAAGTAAATTCAGACGACATCCAAATACAGGGGAGGGGAGAGAGCCATTTAGACCAGACTTAACCCACATGAATTCGCTGATATTTTATGGAATTCAAAAGAGAGCTGTACAAACTTTTTTATCCATGGCATTAACAATGAGTGAACCTATCCAGGTCTCTGATGACTGTAAAAATATCCATAATTATAAAAAATAAACAGATATCAATACGAATCCCAAAGAAAATTCGATATTACTGGTAGTAAGTTACTAGACAAAGAAGTGGAAAACGGAGCTATTTGTAAGATTGCCAGGCAACATAAGAGTCAAAGAGAATATTAATCATGATTCTGTATTTCTCTATGCTAACTAAAATTAAGTTGTGATAAAATCTGATCCTATGTGCCCCTAACAAAAGTTTCATATTCAATTTTCTCGCGCGCATCCTCTGAGGTTAATTTTTAAAACTTTATTTATTATAGGTAGGAGATGCAACGAAAAAACCCACTACGTAACTAATTTCTAAATAAACTTTGGGTTTTTCAAGAAAATGTGACATTTTTCCATGAATGTTTTACTTGAATTGTAATAGGCTAATGTTGCAAGTAAATATTTCATATCCATAACTTGATAATTCTAAATGTCCGTTTACCCATGTCATAAGCTGAATTATTGACTCTAATTGTCTATGAGGTTCAGAAAAAAAAAATTAATTCATTTTGTTGTTATAGAAATTCTATTTGCTTATTTTGTTTATTCATTTTAAAATGATTGCAAGTCCTTAACGGATAAGAATAGGTTATGTGGTATGTCATGTGAAGTTCATGAGCTAAGCATTCCTTTCTCCAGTCAATCTGCTTTGCAAGCGCGAGATGAAGCCTGTGCAAGCAGATATTTGAGGTTAAAGGAATCAATGCTGATACGGCAAACGCGACAGACCTTCTAGAACTGATGACGTCGTCACCAGCTTAAGAGTTACGTTACTTGCTGTAAGAGATACGACTTTAGTATTTTCAAATGATATATTTTTTTTTAATTCTCCACCTGCATGAGAAGAATGTCTGAAAAAAAAAAAAACAGTACCAAAATTGAACAACTATATTAATTCATTGGTTGTGAAATATGCATAATTGTAATTATGTTAAATTAAATATTCCATTATTCAAACTAATGAAAAAGAAAAAAAGGTTTCCATACAAATTCTATATATATTATTAGCCCTGTATAAGATTCATATAGGATTATTCCATAGATAAGATTTTCACTTCTAGACTTCCTGACTTTAAATCTCTCTTTTATTTTATTTATTTTATTTATTTATTTATTATTATTATTATTTTTTTTTTTTCATTGACTACGAATATAAATCACGGGACAGACAATATGTCAGTAGGTTTTGGATATGTGTTTGAACTTGTTTTAGCTTATTTGTCATTACTAAAGCGTTAAGTTAGAGTTCAAATCTTTACGCATATATATTTGGATATTTAAAATATGGTTACGTTTTGCTTATTGATTTTATCGTGATTCCTTTTTTATTATAATTTGTAACCCTTCCGACTTCTTACGGAGGTGATTATATTGACTCCACTTGTATCCTATTTTTTTATTTTTGTTTTTTTTTTATATATATTTATTATATATTATTTTGATATATATTTGATAAATTAATGGTGGCTTGAATATGTGGAAAAGTGTTCTAGCGGCGTACCGTATAAGGCTACTTGCGGCATCAATTCTATAGATACAAGTATAAATGATAAAGGTATTTAAAACCGCGAGAACCGCTATAATCCAGTTCGGATCCAATATCACGAGTTGTAAACTCATAAGACATTGACACTTCCTATTTAATTATCCGTTATTCTACCAAACCGATTGACTCTGGGTGATAAAAATATATTATTGGTTTTCTTAATGGAAAGGAATTCACACGAGTTAAGGAGATTATTGATTTACACCACCCGAGTCAGATTATCATGTGTTGAATTCCATGTGTTTACTGATTAGCATCATAAATATTCCTAACGCACTCAATTGCGGTGTTTGTTTTTAGTGCTATTAATTCTATATAAACGTGTCAAGGGACTATTAACACTAAGAAGTGTTTATTCCCTCTGTCAGACTCGTAATTCTGTTTAATAATTCTACGTATATTCTTTCAAGGATTGATTTGGCACAGGATAGGCCCTTACACTGACAGGTGTCTTAGTGTGTCCCTTGTTTTTCATGACACGTGTTACAATCAGTTATGTGCTTTTATATCTGTAAGCATTGTAGGCCAGTAAAACAGTGATTTGGCTTTCTGTGACATAGTAGGGAACCCTGGATGACGGAATGCAACCAGTTTATGACGATTGGTATGAAAGAGATTATTCCCAGCAAACACACAAGTATTGGTCATACATTGACCATTGTCGGAGATCCAGACTTTCGGGTATCGGTACAAATGATCAGTAGCATCGGTCCAATTTATATCCATTATCCGTTTGCACACCCGGGCCCTTAATGGCACTGTGTTGAAAGAATGTTGGGACAATACATGCAATCCATAATCACGCCAATGCATGTGTTGGACCAGTAGTGGAACAACTCTGGACTTCCAACTTTCCTATTTTGGGCAGATACTGGGTACGATTACCAGTATCCAATTTATGTTTCATTACGGATTGCCAGATAATTCCAATGCATGATATGAAAGAATTAAATGTGATATCTATGTACATCACTCTGCTGTATCTAAAGTTTGAAAATAAACTATACAATGAAAAAACGGACTCCTTGGCAGTTTTGTTCAGTGGTCTTAGACACGTGATCGAAACCCCACTGGAAGAAATGTTAGAAGCTCCGATCTCCTTACTTTACCTTTTATCAGCACTATAGTTTACATGCATAAAAACATTGTATAGTTTATTTTTTTTTCAAACTTTAGCTACAAAACAGGTGATGTACATAGATATAAAACATTTCTTTCATAGTCTTCTGGACAAAACGTATACCCTTATGTATCTGTATGTTGCAATATTCATCTTAATTATTTTGATAAAGTAGTATAGGGTGATGTGGCAAGTATTTAGGTATTGACAAAAATATTTTTTGAAAATAATTTAAACACTTTTATGCAAACATATATCAGTCAATAGAAACAAATCAATACTCTTTAAAAACTGTTCTGTGATCAAGTATTGTGGCTGTCATGTAAACAATAATTTCAATAAATGCATTAACACATAAAAAAATGGGATCCATTATACTGGTGTTTAACATCAAAAATACATAGTCACAATTAAATTTTTATTCGAAGGCAAAAAATGGTTAACAAAACAGTTGCAGTAACTAGTACCAATATATATACTGCATTCTATATATCAACTACATACTACATAAAACCTCCAACCTTAATTGTTTAATATATCTGATTTCTATATACAATATTTTACAAAAACTAGCTGATGATACAGTCAAGGAAATTATAAATATTCATGGATTCGTCTAATGTTTGTTGTGACTTCGTGCAAGATGGTACATCCATTTAATTAAAAAAAAAAAAAGTAATGCAGGAACACAAATTGCCATTCATAAAGTACAGCACTGTATGTACTAGATAAATGGATGTAGCATCTTGCATGAAGTCACAACAAACATTAGACAGAAAGAATGATACTTCTCTACATCAAATTATTCATTTAAATATAATAAAAATTATTCATTTAAATATTATAAAAATCTAATCAAAAGAGACTTGCCAATAATAAGATAAATTTGATTGATAAACAAATTACATGAATATTATAATTTCCTTGACAACAGTCAGCAGAAGTGCTCTATATTATATTCCTTCAGGATCCCAACAGAATTAGGTTGAGATGAATTGGGACTCTCATCTTGACTTTGCTGACTGTGCAAGTCTTTGGTCTTTTCCTTCCCACGTATCTGTCACATGCATTTTTTAGATAAATCATCATAGTTTCCCTTCTTCAGTTTCATCAGTTGATAATTGTGTCTTGTTCACCAGAATATCTGAAAAGGATAATCAATATTAGTAAATTGCATATCTGCAGTACTACGCATAGTCCAACAATATAAAAAGCCTTTATATTCAGTTACTTATACCACTATTATTACAATTTGAGTTAAAATCTAAGTTAGAAAAGCATAAACCTCTGAACCCAAGGGGTCGAGTAGGAAAAAGTAACCCTATACAGGAAGGTAAAAAGTGGACAATAAAAAAATGGTGTAACTTTGTGTACTCTCAAGCAAGTGAACTCAAATCCAAGACAATGGAAGACATTGGTACAGAGGCTATGGCAGTATCCAAACTTTAGAAGTTTTGATGTCAAAGTATTAATTCATTTAAAGGGTAACAATTAAGGTTTAAGTCCTTTTTAACTTTGTGGGATTTGATTTTGGTGTTAACCCCTGCAAGGCTAAATGATAATGGCAACTTATGGTTTCTGTGCTTTAACATTACACTGCACTTTTATAATGGATTACTTTGCATTATTTTCTTTAAACCTTACTGAATGTGTGGATGAAATACAAATGCAACTCATGTTTTGAAGATTTCACATACAGTACTTATATTTTGACTATCTACCAGCATCCATGGCACTTCACTGCATCTGCATCCCATCTAAAAGCTAGCAATAGGCAGTACTACAAAGTGCCAATTTACACACTGCAAAAGCCATACCCTACACCTAACAGCATTATACAAGCACTCACTTATTATAATTCCACACAATGTCGTGTTCTACGAAACCTTTTCTTGCATTGTATTTGTTTTCGTGTTCCAGCCAAGACGACCTTCCCAGTTGAACTCATACTGGAGTCCACTTGTCATGCAGAAGTCAATCATGGTTTTTTGACTGCTGCTTTGACGGTTGCTCCCCAAGAATCTGGAGTCGATGTACCTAGAAATAACATTCAATAAGGACTGGTTATACAAAAAGTTTTGATAATCATTAGAAATGAAATCATTCTACACACTATGGCCTTTTTTCTTATCTTTAGTTAATGTCAAAGTAAAGAGTTTTCAGTACTGAAGCATAATAAAAACATCATTGTGCATATCATGGTAACTGACATGTTGCTACCAGTGACTTTAAGGGCACTGTTCCCCATTTATCTGTTGTTTCAAAGTCCTCAAAGTCTACATATCTTTGTATTGGTAGCAATCCGTCCAGCAAGGATAAATCAGGTCCAGTGGGTGCAGCAGCCTGAGTTTGTTTCAAATGTTTTTCGATGGTACCTATCATTATTTCTAGTGAATTCTGCTGATCTTTGCACCCTACTTTCCAATTTTGTCATTATCATCACAAGAGGTCGCATCACTCCAGCATAAGAGGTTGCAAGACTGAAAAGAAAATCAACTATTTTCCAATATCTAACCAGAAGTGTGGTTTAATTTAAAATGTAGTTAGCACAATCTCTTTTCATCCAAATCGCTTCACCAACACAGGAAATAAAAGCTGATTTTATTGGTTACACAGGTACCATCCTGATTTACAATATTCAATTACTGAAAAATTGAGGAAACTGTCAACAAGATACTCTTTGGAAATCTGGTATAAGCAAAAAGAAAAAAAGGTGATAGCCCCACAACACCACACACAGATTGCCAAGCAATTAGTAAGCTTAGGAGAAGACATTATTTTCACCATCCAATCGTTGTTAAAAATTTCACCACTAGTTGCTTGTGTATGAATTATTTTCTACAGTAGCTTTTTTATTTCCCATGCAAAGTTCCTCTATATTCCTTATATTATTCTTCTGCATGACGATTCAAGGTCCATGTACTTGCCAGAATGAACAATCCCCCAGCTTCACAATTCTTGAACATACAGGGGACCAATGAGACAGAAAAAACCTATCAAGGTATGGTGTGGGAAAAGCTTACTTTTGGCTTGTCCTAATTGAAAGTGGGTACCAACTTTTATGAATGGCAAAGCAACTAGTGGGAGGTGTTGATGTAAATTAATTAGCAGAGGGAGAATTCAGATCTGGATGAAAGGTAAGGTACAGTTTGTTGTTGTTTTTGCTGGTGGAGACATCCAGCCAGGTCAGGGAAACAAACATGGCAGAAGGTGGAAAAACAACAGGTTCATGAAAAATTGAAGTCAGAAGAATTCCACGGGTAGGCAGGTCAACCCTTCAGAAAAGGCCAAAGTAAAGAAGCAATAGATAAAACTCTAGAGGAGTGACGTCTCCTTGTTAGACATCAAAGAATGTTAAAAGGTAGGCCTCATGACAACAGTAAGCTAATAGATTGTTTAGACCACAACGATGATTTTTTACCTACATCCACCCACAAGAAATCGACAAGTGATAGGAAGAAGTCATGCCCCATGTGGGCAATGCAAGGTCCAGCTAGGCCCAGAAGACGAAAGCCAAGTGTGATAAATGCAAAAAATTGTTCTGCACAGACCTAAACAAGCCTCAAATGAAGACTTTTCTTGAGGTCGATTAAAAATGACAGAAAAAGGAAAAAAAGGCCTAGATTGGTATTGCAGTTACTCAAAGAAGATTGCAGATCATACAAAGAGAAATTAGAAAAAGCAATTGAAGAAACCTGAGAAAACTTGCTGAAAACAAGCTTATATAGGTATTGCCATGAGATGCTAAAAGGAAGAAAACACTAGTATTTGTATAAAATGTAATGGAGGGTACAGGCAAAAAAGGGTCAATAAGTCAGGATGAGGAAATTGCTATGAGAAAGGATAGAGGAAACATCCCAGATCACCAAGAATTTTGGAAAATATGGTATGGATGGAATAAAAGTGCAGAGAAAGTAAAAAAAGGAGAATAAATCAATTGGAGAACTAAAGTACTCAAAGAAGATTGCAGATCATACAAAGAAAAAATTAGAAAAAGCAATTGGAAGAAACGGAGATTGTGCAGAAAACAGGACAGTGAGCAATCATTGGAGCTTCATGGAAGACCTGAAAACCCTAAATGAAAACCTAGTGAAGAATATGGAAAACAAACAAGGTACAATCACGGAAAGGACCACTAAAATAATGTCAAGACTAAAGAGTAACTCACCTACCCTGAACAACAAGCAATGCTTGAATAGCGAAACCCTAAACAGGGACCACGATTAACAGAGGGGTTGGAAAGAAAGCAAAGAACATGGGAAAATCAAAGTGCACCTAAAGATAAGGATAAGCTAACAAGAGCAGAGTGCAGGGTTCTTTACGACAGGAAAGTGCAAGAAAGGAGACTTTGTGAGTACCTGCGCTTACGACAGGAAAGTGCAAGAAAGGAGAGACTTGTGAGTACCTGCACTTACGACAGGAAAGTTGTGAGTACCTGCACAAGTGGAAAAGCAGAATTTATAAAAGATCCCAGAACAGTCAAGGCAGAAAAAGAGGTAAACCAAAGGACAGTATATAAGTTCTACAAAGAAGGTTATTATTGTAAATATGACAAGGAACTGTAAATACAGCCACAGAGTCATTAGCCAGAATAGGGACTATAGTACGACGAAATTAACGTAGACCAAAGATGAGAATGTATGCGTTTCAAAGAGGGGGCACTGCAAATATGGTAGAAACTGTAAATACAGTCACAGAATCAGAAGCCAAAATAGGGCTATAATAAATGGAAAGGCAAGGTACCAAGAAATAAGACACGTTGACTATGAGCCAGAATAAAAGAGCAAGCAGAGATGAGGATGAGCAGTATATATGTGCAGGTTTTTAAAAAAAAAAAAAAAAAAATTAAAAAAAAAAAAAAAAATCAATCAAAGAAATAGCAGAAGAGCAATCAAAGAGCCCTATGGACAATTTTTTGGACAAATAGCTTGGTAAATACATGTACCAAATATATTATAGAAATTAACGGAATGAGATATGCCAAAAAGGTACCAAGAAATGAGACAAGTTGACTATGAACCAGAATAAAAGAGCAAGCAGAAGATCAGGATGAGCAGTATATTGTGGTGCAGGTTTTTCAAAACAAAGATCAATCAAAGAAATAGTAGAAGAGCAATTAAGAGCAACCTTATGGACAATGTCGGACAAAAAGCTTGGTGAACAACATTGTACCAAATATAATAATAGAAATAATGGAATGAGGTATGCCAAAAAAAAGCACTGAATAAGGAAATAGAAGTAAGAATTAATCAAGATATCTAAGAGACTTTCAAACAAAAAGAGGAAAGAAATAAAGAAGCTGAGGTTCACAGATAACTTCGAGGAAAACAAAAACATAAGGGAACTGGAAAACAAAGGAAGCATGTATCATAATGAAAGCCAGACTGAATATGTTGAACTTAAAGGCTAGCTTCCTGGGTAAATTTTCAGGACGAGGGTCTGGGATATATACAGAGGAGGAGGACATCACCGAACATTTATTCAATGTGTAAATCAATTAAAAAAACAGATCAGGACATAAATATAGACACGGAAAAATCACCCCTAGCAGAAAACTGGGGGGAATACATAAGGATAGCCCACAAAATTAAGAAATGTTCTTATACCTGGAAGCGATATGGATGTCAAAGAGCTAAGTAGCATTGCCCTGCCTCAGTTATATTAAGAAAAAGAACTGAAAGGGGGTTGGGTTAAAATTAAAGTAGAAATATTGTGTTATATCTAATTTGGAAACATCTTAATTTTGGGGGGTTACTATTGTTGCAGAAAAGGACAATAGACATGAATTTAAAATTACAGGTAGTGTTCAAGTTACAATAATTTGTCTTACGATAATCCGATTTACGATGGGTGGGGGTTAACAAATTAATACTGATACAACAATATTTTGAAATTATTTTAAAAATTTCACTCGCAATGAACGCAGGCAGCAGAGTACACTCAGGGAGCGAGAGAGACCAAATTACAATAGCTAAAATTATCTGTCTTCTAGTTAAAGAGTCTGAAAACAGCAAAAGAGAATGATGAAGTATTGTTTTAACGTTATAATTGTGGTAAATGTATAGTCATGAACAACCGAATGATAGTAAGCATTACCGTAGTCATGTTATAAATGATGATATGTAGCATAGAATGATATTTTATGCAGAACGTTTAGGTGCTATAGATCAAAGCTCAGCAAGGAAAATACTACCGCTAATGACTATCATGCAATAGCAACAAGGATAAAACTCCTGTAAAACTTGTGCCATCAAACACACCTTAGATAAAATTGTGCTATCGAACACAATCGTAGATAAAATTGAGAGAAAATCATTTTATCAAAACTATTGGGCTTGAAAGAACAAACATTTTACAGTTTTTTTTAGACCAATAAAAAGATAACGCCAAAGCTTGTATTACGCTGAAACCAAGTGAAAATAGTGAACAGAATCCTGTAATTTTTTTTTTTACACAAAAAAACATGCCCCTGATGCAATCTTTTCATGAAAAAAAATAATTTAGTTCACAACAAATGTATTCAAGTCATATTTCAACGTAAACACGTTGTCTAACGAAAAATGACCTTGTCTCATATAAGTAAAGTATCTGGATATTCATTTGTTATGCTAACTAGAAGCTAGAAAATTTGCTCATAATTGAGTTAAATATGGCGAAATAAACTTGTATGGGCCACCAACTGATTTCTAAATCAAAACATTGACCACTACCTATATGTTAGTATTTTATAATGCAATAATACAAGAATACCTAACAATATTATTGGATACAGTGAAGTGATGTAGAAACCTTGTTTTTATAATTATATGCAGCCATCCAGCAGCCTGACATCACTCAATTGTACTAATGTCTGACTGATTCTCGTTTTGTGTCCAATTTTTTCCTACTAATATATCATAGTCAGAATGCACTGAACCTCCCAGAATTGGCTTATATCAATTAATAAATTACTATACCGTATGTGTATATAGAGAATACTGTAGGCTACGCTACTGTATTCGTTATGTCTACACTAGGCCAACACTTTAATTTTAGTCAATTTTTTTCTTCGTACTGAATTTTCACAAGGAAACACATATAGGGTATAAAACCGCATGGTACAGGGGCGGGGGACCATGTACGTCAATCGGTGTGACAACCCCCAAAAAAGTACATTATAACGCGTCCATGACATCGGAGATGGGCATCAGACGCGACTTGTTGTTGGTGAGAAACAGAGCTAAAGACCTCTACTCAGGTGTCAGGACGCATTATAATGTACTTTTCTTGGGGTTGACACATTGATCATACATGGTCCACCCCTGTACCATGATGGTTTTTACCTAGCCTACATTGAAACCTAGAAAATATGCTGAAACTAATAATTATTATGCTGTATACCTATGTATAAAGTAGTGTAGGCTAGGCTACCCTATATGTAGTGATGGTGCCAATTACCCTAGTGGTAGGCTAGGGTATATTTGAGATATGATTTTTCCATAAGTAGGAGAATACCTGTAAACAGTTTTAAGTAACAAAGTAAACTGAATACCTAATGAGTAAACTTAGGATCCAGGAACTAACCCTAAGTTTTCCTAGAATGCCACTCCATGACCTATCCGGTTGGAACGTTGCCTATCCAATATCCGATTAGGGTTCCGTGCCCTGACCTGGCTTTTTAGGGGCATCTGGAGTCTGGACCCCGCTCTAATAAACACAACTTAGTAGCTACCATTCCGAGGTTTGTCCTACTCTTAAAGAATTTAGCTTATTCATAGGTACTTGTTCCTCATGATAGCCTAACCCACATGGCTAAACACATGAACCTAATATGCAAACACTGCTACTCACAATTGTCTTCCAAAGCACGTTTTAATCTTCTTTTGTTGATGATTTTGCGCTTGCAGAAATGGTCAGCAGTAGTGCTCTTCAGAGACAAGACTATTCATAGTTTTAAATTTGGACCTCAGCCAGTCCACGTGAGTGTAGTAGTAGTAGTAGGCGGTGTTGTCTTTGAAACGGCTCCTCCCTTGCTTGTTGTTTACCTACCTCTTTGGTTTATGTTAGGTATCGGTAGATCTATATAACTATTACGCGGGAAGCTATTCTTCTTGGAGATCTTTATGGTTTTGTGCTCGTAGAAACAGATCAGTAGCATTGCACTTTCGAGTCTGATGATGTTTGCGTTGCTGTACCTTGTTTCTTTACAGTTTTGAAGTTGAACACCCAGCGAGTGTAGTAGTAGTCAGCAGTAGTAGTAGTAGGCGGGATTTGTCTTTAAATGGTTCCCTTGCTTACTTTTCATTCATCCTGTGTTTGGTAAAGTTTTTTTTCTCTCTGTAATGCCATAGTTTTTTTTTAATTCTTTCCTATTTCAAAAGGTGGCTACAAATAAAAGCAAAAAGTATAGGTTTCTCTTCATAGTGTCTTGGAATGTTTCAAATGAGTAGGATTTAACATAATTTTTAAATTTGGCAAACATAAGAAATGTGCCAAAAAATATGCTAAGTAAAAAAAAAAAAAATGCCAAATCAAAATTTTGGATACCAATTATGGTTTGAGAAGTATCACACACAAATCCAACTATATTGGGTATATGTATGTGCACTTTTCAAACCAGATGGCATCCAAATTTCGATTTGGCACATTGTTTTTTTATTTTGACATTGTTGTATGTATTTGCTTGTTTTCCAAATTTGAAAAACACACACACAACACACACACATATATATATATATATATATAGATATATATTATATATATATATATATATATATATATATATAATATATATATATTGAAAAAGAAACCCACAAAAATCACTTTGTAACAATTGTTACTTCTAAGTATTTACATTTAGTTTTACTAAGAAGTAAACAAGTTACAAAGTGATTTTTGTGGGGTTTCTTTTTCAATCTTCAGAAGAAAACTGAAAGAAGTTTTTGTTTTTGTTTGGTTCATATATATATATATATATATATATATATATTTAAATGGTTTATCAATAACTAATTGTCTTGAGAATTTTTTTTTTTTTTTTTTTTTTGCTGATATGCAAATATATTTTTTAAAGTCGCTTCAAAAGATCCAACTGTATTGTTTATGAATCGAACACAGTTGGTATCCAAACACTGGTAAAGACGATAATCAAGCCGAAATTGGATATCCAGTGTTTATCCAACATTGGAAATGCGGTATATTTTGGTAATGGGTCCAATTCAGTTATTCCATTATCCATTAGTATTGTTGGATTTCCTCAATAATCCAGAATTGGCCCAATTACATCTGTGTTTGCTGGGTTACTACTACCATGGTCGTTAGTCATCTGCTGTGTTCTTCGGGTTTTCCTCGTCACGGACCTACATATAATATTACATTGATTACATTATTCTGATACACATACTTTAAATATATTTTTTTTGCTTTAGGGTTTCTGCTCGAAGCGTTTATTGTTTTGGGTTATGTCCTGTTGACTCTTGCTTTGTTCATTTGTTTGTAACAGTTCTGCGCTCCGACCAGATATTCAAATGCTCGCGATCTCTTGGGTTAAGGAATTTTCTTGTTTAGATACGGTTTTAACAATAGGCACGGATGTTTTTATATATATATATATATATATATATATATATATATATATATATATATATATATATATTTTTTTTTTTTTTTTTTTTTTTTTTTTTTTTTTTTTTTTTGAGTTTTTTTTTTTTTTTTTTTAATTAATGGTTCCTTGCAGGTAGGTGGGCGGGATTGCGGGATAATGCGTCAGCTATGGATAATTGCTTCCCAGGTAGATATCTTATCTTGGCTCCCAAAGACCTGAATGATCATTTGTCACCGAGTTCCGTTTGGACTGTGATTAAAGCCTTTGAAAAACTCGGTAAAGGACTCATGTTCAGTAAGGACTTTATCAGGATAGCCATAGATTATGAACTTAAAATGTACTAGTGAGTTAAAGATACCTAGCCCTTCCTTGCCTATTACTGCATATTTACTTTCAAAGGGTAAAGGGCTTTAGTTTACGTGAATAAAAAGCTATAGGGAAGAACTGTTTATCCTATTACTGAAGTAATACCCTCTTACCCCTTGGTCTGAGGCGTCTGTTGCAAAAAAAAAAAAAAAAAAAAAACCTTATTATAAATCTGGGGATTTTTTAAGTTAGGTGAGCTGCATTCTTCCGCTTTTAGGATATCGAACGCCTGTTGATGCTTTTTAGACCCTAATAAATCTACGCTCTTCTTCGTAAGTAAGATCTGTTAAAGGAGCTGTCATGATTGAAGAGTTACATATTTACATACGATTGTAATACCCACTACAGCGCCAAAGTGCTGTATCCCCCTTTTACGTTAATAGGTACCGGAAAGTTATGAATAGCCGACACCTTACCATGGACTACTTTAAGACCTTGACTAGACACATAAAACCTAGATAAACATGTTCGGTTTTTAAAAACTCACATTTAGATATTTTACTCTGAGATTATTTGTCTTTGTCTCTGTAGCACTAGCTCTAGTTTAGTGAATGTACTTCTAAGGTATTAGAAAAGATACAAGATCATCCATATAGGCATGGAGGTTATCCCCTAAAAGTCTCCAAACACTATATTGTAAATTGCGGCGCAACGTAAGCCGGAGGCATACGTAAAATTGATAATGTCCCCTGAGTGTGCTGAAAACGGTGTATGAGGTACAATCACTTAGGTAATGGTATCTGGTAAAAGCTTTTAAGTAAGTCCAAGCTGGTGAAAAATTTATTTATAACCTAACAGAGATAAGATGTCGTCGGGTACATGGCACTGGAAACTATCGGGAGTCGTTTCCTTGTTTTAAGCGACAGAAATCTACGCAGATACGCCAAGTCCGATTTTTTATGGCATGACGTTTTGAGGGGAGGGAAAAATTATAGGGCTTATTTTGGATTTCCTAATGACTCCTATTACTAACATTTTTCAACTGCGTTCATTTACCTACTATTTTGAAATTTCAGTGAGAGTCTATACGAAGGTACGTATATAGCTTTATGTTTGTCCTTAGACCGTATTTTGTGTTAAATTACATCCGTTTTATTTTTCTTCCTCAGAAATCACTCGCTAGTGGAGAACAAACCTGGTATTCAGATAAAAGATAAAAAAAAAGTTTCTGCTGAAATCATCTCTGCTTGAATGGACTTTACTGATATTACTTTAGATAGAATATAAGAGAGATTCATCCACGACGAATTGGGCGTGATTTAAAAAATTAGCAACAATAAAAAAAAAAATGCGATTTATATGTATGGTTTTTTGTGGGATTACTATATTAACTTGTTGCTGCGAGTCAACCGTGTCTAGGGCTTTTGTTCGCGGAAATCGTTATATTTTCAGAGTGTCGGGAAGGATTAAATTTCATTTCCCAGCAAAGTCTTTTTACACGTACTAAGACATTCGAGGGTGCATGCTTCTCGAGATTTTGCGTGCAAACTACGACTGCGATTGTGGGAGAATTCTGTTGGGTCATTTGAACAATGTTACGATTTATGAGACAAATGTATAGTTCCTTTATATAAGTTATTATTTGATTAATTGTCTCTCTTTTTTTTTTCAAACTGATTTTAATATGTTTGAAGGTTTATAGGATTTTCCTTTGATAAACACGCCTTATTTTGCAGGATGTAAGATAATATTTTGTATACCCCTAGATGGATCTTACAATTACACTACATACAGATCAATGTTTTTTATAACTATAGAGGTATCTGTAAGCGCTCGCTTATCCGGACTTCTCATTAGGGAAGTTCGAACAACAGACGGTGAGTCCGTAAATACAGGATATTACGTGTACTAATGAAATAAATCAAGATATTCTAATTTTTACGGCGCGTACAGTCGGGCTTAATCCACCACTACTTATAATAACTTATTGTATTAAAATTACTAGAACCTGCTCTGATTACTTGATACGGTCGTGTGATTCATAGGAAAAATCCCTTTTAATTCAAAAAGGTATTGGCATAAAAATAAAAGGTATGGCATAATTGATCCAACATCACTTTTCCCCACTCTGCTAGAGTCGCTTAGTGTGTGGAATTTGCTATGCTTTGAACACTTCGGCAGATCTGACTGACCTTGACCGCTTGACTAGGTGGCACAGTAACCGAGTTTGCTTGTTTGATTCTGAAAGGGCTCTGGAGGGTAGTTTCTATTTCTTTTTTTGTAATAATTAGGATCCTTCTCTTTATTACCATCGGCAACGTATTGTGTGTTTTTAGCATTAGGTTGCTGGTTATGTATGAAGCAATGAATGACGAACTATTAGGAACTGAGCGATTACTATTAAGACAAGTTATCTCTACTGCATTCAATATTAACTGTTTGTACTTCATTCTTTGCTAAAATTTGAAATAGTGAGGGATCCTGGTCAGCGCATTTAGCCTAATGAAAGTTTTTTACAGACGTGTTATTCCTTGCAATCCAGCCATATTTTTAAAGTTAAGTTGAGTCATTGAGGTTCGATATTTTATATAACTCAAAAAACTCAAGGCTAAAACTGCGATCGGGACTTTGCAAAGGAGCATTTATTGTCATGACCCGAAATAGTGTTACCTCTAATTTATATAGATTTGTACGGGTGTTCCACTTGTTTTTTGTGTGTTTTCTAATCACTACGGTGCTTAACGACCCTATCCATGCATCTGTATAAATACAGACGTCCACTGTGTAAACGCATATTCACTGTTTAATATGATTTGTTACGTAAGGGAGTTAATAATCACCCCAAAATGATAACAAAAATTAAACATAGTATATGATTATGATATTTCAGTAGAACTTCTTGGAAACAGGACACTCAAAGATAAAAAACTCGAAGTAGCGAAATCTCAATGATGTAGATAATTTCTGTAAAAAAGTAAGATTAAGAATGTCTCGTAACTTCAGCCACAGGAATAACGAAATTCGACCTGCAAAGGAAACACTCAAAGTTACTCCAAATGAATAAAAAATTGTACTTAGCTTGCTTTTGTGGGAAGTCACGGTGTTCCGATAACGACACACGGCCTTGGTCCTCCTTCTCTATTTAGCGGATGACCTGGTTTGACTTCAGTTTCCCCCGTGCGCGTTGTTTCGATGATTCGAGCCCTTGAAAGATCCGATGCTGCAGACGCGTTTGGTTTGTTTCTTGAAGTGCCGGAAACGCTCACTAACGATGTTTTCTTGAATGATTCTAATGAGAGACGAAGCTTGCATTGCCGTAGGAAAAGGACACGTCGGTTTTGTTTCTTGAAGTTATTCACTAAACGATGATACTAAGTTGCTTGAAGAATCTCTTGCTTTTCGTCGTCGGACTTCATGATTTATTATTCTGATTTATCTTCGGAGAAGTTGTAGAGTCCTTCTGGTACGCTTGCCACCACTTTTAGGGCTTGTGCCTTGTATGATAAGGCGCCCTATGAGGTAGTGTTAGACTTGCGATAATCGTACGCTAAGTCGGTTGGTATTGCACTTTCCATCTTCAATGGAGTGTCTTGGGGTTTGTAGATCACTTACGAAGTCGGAATTATCTTCTTGTTTATGACGACGATGTGTTAAACTCATGATGATTCGGTGAGGAGGTTCTTGTAGAAAACACGAAGTATAAACATATATATATTCTTCTGAAGTTTTACATGGTGAAGATCAGATATGATTGTACAAGTCTTCTATGACGATAGCTTGATCGCTTCTGCCAATGATGATGGCTAATTCTATTCTCTCTACATGATAAAGCTTAGGTAAAGAGGTACAGGTCTTCTAATGACGATAGCTAACTACTTTCTGCTCTTCTACCACTCTGTTACAAGTTATGAAGGAAGCAGATAGTAGCTCGAACATATGAACATACAATCAGATGAGACACGCTACAGATCACGTAGGCCGTTTGAATTATAGGTCGCGGTAGTTGTCTCAAGCAGGGAGCTTGGACTAGAGTTTATAAACAAATGAATGACTACAGGTGACGGCATGTTATCTTAGCCTACTTTTATTGTATACGTCATCTTTAGCGTCTCTAGTCTGATCACATTCCTGCAAGCAATCTGGTTGACCTCTTTAGTTTTAGTCTTTTATATATATTGGACTAACATTCCATATTTTTATTATGTAAACACTTAAATATTATAGTATATATATATATATATATTATATATATATATATAATATATATATATAGATATATATATATATATATATATTATATATATATATATATATATATATATATATATATATATATAACCAAAGAAGAGCAGAGCACAGTCTTCATTCATGTGGCAGAAACTGAAGTTGTAAGAGGTTTTGGTGTTGCATTCTTTGACAGCTCTGATCAAAGCTGTCATACAGCTATTGATGTTTTAACAAAGCATTTTGAGCCAAAGACAAACATGCAATGTGAAATGTATTTATTAAAGATTAAAATCAAGAATAGCATGACTAAGTTAGTAGTTTTGTAAGAAAACTGAAACTATTGTAGCTGGTAAGTTTGATTTTCAGGCATCAATGATGACATAACTGATCAAACTGTAGAGAGAAATGCAATTGCTGTAAATCAAAGAACAGATTATTGCAGATAACAGCCCTCATGTTAGACAACATGCAAGTTAATAGTGCCAGAGCCTTAGGAGTAAAAAATTTATAGTCAAATGTTGTGGAAGGCAAGCCAAATTTGGCTCAGATAATTCTGTATACTACAGTAACATTTCCACACCTATGAAAATGATAAACAAAAAAGGAAAATGTCTATAGTAAAATGTACAAAATATGGCTGTTTAGCATACAGTCAACTAACATTATGTCAAAGGGATTATTAAGTAAACCCACACCATATCTGAAATGTAGTTATGAAGATTATCTTATTTGGGATAGAGATAAATGTCCTGCAGCTAGTGAACAATGTACAAACTGAGGTAATGCATAAATTTTAGACTACCAAAATCTAAAGTGATTTAACCTAGCAGCAGCAGCGCCAGTTATAGAATATATTCAAGTCTCAAGGAAGAAGAAACTTACATTCATAATAAAAAACATATAAAGCCCATAAATTTGCATTTCATGAATTCACTGATTTGAGATGGTACAAAGAGAATGAATTTGAGTATGAAACTCTTGGAAAGGTGACCTGAGATCTAGCAGAAGCTAAGTGAACATCTTGAACCCCTTGTCTCATCAGCATTTGCGTACAGTAATTACTTTTTTTATTAGAGTAACTTAGCCAGTACAGTAATTACATGGCTGTAGTTTCTACTTTGATGGCAGCTTAAATTTCCAAATTCGCGGTTATACTTCCTCCAGTGTCTGGTAGGGGAATAGGCTCCACCCACTTTCTGGAGAAAAGAGGAATAACTACATGAAAATACCTCAATTTGTTTCTGCCGTCCTAGAATCAACACGTTGTAGGAGAGCAGCGTGTTTTCTATCGGATTTGATCTTTCTTTCACTTATGGTAAAGTATTTGGTAAGGATGCACCAATTCCAAATTTTTGGCCGATGCCGATACCAGCTTTTACAGCCGATACCGATACCTGTTACCTCAATATTACTGTTATTTAGAAGAATATATATTGTTACTAAAATCATTCTTGTTCTCTGGTTATTGTATATTAAAGGTTCAAAAGTTCAAAGCTCATAAAATAGGGTTATATACAAACAATTTCAAAGGCACAAATTTCATTGAGAAAGAACATCAAGTATAACATTTTAATATTTAATCCCCTATAACTGGATACTGGCTTATATTATGGTTACCATTAGAAGACTTTTAACAATTTTGGTACGTAGTGCTTACTCGAATTCATGGGGTGATGATTGAGCAATCTGAAATCACTAATATATACTTTTATTCTGAGTTTTAATTTATATATTGGCTAGAAACAGTTAACAGACTCATTCATTTATATTATGTAAGGTTCTGGTAATGGAGGGGTTAATCCTTTGCCTCATTACTATACATAATATTGTTTTCATTAAGTAATACCAAGAAAAATGAGATACTGGTACACAAATAAATATAAGATTACGAAAGGACCAGAGTTTGTTTCTCAGTATAGACCAACATAACATTCAACTCAAAAAAAGCACAAATCCCTTTGCAAGTTCCAATTCATACTGGTCTTGGACCATCTGAACTAAGTTAAAATTATTATTTTATTAAAAATAATATTAAATAAAATTATCCTAGAAATGAAAAGTAGTACAGGAAAATTAATATTCTGCCAGCCTAAAGGATTTTAATTTCCTATGCTAATGACAAAAGTATCGGCCAGAAATTCACTGATACCGATACCACAAAAACTAGCTGATAACACCGATACCGATACCGATACTTGGGCACATCCCTAGTATTTGAGCCTTTGGCCATTCGTTATTAATTTCGATTGACTTTGTCATGGTCTTGTTATTTTTTTTTGTTAAATTAGTTTAATTTTTGGATTCTTTAGTGTTTCGGCCAGCTTTTCTCAGCGAGAATTGCTGATCGGTAGTTAACAGTTCGGCAGTTCCGTGCTATGTTTGCTGCCATTTGGTTTGTTTTGCTTAACTTTAACTATTACAGTCCCCGGGTTACGACGAGGGTTCTGTTCTTGAGACGCGTCATAAGCCAAAAATCGTCATAAGCCGGAACATCGTAAAAATGCTTTGGGTGCATTGAAAACTATGTAAACTGCATTCTTATTGCATTTTTCATCAAAATAGCCTTCAAATATTGATTATTTTGCATTTTTGGTGTCATATTTCATCTGCCAGATGAGCGTTGTGGGCGTCGTAACCCTGGAAATAATGTCTGATGAATATAATTAAAAAGCGCCTTAACCTCGGAACGTCGTAACCCGGGGACTGCCTTAATTGTATTCATTTACCTTTGTCAATTATTGATTATTTGCTCAACTATTAATTATGATGATTCAAGTTTAATTAGTTTTAGGTATTGCGGCCCAAAGTTTCATATGATGCACATTCTATTTGTGCCTTTTGCAGAGGACAGGATTGTGTTATTAACAACACTTGTCAGGAGTGTGAAAGCTGGGATAAAATAATGTGGAAGAATTTGACTTCACATCGCAATAAGCTTGAAAGGGACCAAGAGTAAGGTACCTGGTAGCTTGACTCCTAAAGAGGCAAGTACCAAAGTGTCTAATGTTACTTCTCCAATTTCAGATATTTCATGTATCCTGAGTCCTCCTGCTCCTCTTCCTTCACCTGAATCACGATCGTCGGAGCTTGACTCCTTTGCCAGCCTGGAGAATAGGATTGATAACAAATTCAGTCTGATGGTAAGTACTGTGACCCATTTAGGTGAATCAGTGAAATTTTTCATGGATAAGTTTAAAAAAACTGAAACTGAAGTGATTGTGAAGGAGGTGACTGCCTGGCACGCCGACTTTCCTAAGCAAAGGTCACTGCCAGACTCCCCTAAACAAGGGAGGAGGTATATTGAATGCCCAAGGGAAGTTGGTGGGATCTGCCCACGGGTAGTCACCCCCTTAGTCGAACCTGTACATTCCCAGGTTGCGATAAAGGGTAATTGGAGAGGCGTCTCTGATGTCCACCATCTCTTGTCAAGCGACAGGAATGCCCAGCCCAGATTCAGGGCACTGATAGCATTATAATAGGGAGTCTCACTCATTGAAGAGACACCATCCTTCCTTGGAGCATTATCCTACGCAAAAGGCAAAAAGAGCCTTTAGGAAGGCCACAAGCTTCCTGCAGTTTTTAGGACAGTCCCGAGAGGTTATCATTGTATCAAGATTCTTCAGAATGTCAATATTTGGCGCTCAAAGGACAGATGTCTGCATCAAAGCGCCCGGAAGTTCCCATTAATGCCAAGTTCTTGCTCCTCACGGGAGTGCCTAGAAGCGCTCAATTGCCCATTGGTGCCAAGTTCTCGTTCCTCATGGGAGCACCCAACCCAGAAGTGCCCTTGTGCCCAGAAATGCCCTTGCACCCGAAAGCTCCAATGTGCCCTGCACTTGGCCTCCCAATGAGGACTTTTCTTTTCAGGTACCTTTAGCGATGGATGAGGAAGTGGACCCTTCATTGGAACCGATTAAGCAACAACTGAAGAACATTATGGACTTACTGAATATATCTCTTCCAACGAAGACGGCATCAGAACCAATGACGATGCAACCTTCTATGGTTGAAGAGGAAGCAGCACAGAATAACCCAAACATGGCTTATGCAGCACTTCTGACTTATTTTTTGGGGCTTATCTGGATTTCTTCTCTCTTGCAGCCCCATCGAAGCCACAATTAACATTCAGAATGGACAATCCCTTGGACTTCTCGAGATTACCCAAGATGGTACATACTCTCCTCATTAGCCACAAAAGCCTTAGAAGACACAGACATGGCTTTCTGAGAAGAGGGCACAATGAAAATCTTCCTTTTGTATTCCTCCATCTCACCTTTCTAAGTGGCGATATCTTATTTGGAGTGGCTGCCTCCTCCCAGGTGGACTTCTCTTGCGAGATAGATTGGGCAATTAGGCCTGCCTTTAATTCAGCCAAAGTGATGTTTTCTGGTACAGAAATCAATCATCTCCTGAAGAACGTCTTCAAAACTCTGGAAGTTCTTAGCTTTCTTGACTGGTCGATCGGAGCTTTAGGAAAGAAAATTAACGACTTCTGTCCTTTAGCTGAAGATGCCTCTGCTGACTGGTTGAACATCATTTATTGTTGTGACAGAGCAATAACAAATGTCTCATGAATTGGCGTTCTTGTTTGCCATGGGAATTTTAAAGAAAGAGAGCTTTGGTGCTCTTTCACCTTAAAGAATGTAACTTCTAATCAGAGGTCAGCTATGTTTTTCTTGCCTTTGGACAGGTAACACCTGTTTCCACAGAAGGTAGTGAATGAGATTACTCTAGAATTGCAGAAAAAGATCACACAAGACCTGCTAGCTTGTCTACAAGACAGCCTAGGGATTGGGCACCTTTTTCTACTAAGTCATTGCAGAGAACGCCCCTTCAAGGAAGGAAACAGAGACCCCAGGCAAGGACGAAAGGTAGCATACGTTTCTTCTTGCAAGCGGTCCAGAAGTCCACTTCAAAGACTGCAACAAAGAAGTGAAAATGCAGTCCTCCATGCACCTGTGGGTGCAAGACTTCAGCTCATTTGGAAGAACTGGAAGGAAAAAGGGGTTGAACCTTGGATAGTTCAGGTTCTGAAGGTAGGTTACTCAATCCCATTCAAAGAAAAGCCACTGCTGGTGGACACTTCGATCACACTGACAGCTTACTCTGTAGGATCAGAAAAATGTTATCCCTTGCAGAAGAAGCAGTATTTGTTAATAAAGAAAGGGTCAACAGGAAAAGTACAGAATGTCAAGTCAAAGGGCTTCGATAACCGACTGTTTGTAGTTCTGAAAGCCACAGGATGGATGGAGACCAGTCCTTGAAGTAAGCGCTCTGAATTTCTTCAAAAAGAGTCAGAAGACGAAATTCAAGATGGAATCAGACCACTCCGTTCTAGCAACCATCAACTGGGGGATTGGATAATCTCCCTAGATATGCAAGACACACATTTCCATGTGCCAATCCATCCGTTTTCAAGAAAATTCCCGAGATTCCTTTATCTGAATGAAGTTTATCAGTTCAAAGTGCTGTGCTTCGGCCTGTCAACAGTCCCAGAGGTGTTTACTCAAGTCCTCACTCCCTTAGTGAAGTGGCTACACCTAATAGGTATAAATATAATGCTAAACCTAGATGACTGGCTTATTCGTTCATCCACGAAGAAAAAATGCATGGAGGACCTTCATAAGACTGGATCTGACCCAACATCTAGTATTGTTGATAAATATGCAAAAGCCAAACTGTCTCAGAAGATTCTCTATTCTAAGATTCACATGGACTCTCTGAATTTTCAGTCTTTGCCGTCTCCCAAGAGAATCGAGTCCTGCCTGAGAACAGTAAATTATTTATTATCAATACAGAAATGCTCAGCAAACGAGTGGATGAGTCTGCTGGGCACTCTGTCTTCATTAGAATAATTTGTTAGGCTAGGAAGATTGCATTTAATAGTTCTGTAATTCTTTCTGAAGATCAGCGGGGAAAAAAAGATTCAATCAGACTTTTGTTTTCCCAGTAATGAACAAGATAAAAGAAGACTTAGGGTGGTGGCAGTTAAATGACAGATATCTCCAGGGAAAGTCACTGAGAAATCTGAACTCAGTCCTAGACTTCTCTGATGCATCGGGCGAAGGTTATGGAGCCCACCTGGCAGACAAGGAGATGTCAGGAACCTGGTCTCAGGAGGAGAAAGAAGCCTATATATGCAATAGGGAACTGAAGGCAATTCACTTGGTCTGCTTCACTTCTTAAAGGAAGTAAGGGACAAGGTAATAGCATTGCATTCCGGCATTACCACAGCACTGGCATATATAAGTCGGCAAGCGGGACACGCTTCTTCTCGCTCCTCAAAACAGCGAGGGACCTTCCTCTATCAGAACGGGACAAGACTGGTCACCCGTTTCATTCAGGGAAAACTTAATGTTTTAGCGGATGGATCGAGTCAGAATCAGCAAGTCCTTCCCACAGAGTGGACTCTGGATCCTAGAGCATGTAAGGACCTGTGGAAGTTGTGGGGGAGATTGTTTTTGGATCTGTTTGCCACATTCAGAAATCACAGACTTCCTCTGTTCTGCTCCCCTTTTTGAACCCTCGAGCATGGGCAACAGTCTCTTACTAGACTCGTCCCACCTAGATGTTTACACCTTTCCCCTGTTCAGCTTGACAGGAGAGGTGCTGAACAAGCTCTAATCCCATCAGAATGTCAGCATGACGCTAGTAGCTTCACATTGGCTGCAAACAGAATGGTTTCCCAACCTACTAGCCCTATTAGTGGACTACCCAGGGCTCCTGCCCACAATTTCAGAGCTGCTCAAACATCCCCATTTCAGGAGGTTTCACCAAAACTTGTCCACTCTGGCTGTAACCCGTTTTCGACTGTTGTCACCTTCCTGTGATCGAAGGGTTTTTCAAAAGTGGCATCTCACGCTATTCCCAACAGTAGACGACAATCCTCCAACAAAGTATATCAGGTGAAGTGGTCGATCTTGAGGTTGTGGTATAAAAGAAATCTCATCTCTTCTTCTAAAACAACTCTGACACAAATAGAAGATTTCCCCCTATATCTAAGATCTGAGAAGGGTCTGTCGTTGTCAATAATTAGGCTTGATTCGCACTATAAGTCTGGTTGCGCTCTGCTTTTGGCCCTTGTTGGTTCAGACATCTGGTCTGCCGTTTAAAGCACAGGGATGCACTGCCTGCACAAACCACTTCTTGACACTTCGAAGGTTGGTTTAGGGAGGAACTTTTCTCTTTACCCTGACACTGGTGCTGTCAAGGCAGATGAAGTCCTCCAACATTTACTCCAATCTGGGGGAGAACAACTAGCAGTTGAACACTTTACAAATTAGAAAATGTATGAGAAAACAAAATCCGCTGTATTTGTCTGAAAAATCATTCTGAATCATCGCAGCAGTCCATGAGTCATGAAGCAGAAGACTTACAGACTTCTGTTATACCCTGAGGTAAACAGAAAGATGATAATGAGTCTAATGAGACATATCTCCGTCTGGTACTTCTTGCAATGGCAAATGTGGAGCACAAGAAATGAACCATATGCGAGAATTCTGAGCCAGACACCTAAGTCTATGATGGCCAGTCAGAGAGATTCAAATTAGTAGTTAACCCTCGACAGAGGAGAAACAATACCAAGACGAACAAAATCTCACTGAGAAGGCAATACTATTCTGCCCCTCGCTCGACTCTGTAGGCTGAGTTGCCTGAGTACATTCCATGATGGAATGCGTTTGGCTTATAGAGCTATTGAGTGCATTACAGATACACTTGAGCACCTGCATTTTAAATAAGACAAGAGGAAAAGGAACCCTCTTGTTTGGCAATAATGCCAACCCTGTGGTGCTATTGTTAAACAGTACCACTATCTCAAAATAAAAATGGAAACTCTTGGGAGGCCTGAAAGGCCGTTCTGAGTTTCAGGTTAATTAAGGGAAGGTACTAGTATTTGTCTCGGTCACATACCAGAAGAACTAACTTGCAGGTACGCCCCTATTACTTGTATGGTGCAACTGATGACAGACACATGTCACAAGGAGACTATATAAGTATATTTGCAAGCTCCTGTTAATCGAGCACCAGCTTAATTCTTCATTTCAAGAGAGAAAAAGAATAAGGACTGGAAGCAGACCTTCATTCTCTAATGAAGAGAGCGAAGCTGAAGCCGCCCTGAAGGGAGGCTTCTACGGCAATAACAGGACACCTAAAACGACTAGTTCATGCCGAACTGGCTGTTCCCAAAATAGGAACACTGGAGTGGTGGTGTTCAAACTTCTGTGATATCTATCCTGAACAGACTGAACATATGTTTGGTGAGATCCTAATATCGAATCAGGATATAGCTCTCGTATTCGAACTCTGGGGAGTAGACTCCATAGAGTCCCTCTTATTCCCTCACTCATCCTTGTGTAACCCAGGATGTAGAAGGAAAAAAGAGAGGAGGGCTGATTGTTCATGCCCACTCTCCTCAGAACTTGCGGTGATGATAGCAATGCACAGAGTAGGAAAACATATTTGCCTCAGCAAAAAATGCTTTCTGATGTGAGAGCAGAGGTTCTCATTCACCAAATGAAGCATCCCTTTCCTATGACTGGTTCATTCACATGAACACAAGTGATAGTTGAACGGAATTAAATGCGCCAAAAGTTGAAGAGAACATGTCAAGTCTTGCTATGCATCTGTCTTCTCCATGATCGAACCTCACAAAGAGGACTACCCAGAGAACCTCCTCCTAGCTTCTCCAGAGCCTTGTCCCAAGGGACAGTGACATCGACCTTGGCATTGTGGTGGGATCATGCAAAGCAACAAAGCAAGCAAACTCCCCACAGTTATGTTAATCATACTGGCTCACAAATTTTCCCACAGCCACGCTTTTCCCTTCACGTTACCTTTACCTGAAGGACAACTGGTTCACCGAAAACTACAGACAACTTCACACTCTCTTACTCACCATCAGTGACTGACTTCAGGGTTCTACATTGTGCTGTCTGCTGGATACAGGCTAGGCTAGCTGATACACAACCACCGCCGAGAATCACAACACAAAACAGACAAACACCAACACTGTCCCCAACTACCAACTCACAGACACCAAATCGCACAACCAACCTCTTCAACTTCAACAATAACCAGACAGACACACCCACAACAACCACAGAATATCAATATCAGCAAAGAAAACACCAAATAACACTTAACACACTACTGCCACTGATATAAATGCCGATCAGACACACGCTTATGACCACCATCAAACCACTCCCATTTATTCCTCCACCAATTTTGTTCTTTCTCTACACTCTCTCTCTCTCTTTCTTTCTCTCTCTATCTCTCTCTCTTTCACGCAACCCTCAGAGACATTGTCAGATTTAAACTACCATCTTTACTCTTCTATATTACCTCCCCCTTTACATTTGACAATGACTCCTTACACTCACAACATCCACACTAAATCGCTTTTCACAACACCCAAGAATGCTCGGATGCAGGCCCCCGGATCTTGTTTGACGATACTCATACATACTCTCAGTTACATCGCCATTCACTTCTTCCAAACCACTTTCATTCAAATTCCCATTATCTCCCTCACTACCATCCTCCCAAATCTCATTCATTACTTCATTGAATCTTCTAGTTCTGGTCCCAACATCTCCCCTATTTCTGCTACCAAACCACTCAGTTTGTCCATACTTCAGTCAAACTCTTGCAAAGACTTATCCATCCTATCAACTACCTCCTTACTACTCAGTTTCCTTCCCACTGAGGTCTCACTTATCCCTGTTAACTCAAACCCACATACGCTATAAGTATCATTCATTCCCTCAAAGTCATCCATATTACACGCTTTATCAACCGTTTGCACCCCAACACTAACACCTTTACCATGTCGTTCACACTTCTTCCTTGCATTCCCTTTCTCTACATTCTTCCGCTTTCTTCCATACTCAACCAACACTAACTGTTGATCTCCCAGACCCATTTTTCACCGACACTCGGCTCACACTTATTCACCCTCAACCACTCACTCATCGCATTCTCCTGAACATACTGTCGCACACTAGAGGACCTACCCAACTGAATCCCCTTAACACCTAGTTTCCTGCATTCCCAGCCTGACTCATCCTCTTTCGCCTACACACACTCGCCACATGACCTTCCATTCCACATTCAGCACACTTTGCACGCTGTTCTTTACACATCCTAGCATAAATGGCCAGTTTGCCCACACCCAAAACATGCTCCCAATGCCCACCGACACTCACTCTTCTTGTGTCCTGGCTTCCCACATCTATAACACTTCTGCTTTCACTCACAGCTAACTGACCCTAATCTTCTGATACTCACACTCCTATCTCTCGCAGGTTTCACCATACTTACATTACTTGCTCTAATGCTCCTATCAACCACTTACTCTGCCATTCGCCTCGGCCCTTCTAAAACTGCCTCCCTATAGCTCTTAAACTCTGGTATAACCTCAGCTACTTCAGTTCTAACACTAACACTTCTACTCTCTTTCATACACCCATCTAGCTCGTAATCCTCTACTATTTCTAAAATGTCATTCCCCGTTAACCTTTCATTTGTCCATCGCATTTTCTCCTTACGTTTCAGATTTATAAACTCATACACACTCTCAGGCACAGTCGCCAACAACTTCCTCACCAACTCTTTACACTCATTTATTCCTTCGTCCCCAAACTTTTTCCCAGCTAATGTTTCCAACCTGCACACATACATTGACAACGACTCACCAACATTCATTCTTGCCTCTTCAAAATCACGATTTCTCCCATACCTAACGCTACTCTTTATCCTCTTTGCCTATTCCACAATCCTGGCTTTCACACCCTCATACAGCACATTCCATACACTCATCATTACCCCATACATACTCAACAAAAATCCTGTCAAAAAGCTACGTAACTCTCTTGTTATCCCCATACTTAGCCACACAATACTTCTCATATTCCTTAAAAAAATCTCCTATATCTCTACTACCATATTCCTCGTATTGTGCACATCAGGGTGCCTCTCTTATATACACAGCCTTTCATACTTCCTGCTCACTCTCACTCTCACTTCTGCTACTCTCATTCTGATCCCTCTTAACCTCTCCCGAATACAACGAATCAACTTCCATACTAACATCCATGCTCTTGATTATGCTCCTCTTACCCTTCTTCTGTCTACCTACCTGTTTCCACTCACTGCCATCTAAATCACTCTCAGCCCTTTCCCCAACATATTCAAATAGTCCTAGTCTCATCCTGTCCGTCATCCTTGCTAGCCTTCTTTCCCTTAGTCTTCTTCTTTTCCTCAGCCCTGTTTTTATTCTTGTCCTCAGGTTTATCCTTATCCTGTGTCTTCCCCTTCATTCCCTTACTTATCACAACCAAATCACCTTCGTCACTCATAGTCTCATCCACTTATTCTTTCACTTTCTTAATTGCTTCTGGCCCCTCACATGACCCAGTAGTCTTACCTCCTACTGCTCCCTCCCTTCATCATCTCCTGCACTGAATTCATCATTACTCCGAATTTTTGCCAATTTTCTCAACCATTCTCTCTTCTGCTCCCTTCACCTCTTCTTTCGTTTACACTTTCGCACTCCTTAGCATTCCTCTCATTTCCTCTAACTCTCTCTTCAGTTCCTCACACTCTACCCTTAACCTCTCATTCTCTATTTCCAGTCATCCTATCACTTCTCTCTCCAACCTCAACTCCTCCTTCAGCCTCTCTACCTCACACAATCCTTCCATCCTAAATTTTCTCACTACTCATACACACTAGCCTAGACCAATGGTCCTGCAGCTGCCACACCAGCAGTCCCTGTTCAGGCGCCAAAAATTACTGTGGCAGGATCATGCAAAGCAACAAAGCAAGCAAACTCCCCACATTTACATTAATCGTACTGGCTGACAAATTTTCCCACAGCCACACTTTCCTCTTTAAGTTACTTTTTACCTGCAGGACAATTGGTTCACGGAAAACCACAGACAACTTCACACTTTTGTACTCACCATCAATGTGCTGTCCACTGGATACAGGCTAGGCTAGGCTAGCGAGACACAACCACCACCGAGAATCACAACACAAAACAGACAACACTGTCCCCAACTGCCAACTCACAGACACCAAACCGCACAACCAACGACTTACTGACTTCTCATGACTCCAGTAACACACTACAACCATTCATGGCGATCGCCACAACAGACACATGCTTGCAACCGCCATCAAACCACTCCCATTTATTTCCCCACCAATTTTGCGCTCTCTCTCTCTCCTCTCTCTCTCTCTCTCTCTCTCATGCAACCCTCAGAGATGTTGTCAAATTTAAACTAACATCATTACTCCTCCATAGCACCTGAGGAAGAGCCATTCCTGGCTTTCACGGGTGGTTCTGAGGCTCGGTCCCTACTCCCGCCCTGTGTCACTGTCACGAATGAAAGAAGATTTGCCATCACTGACTGTGGATGCACAACCCCCTTTGGAGGTTGTACATTCAGAGATACTCGTGAACAAGTACCCAACCCAGCTCTGTTTCCATAAGCAGCGCCCCTGGAACGAGAGATAGGAGAATGAACCTGGGTCCAAACTCCTGGGGTTCCTGAGACACTAGATCCTGAAGGAGCAGGTGAGCCAATGAGAGAGCCAACTGCTTCCTCCCTGGAGGGAGAATACAGATCCTTAGAAGTCTTTGACGTGAGACTTCTTAAGGGGGCAGAGAAGCCACTTTCCTCTTCTTAGGCCGGGAAGCCTTCGAAGAGGGTGGTAAGGTGGTTTCAGATTATGATGACGTAGGAGATGATGACCCCTAATGTGTAACTCGATAGTCTGGTGAGATGACACCAAGACTGCAATAAGGGAAAGGAGGGTGCTATGCCATGACAAGGAACTGCACTGATTAAGGGCAGAGAGCTCATGTGGCAGAGCTGAGAACTCGACTTGGGAGGTGGGCTGGCCGAGTCGAGTTCAGTGAGCTGAGCAGATCATCACCACACAATTGTGGGTGGTAATCGTTAGCAAAGAACTATCACTTCTTCCCAGTTAACTGTTCTCCTTCGAGGCTGAAGCTTTAAGAAGAAGAATAAAGAGGGATTCTATGTCTGCTGTCCCATGTGTTCGGACCCTAAGGTCCAAGACATGAGGATGGGACTTGACCATTCACCAAGGTGTTGGCATGCAGTACCGAGCTCTGCATAAACCCAAACCAGATTGAAGAGCAAACTCCTCTGGACTGGTAAATGCTCGTCTTCAAGTACTCGTGATAGCGAGTGACCAGCAATTGCTAGAATTCATAAGAATTCCCGTGCTTCCCAAGATCCCCGACTCTTGTAAAACAATAATCGAGCAAGCCTTGTCCTGCCCTGGTGCTCAGCAACATAATGAAGATAAACACTCAGGGAGCGCCAGCGAAACCAAGGGGTCCTGGCGCTTGGCGAGACTCCTGACTCTTGTAATAACAAATATTGGGAAAACATGTCTTGCCCGAGTGTTTGGAAATCTTAGACTGCCAAAACACTCAGAGAATGCCAGAAATTCCAAGGAATTCAAGCACTCAGTGAGACTGCCAATTCTTGTAGTACTAATAATTGTCAGGAATGTACGTCTTGCCCAAGTGTTTGGAAATCCTAGAAGACCAGAACACTTGGAAAGTGCTAGATATTACAAGGAATTCAAGGATTCAGTGAGACTCCCGAATTTTGCCAAACAATCATTGGGAAGGGGTATAAACCCAGTCCTATATGCGAGCATTAAAGGCTGGATCAAGAGTACAATTCAACAAAATATCCAGTCGAGGCTCCCAAAACGTAAGACCCCACAGGCAGTGGCATTCTTGAGGGGAGGGGGACCCAGGAGGGGGACTGTTTGAAATCACCTCCCAGGCACCAAAGAGGGGGGGTGGGGCTCCAAAATGCGAAATTTAACCATTGCTGCTATGACAGGAAAAGCTAAATCCAGTGGCCCCAAAATGGTCAAGGGCTCTATTTATATTTGTGCCCGAAAGTTTGGGGCCCACTAAAGGGCCCCAATTTCCAATTTTGTGAACAAAATTGTAACAAAAATGTTATGTAAAATGAATAGAGTTCCCTCCCAATTGTAGAGCCCATTATAGACCTTCTCATACAGATCGGAGGAGGGTGGGTAACGTTGATTGGGGTAAGGGCAGGGCCGATCTAAGGCAATTGATTACTGCTTATAAGGGTCCTAATTATCCTCTAGGGCCCCCCCATAATGGCCCCATTTGCCCAGATAACACACACAAATAATTCAATGAATCTGGCCTTCTGCTTAACCCATGGAGCCAAGACAGGCTTATTAGTTTAGTATTAATGTCAGTGGAATCAGAAGTGCTGAACAAAATTGATATGAGTGATATAATAGAGGAGTTTGCTGCCAAGAAGGCACATCAAAAATTGTAGGACAGCAGGAGCAAGTGAGCAACTTGAAAAGTGTTAAGTGTAGGCCCTACCTACTAACAAGTGTACTAACATCAACAAGAATACCAATGCTTTTGTTTTGTTTATAATCTCGTCCTTTTCTCCCTTCCAGCAATATTAAATTAAATCTCCAAGTTCACTTTACTCTGTTCTACCTTCCCCTTCACTCTGTCCTACCTCCCTTCACTCTATTCTACCTTCTCTTCACTTTTTTCTACCTCCCTTCACAGCTTCACTCTGTTCTACCTCCCATCACTCTGTTCTACCTTCCCTTCACTCTATTCTACCTCATTTCACTCTGTTCTAACTTCTACTTCTATTTACTCTGTTCTACCTCCCTTCACTCTGTTCTTCCTCTCATCACTCTGCCCTACCTCCCTTTCACTATGTTCTACCTTCCCTTCATTCTCTTCTACTTCTACTTTCCCTTCACTTTGTTCTACCTCCATTCACTCTGCTCTAACTCCCTTCACTCTGATCTACCTCCCTTCACATAATGGAGTCCCTTCCAGTAATATTGATTCATTTAACTCTCTCCACATTATATCGCCATCAGAGTACATTACTGTTATCCTCATTTTTACCATTTATTATCATGGATCTTCAACTAATCAATGTACATCTAGTTTTAAGAAATAAAATTTCTGAAATTTGCATTTACAAGTGCCTTTAAAATGATCCTACAATTGCTCATATTCTAAAAATTTTCACGGGGGGCTTACAGTGCCCCCCCAGCCCCCCAGCTGCTTTGGTTTGCTTCACTCGCCTCCCACCCCATAAGAGGGGCCCCAAATGGGACTCTGGCCCCCGGGCCCCCAAAATGTCTAGAAGCGCCCCTGCCCACAGGGGACTGCAAATTGGAATCCGCCCAAAGGATGGAAAGAGCCAATGGGTACACAGACTCCAGGTGTTTGAATCCTCAGAATCGGAACACCAGATGTCAAGACTGAGAAGTGTCTCTGTCATTGACAGAAAACATGGGCATACGCCCAGTGGGACCCTAAGACCCCTCCAGATATTAGTGTCGTCTAATCCATAGTTTTCAAAGTTGCTGTGATGAATGGCGAGACACCTGATGACCTTTAAGTCCAAGTTCAGCCCTGACAGGGAGGGGTGAGAAGGGGGTGGGAATGGGACGACATGTAAAAGTAACTGAAAACAAAAGATATTAGTGTCCAATCCATAGTTTTCAAGGTTTCTGAGGTGAATAGTGACACATTCAATGTCCTTTAAGTCCTAGTTCAGCCCTGATCGGAAGGGTGAGTGAGAAGGAGTGAAAAATAAAATGTCACAAATGACAGATTTTAGTGTTTAATTAATAGTTTTTGCGATCAGTGGGATGAATAGAGGCACTCCTGATTTGCTTCAGTTCCAAGTTCAGCCCCGATAGGAATGGGGGGTGAAAAGTGGTAAAACAAAATGTAAAAAATACTGGGCAAGGTAATTGAAGCAATTATCTCAACAGGAAAGGGAGAGAGAGAGAGAGAGAGAGAGAGAGAGAGAGAGAGAGAGAGAGAGAGAACTTATCGGTTGTCATTCCGAATTTTCCCGGGCAGCGCCCAGCTAGTACATGTATATTGTGAAATAAATGTTATTTTTATATTTCTTATATTTTTTTTAATTTCTGCAGTTTGCTGCAATTCTGAGACCATTATTTTTAGTAAAGCGTGTTTAGTAATTTGAATGTTTGAGTTTAAAGAATATCAAACATAATACATGCCATTAACTCAAATTAGTGGCGACTACATGAGGTCACAGAAACTGGCACTCCACTATATTTAAAGCCTGCAAGTAAGGAAATAATTGTGTGAACCACCATATATGTAACCACTGAGATTGCAGCGCAGTTTTAAGTGTTCTAATGTTGTTAGAGGAGTTCCTTGAATTGTCAAGACAGGAGGGCAGGCATAATGGCTAAAGCCCACCATGACTCATAGCAAACCTGATGTTTCAGGGACTTGCAATTTATGTATACATATACTAGCTGACCAACCCGGCACTGCCCGGAATTACTCTGATTGACGACCAATAAACTCTCTCTCACTTCCTGTCCTTCTCTCTCCAACTCTCCCTGACTCTTTCCCTCTTTCTTCTCCCTAACACCCCCCTCTCTCTCTCTCTCTCTCTCATTCCTCTCCCACTCGCTCTCTCCCTGTCACCCTCTTACCAACCCTCACCCCCTTTGGTGCCATTGATGTCTTACCCCCACTGTATTCTTCTCCAGATAGTAAGTCATATGTATACCGAAATCAATTATACATGCACACACACATGTATATATATATCCATATATATATGATATATATATATATATATATATATATATATAATATATATATATGTATAACTGAATCACAAAAGTTTGGAACGTGTTAAATCCATAAATAAAGATGTAACCCACGAGGGAAAAAAATAAACAACGGAGTTTTCCAGTTTCTGTGACCTCTTTACGATTATTTAAATCAAATTGTTACCCTCCTAATCTCTTTATGAAATATGTCAGGAAAATCTCTGGAAAATTTCATTTCATTCTCCAGCAGCAATACATTTGGCCCAGAAACTCAAGTTTTATATAACGATTTCCTTATATGGCATGACAAACAACTTTTTTACCTCACTTAAGGAGAATTTTAATCAATCATTTTCCAGCTGTTGATGTTAAGTTTATCTTAATGAACCCTAGAACGATCAGCTAATTGTTGCGTCATAAAGAGAGATTACCTCCTTTAATGCAATCCGGCGTTGTCTACATTTATACTTGCTGCCGATGCAATAGGCAGACTTACGTTGGCAAACACGCGCCGCTTCTGCTAAGGTGAGATGTGATGCACATATGGGCATTAGTTTCCGTACAGGGTGTAAACTGTCCAACCCAGAACTATCTAAACATTAGGGAATCATGGGAAATTTTGTAAAAATAGTATAACCTATAAGGATTTTAAGATATTGTTATCAAGTCCATACGCACATCACCTTCCAATTTTAGAATCTCTTGCTATAAAGAAACTAGTTCCAACCTTGAACAACCACTCTTCATCTGTTCCCTTGTACATAGCTTAAACCCAGGCCCTTCTTATTGTTTACTTTCGATGCGTTTTCCATACAGCAACCGAACGTCGTTGAGACAAGGTGTCTTTTTTAACTATTCCTAATTTAATAATGTCTTTTCATTTATATATATTTTTTTTATATTTCGTTTATTTATTTCATTATTTAGAGTAACTTGTATTTCAATGTTGTGAATTTCCTTGTATTACTTTTTATTTCAATGTGTTTTTTTTATGTCAACAAAATAATTTAATGCTGTATTGATATCGGTTTTTATCTTTTATTTTAGGGCCCTGATGATGAGACATTGAGTCCGAAACGTTCGGAAATGAAGATAAAGTGACATAGGTTTGATGCTGTATTATTCACCCTCTGATTTATTATATATATATAGAGATTATATAGATATAGATTATTATCCAGATATATAGGATATATAGATATAATATATATATAATCTAGGATTATCTATATAGATAAATCTATATTATATCTATATAATAAGATCTATATATATATTATATAGTATATCTAGATATTAAATACAACTATAGAAATAAAATATAGATATTATTAAGATATTATAAGATATATATACGAATATAGATGTATTAATTATATTTATAACATATATATATAGAGATAAATAATTATAATACATATTATGGGTAATTATATAATATATAGTATATTATATATAGAGATAATACTAACATAATGATACGTATATATATATAAATATATTATGTATTATAGTATTATATATATATTTATATATAATATAATATTATATATATATTTACTATATTATATTATATTTATGTATGTATGTATGTATATATTGTGACGAAGTGCCAAGTGTCGGCTTTCTAGACTTACGAATCGGGAAATAGTTACCTCACAACAGCCAGACAACGACCAAATACTCTATAGGCAACAGTGATCCCTTGAAAACCTAGAAATCAGACTAAGTTCATTAAAACAGGTGTGAGGTAATCTTATATGTAATTGAATTAATTAAAGGGCATCACACAATCAACAACTTTTAAAAGTCTAAGTATTTCACTGTTTCTAACTCACTTCAACAAAGCTAAAGGAAAACAGCCCAATTACCACTCTATATCTCTACCTAAACAAAATTAAATATACTGGTGAAAAATACAAAAACACTCATAAAAATTTTAAATACAAAAATTTATTACTAAACTCAAAATTTATAAGTGTAATTCACACTCAAGGAAATTTACTGTTACTTGAAAACATTAAATCAAAATTAATTTATCACAAATATCAAAAAATTAAATTATTCAAGTAAAATTCAAAGTGTTAAGTAACAACTAAAACTTGAAAATTAATTCACAAGTGTTAAACAACAATAAAACTTGAAAAGAAGAAAAGAATTTTAAGTAAATACAAAGTAACTCACAAGTATTAAACTCAATGAAATTTGTAATGATTAATTAGTGAAAACATTTAAGTTAATCAATTTGTAAATGTAAATGCAAATGCAGAAAATTGGGGAAAATACCAAAATTGTAAAAACACTAAGAAAGCATTAATCATACAGATTATTTTTCAAAAATCACACTTCAGTAAGAAAATGGATAAATGCAAAAAAAAAAAAAAAAAAAAAAAAAAAACAAAAAAAAAAAAAAAAAAAAAAAAAAAAAACTCACCAACACCAAAATGTGAAAAAAGGTTAAAAATTTCCCCTGGAATAACCTAAGTACGTTCACTATTTCGAGTACTTTTTATGTTTAAGTTTAGCGCACTGAACTTATTAAAAAACTATTACCTTGGTATACCAATTTTAGAAGGCCTTTTTCGAAATCACCAATAAACACTTACACACGAGGAGCCTGTTACACACTTTTACAATGTTTGTTCAGATTCCACAAATCAACACAAAGCAATATTAAATAAATCTGAGAAATATCAAATCTAAACCCAAAACTTATGAGTGACCAACCACTAAGTATAAAATCTTTGCGTTAACTTGAAACCAAAATTCTCTCATACGGAGAGAGAGAGAGAGAGAGAGAGAGAGAGAGAAAGAGAGAGAGAGAGAGAGAGAGAGAGAGAGAGAAGACCAACAGACACGAATGGTTTTTGATATCCGAATGACATCTCTTACTATCGGAGCTTAACTCACAAGAGGGTATCTGACCCAAAAATGCCTGACGGGCTCAAAACGTTTTGGGATCGAAGTTATTTTGCTAAATCTTTATAATTCTCTTTTAGAATGATAAATAGAGAGAGAGTGGGATTACAATCATAAATAATGTTTATTATTACATGATTTAAGACAATAAAAGTCTCTTGAAATGAAAGGAATAAATATTTAAATTGAAAGCAAAGACTAAGTGACGTCAGTTCCTATAGATGATGTATTCTTATATAAAATGTTCTAGAACGAACTTACGAAAGATGATCTAATCTTCACGTGGTTTTACAAGTAAGACGATGAACAATACTGGTTTGGAGCTGATCGCACATGTATGATTGACGTTTCCAAAACAAAACAGAGGATGCGGGTTCCTCTTATCTCAAGTGATGAGAGCAATTTCCTGCTTCTAATGAACAATTCTAATTTCTCTCTCTGTTTACATTCTACGTTATTCCGTTACTTCTAAATTATATTTTTTGTGAGTTCTGAACACGCATTATTAGCAACAACAATACTGAATCTGAAAACATTGTAAACACTTTCACAACATTTCATAGTTACTGAGAGGAAATATGCATTGCAAAAAGCAACAGCATAAGAATGTATATATATTATATATATATATATAATATATATATATTAATATATATATAAGTCTGTATATTTGAGTCTTAGAGATGATGAAAGTAACTGTAAAAACCTGAACGACATAGCTGACTACTACTCTCGATACCTGATAGAACGTACGATTGACTCTCGAACAAAATATTCTGAATCTCCAATCTCCACAAACGTGCGTGTATATATATATATATATATATATATATATATATATATATGTATATATAATATATTATATATATATATATATATATATATATATAACACGCACGTTTGTGGAGATTGGAGATTCAGAATATTTTGTTCGAGAGTCAATCGTACGTTCTATCAGGTATCGAGAGTAGTAGTCAGCTATGTCGTTCAGGTTTTACAGTTACTTTCATCAACTCTAAGACTCAAATAGTTACGACTAAAATTTATACTAAGTGTACAGACTTTTTCCCACGCCGACAAAGTTTTTTTTAGGGCTGCTTCTGATTCAGGTTTACCAGGGAACTCGGCAGGGAGCAAAACCTGTGCCAAGGCCACTCAAAAGAGTAAACCAAGCGAACTAGTGATCAGCTCAAGAAGATTGGGTATGTATACCTTTTACTTACATATACCAATATTTACGAAGGCATTTTTCACTCAGAACTGGTGACCAGAATTTGACGTTTGCTAGCATGCATAAACCAAGCTGATATGACATACAACGACCTCCTGCATGGCTCCTTTCGTCTTCGTTGACGTTGGTAATAATAACTCTCACCACCAAGGTTGTTTATTGTTTGTTTGGCCCTGATTTTGTTATTTAGCCACTGTCGCAAGACCCTTGTTATTCTGGGCAACAGCCCGCGCAAAACTGGTTTTCGCTAGACTGTAGTGTTACATTATGGAAGTGCTTCATGGAACTGCCAGTTCTATATAAAAAGATTATTTTTGCAATGCAGTCAAGTTCAAATTCTATTCAAACTAGTACTATAAGCTGAAATCTTTATGATGTGATAAAAATATAACTTTCACATTGCAGCGTTACTTTAAATTTCTCCTTGTCATTTTTGCTGCTAACCACGACGCAGTCAGTCGTTCAATGTTGAATGATATAAATTATGCTACTCTTCACATTCTCCTTTTCCCTCGGAAGTACCCTAGCAAATAAGATCTTTTAAATCGCTCGTCAACTGATGAAACTATAACATTGTCGATCACTTACATACGCACGACCATATATGCTCAATAACATAATGACCTTAAGTTTGGCTGTGCAAATCCGAAGCATCCTAAAAGGTGTGGAGATCATACATAAGATGTGTTGTTTTTATACATGACGCGTAGTACTACGAGTAGGTTTGGCCGCGATCAGTTTAGTCGGGCAGTGTGCATCGATGCAGAAAACACGGACCGGTGTCCTCTTTTTGAGTGGTGCCTTTTCACACTTGGATTCATGATAACCAAATAGCATGAAAGTAGCGAAGAAAGTGAACGCCAGTGTATAACAAAAAGTGAAACTCCATCGAGCAAAAATCCTTCAGAATGTATAACTTATGCTGTAATTACAGGAAATGTATGCTTTGGATACTAGAATTAGCTTTAATTTGTTGTCTTACAATGAGACACTTTTTCCAAAAATATTTTCCCTCCGAGGAACCAGGGAATTTTCGAGAACTGTTGAAAAATGTACCGTCGAATGTCGCGGGAAGGCAAGACAAAAAGGAGACTTTTTCTCAAGCTTCCGATGGTTGTGTCGTTAGAAAACAGCCATTACCGACGGGAAATAAGCGACACAGTTCACTGGTATCCTCATCGCCCGTCGAGAGATTTAGAAAACAGCTATCACTGTCATTAACGTCTCTTGTTGAGCTGAATAAACCGGAAGCTTTTCATCCTTCAGAGGTCGACAAAGATTGTGCAATTTCGACAAGCGCAGAGTATGAAGGTGCAACATTTTCTAAATCAACTGAGAAGGGGGACCATCAGTCAAGTCAGCCTCCAGTTAGGGATGAAGTTGTCATGTTAGTTGAGTCAGTTGATTCTGCCAAGTCGCCAATGACATCTGTCAAAGAAAATACTGTTGTGTCATCGCAGACACCAGATAAGGATGACCCAGTGATGAAAGCAGTCACAAGTTACAGGTAACAAAACCGAGTCGTCTAAGACATCTGGGAGGGATGACGTTAGTACATCAATACCTACACTTGACGAGGCTGACTCTTCCACGGTAATACAGTACAAAAGCGTTTCACCTCTCCAGACACTTGTCGAGGACGACTCAGCGTTGTCAGTTCAGACACCTTTTAAGGATGACCCTTATAAAACGTTACAAAAATCCTCGTCCTTCAATGACTTTGCAGAGGTTGATCTTGCACTGTCATCACAGACACCTGTTGAAGAGGATCTTTTCCCGAATCCGACTCAGCAGTTTTTATGGTTTTAATCCTTACGTTTTAAGACCCTTTTTTAAAGCTTTGGCTGTGCTGCCACAGCCTTATTTAACGGTTAAGTTATACAAGCAAGTTGATGGCCATGGCAATGGGAAGTCCTCTCGGTCCCACTTTTGCCACACATTTGTTTTATGTGCTTCTCCTGAGAGGAGCAATTCTTAGATGACGTCCTTTAGCCTGCCGCCCCTTTTCTATGTAAGGTTACGATTTGATGATACCTTTGCCCTTTTTAGACGTAATTATGATGCTGA
>NC_087200.1:62323863-62363863 GCF_015104395.2 Macrobrachium nipponense
TTCTAAAGAATGGGAGTCACGAGACCTTCAGTTGAGAATAGGTCTTAGGGCAAAGAGGAAATTTTCGTTGTGAATTGCTACATTATATTTACATCAAGTTTCAAACGTCTTCATAAAACTTAGAGACAATGTGCGAAACGTTCGTAATAAATGTTTTCTTCTGATATGGTTGTCTGCGGAGTTCCTGAATGGATCGCTTGTATGTGATATACCGCATAGCCTTATAATATATATAAATATATTATATATATATTTATATATATAATATATATCTATATATCTAGAGAGAGAGAGGAGAGAGTGATGAGAGAGAGAGAGGCAGAGAGGGAGATGGAGAGAGAGAGAGAGAGAGTCTTAACCTACAAAGATCATACACAAACCCATTTCAACTTGAGAAAGTGTCGTAAATGACACCCAAGGGGAATGTTATACAATAAGCACAGTATTGGCGTCTATGCCTTGATGGGTTCATGTGGGTGCCAGTGACATCGGTTCAACTTGTACTCGCAAGGTAATAGCGGATCCTGAATAAATGGATCATTTGTGGCCTAATATTTGAAAGTATAAAATTTTATGCATAAAAATGATAAACTGCCTAACACTCCACAACACACCATACACACACACACACACTTATATATATATATGTGTGTGTGTGTGTGTGTGTGTAGTTATACATGTAATGTACGTGTATGTATATATGTTGTGCGCGTGTGGATAAATAAGTATGTCTTATATATACATACACACGCCAGAGATATATAATATATGTATATATATATATATATATATATGTATATATATATATATACACATTCCATCACTTGTGTATGTTTGTATGTACGTATGTACCCTACAGGCACATAATTCGGACACACACGCATCCCTCCACACTCTGTGTAATACACACATACACCAACACAACCACACACAATATAATATATACAATGTATACATAAATATATATATATATATATATATATATAGATACATATACATATAAAGGCAAAGCCACGAGGTGAAGTGAAACAATGGAGTACCTCAAGACCTCCCCCACCCCAATTTCAACTCTCGTCCTTTACTAAAGAAGACTCAACAGATGCTTAGTAAGGACGAGAGTCGAAAGGTCTTGGAGCGGTCATTCATTGTTTCACTTTGCTCGGGCTTTTGCCTTTCATAGATATGTATTAAATATTATATATGATTATATATATATATATATATATATATATAATACTCTGTGTGTGTGTAGAGAGAGAGGGAGAGAGAGATGAAAGAGATGAGAGAGAGAGGAGGAGGGATGTGGTTCCGTCTAAATTTACAGCATGAGCCGTAGGCTTTATACAATAATACCGCATGCACAAATGATGGAAACACACACACACCACACACACACACACACACACACACACACAATATATATATATTATATATATATAATATTATCTAAAATACGTGCACACAATGTGTGTTTATTGTTCATATAAAACTGAAAACTTGTATGACTCATGTTACTAAACTTTAGATGACGCACTATGGTAACAAATATTGAAAACGTATCATTTAAATCACTGGAGCAGAGTTGAAGGATTTAATGAAAAACTTTTACATTCTTCTCCTGCCTTTTTAATGTACGAGTTTGTACCGGACGTTATGCTGGGCCCTATGTCACACGAATTCATCTCTGTGAACCTGGAGAGCGACTGGCGGGGGGTGGGGGGTAGGGGGGGGGTGGGGTGGTGATCACACGAAAGTTAAATCTATTATGGACTCTCGGCGGTCAGCTTTGTTGTGGAGTTCTTCGGGTTTATAACTGACAGAGAATGAGCCATCCTCATCACTGCATCATATAGAGGTCAATATTAACTGTTCCTTTTTTGGTATTCGTATCATGACATAGTCGTCTCATCTGCAGGAGAGGTAGCCCTGATGAGCTCTCGGAATGCAACTATGTCAAGTTCTGACGCCATAGAGGAGTCAGTTCTCTTGTCACAGTGTTAAATTAATTTTATTTATTTCCCGTTCCATCTTTCTTTCCTACTTTTTTTTTTTTTTTTTTTTTTTTGTTTATAAAGCCATCGACCTGTCTTTATCTTCAGGGAAATAATTCCTCGAATCGGGTTTTTATTATTTCTATTCACCGGTAAAGTAGATCTCTGAGCATCATTACTCCTGGTGACGTTGGGATTGCTACGAAACGCCTGCTGGGATATACTGTTACTCTTGAAGATTACTCTTCATCCTGCCTCACACTCGGCTCAGTAAATTTCGAGAGGCTCTCGCTTAGCCAAGGTATAAGTGATAATATTTTTGAATGTTCAGGAGATCTTTGTGGTGCCCTCGGCTATAATTTGATTTAGAGCGTCCCGGGTTTTCTCGGAGGACCATCCTCGAGGGACTAGGGATCGATTATGTATGGGTCCTGTTGAGTACAAAAATATATAAAACTATATATATATAATATATAATATAATATATTACTTATATATAATATAAATCTATACACCACATATATTGTATATATTCATATCTATATATATATATATATATATATATATATATATATATATATACGAAACATATATCACTTTGCCACCTCATTTTTGTCTCTGGACGCAGAGACATATATATACTTGAAGAGATCAAGGCTATGACTCCAGAGTTTAGGAGGACAGAAACATAAGTAATAAAGAGAAAACTGGTTTTACACCTCCAGTGATTTCGGAAGAGGGAAAACTCACCGTTAGTTCATTTAGTTTGCAATGATTAGGTTATCTTGCTTTCCGTATTAGCTCTCTTTGTCTGGTCTGAACCCAATACCCTGTTGGATGTATCTATGCTTAACTACGTCATGGGCAAAGTCGTGTTGTGTTGTTTTGTATAAATAGCTCAGGGTGATTGGTTTTCTTTAATATATGTATTCCGAGGTTCAGGAATAACTTCTGTCTTGATGTTTTTGCATTAAATTTAAGTGTTTTTGTGATGGTTCGTTTTCCCCCATGAACTGATTTCTGCACTCTTGATGTTATTTGAGAGCTATTCCACTGATTGTGGACTTAGCTTGTGGTTGTGAACAGAGTTTGGTAAGAAAGGAATTTAATTTTCAGTAACGGCGGAAAACTTCAGCTGTCATCATGCAGTCTCTGTAGCTTTGTTGTGCCAACATCCATCTTTTGTTGAAATTTCAAAATGCCGCACCAACAAGTACGAAAGGTCTCTATATTCATTATACTGTAAATACGTATAATGTTGCGGCTCTTTGAATTGTCCCGAGTAATTGTATATGTTCACAATGAATAACAATGATAAAGAACGTAATCTTGTGATTTCTTGCATTGGGCTTATATCACTAATTAACTAGGTCTGTCATCAGCATCAGTAACTTGCCCACTCAAGAAGACCCCAACTCTGGAGCTTTGATGGAATAGATCATGCGCAGCGAATATCAAGAAAAGCTAATTTCTACCGCGTCGCGAATGGCTGAAATCAAAATAAACTTGCACGTTAGAAACCAAACTGACATATTAAAATTATTTTTTTTATATATTGAATATTTTTTTGTGTACATTTTCCCTTATTTTTTACGCAGGAAAAGGCATAAATTGAAGTTCCCGAACCCTAAAAGTTTTAATAAGCACTGGTGATAAAATATCACTCGGAATGAATGCAATGCTCAAGCCTCTCTGCTTTGGACTAATTGTTTATATATTCATTTACAGTGCTCTGCTTGCTTCAGTGAATCTAACATTCATGAAACAAACTTTATGCCGTACGAGTCACCCTTCTTGATTATTATTTCAGGATACTGCACTACAAGCTACCAATGACAATCCAAAGAAAGAATCGTCTACCACCACAGCTCCACATATATGCATTGTTGTTGATGATGTCGATGAACCACCGGAATTCTGCAGCGAGGATAATCAAGACCTGAAAATAGCACAGTTGTGGAACCACAGCTGCGATGTATAAGTTGTAAAAGATGTTTTATTTCCCGTCTTGCTCCCCGTCCTCAGAGCAGTTAGCGGCAAGTATGGATCCGATATAAGAAATTTTGCCAGTGGTTCATAGATCAACAGCAAAAGCTGTCTAGAACAGTTAACAATGCCATGGGATTCCAGTAGGGAAGTTTATGCTTTCAAATAATCTTCATATAATTCTGAAAAGATAAGCAAGGTTCAATTCCCAACTAAATTGCTGATAAGTTTACTCAGAACAGCTTTAGGGATGTTTGGTATCATAGTCTAGTCAGGTCAAACAAATATTTCATGAAACGTTAATGGACAACGTTTCTTTGAATCTATGTTGTAATTTAATGTTTTGATTCCACAGAATGACAGTTTCCAAATTTAATGGTAGTTCTTCACTCCGCTGTCCATGTGGTGTAGCTTTTCATATGTCTTCTCTAATATTTACGTTGATGATTAACTAAAATTTATTTGTATAAATACAAGAAATTTTACTACTGTACCTATAAACAGCATCACAACACTGGTCGCGGTTAGGGACCGATAAAATTATTGACGTGTAATATATATCCACTATGCATTGTTCAGAGATTAAGTCCTTATTTTCAGATATCGATGCAGGCAGGTATTTATGCTTGTTTTGAACAAGACACATTTCATTCCAGCTCTATATACGAAACAATGAACAGCTGCAAAATTTGTAATCTTTCAAGCTATTTCTGATAATGTAGCACTGAATTGAAACTATTGTACTACCATCAGTTAAAACTATTCTTCCTTAATTTATTCTACTCTTCTAGTTGTTTTTGTAATGAATATCTATATATATTATATATATAGACTAATATATAAATATATATTCTAGCAATCGTTTTAAATAACACAAACTTTCCCAATTGTTAGTGGGCTTAATTTCCCCCTGCCTATCCAGTTTTAATTTTCTGTAAAAGAAAACTATTGTGACGACTTTGTCTGTTTATCCTCACTTTTTCTGTTCGCCCTCAGATCTTAAAAACTACCGGGGCTAAAGGGACGCAGATTGGTACATTGAGCATCCACCTTTTAATCATCAAACATACAAAATTGCGACCCTCTAGCCTTAGTAGTTTTTATTCTATTTAAGGTTAAAGTTAGCCATGGATCATGCGTCTGGCAGTGCCTGCCGGAGGTGTGCAACACACCTTCACTCTACCGCATCTGGGGAGCCATTGAACAGATACCAGTCATAGCTGATAGTTTTATGCATCATTATACGTTGTACAGAAAACTCGATTGTACAGAAGAAACTTATGTGCATTTTTTAATTGTTTTTGTTTTTAGTACAAACTATTTTTGGATTATGGAGAAATAATTAAAGCAGTACAGCTGCTAAAGGCCTATATACGTAAGTAGCGAGCAATTAATGAAAAAATCAACAGGAATGGATTATAAAATCTAGGACAAAGGCCAAGTGCTGGGACCTACTTGGTCATTCAATGCTGACAGGGAAATTGAATGTAAAAAGGTTTTAAAGATGTAACTGGAGGAAGATCTCGCAGTTGCACCATGAAACAATTGTTAGGAGAGGGTAGACATTACGATGGAATATGAATGGAGCGATAATCATAGGAATGAAAGGGGATGCAGCTAGGGACCGAAAGGACGCTGCAAAGAACCTTATAAGTAATACCTACAGTGCACAGACGGAACTACCCCACCACGAAAAAAAAAAAAAAAAAAAAAAAAAAAAAACATAAGATTTATCATAGAGACCCATAAAATGGAAAATGGTACGAGGTTGGGAATCCATCTCAATTCTATGAGGTTCAAGACGGACACTTGCTAACTAAGGATGGTGTATCTGCAGATCCAAGAAAAGTGGAAGCAATGAACAAGGGCGTGCACAGACTTTTAGAGGGGAGGGGCTGAAGAGGAAAGAAAGAGAACTTCCTTAGTTTTTGAAAATGAAATCTGCGATGTTTTAAATTCTACAGTTATATAATAATATACGATATATATAAAAATGAATATGCTGTTGATAGATATTGGTCTCATATCAATCAACCTGAGTATATTATGATCTGATTAAATTATTATTCCTGACAAAAAAGGGCACCTTAGATATGAAGAAGAAAAAGGGCAGGGGATCAAGCACCCCCAAGCCAGCCACCACCCCCTTTGTGTGTGTCCCTGCCCACGGATATGAAATCTCTCAAGAGATATTTGACAATGGTCAATTCTCTTTCTAAAATTCTCTCAAGTTTAATACACCATTTAAGAAATCCAGAATGGAAAAATGTGGAGCAGCAGTGGAATTCATGTCATGACACACACACACACACACATACAGATATTACACATCATACATATATATATATATATAATAATATATTAATATATATATATATACACATCATATAATAAATCATATTATATATATTACATCAATATTATATATATATATAATAGATTATATATATACATTGCCTAATATTTATTATATATATCTATATATATATATATATATATATGTATGTACATATATGTAAACATACATATACATTATGTGTATATATACATATATAAACGTATACTTATATATAATATAAAATTATATCATATATGTTATGGGGGCAAATGACTCCATTTAACTCAAAGGAGAGAACATGAGCATCTAAGGAATTCACTGCTCTTTGCATCTGTCTTTAAAACACCAAACACTAAGGTTGTTGATCTCATTTATCTTAATATATATCCCCTTATACATCTGTCCAGTGCCTTTTCTACGGCTCGGCCACCCCCTGTATGCACCCCTGTCGCATACTAGACTTGACTATTGGAATTAGTTTATAATGTCTTCTAACTTGTCACATGGTTTAGAGCCACTTCTGCTGCTGGGGTCCTCCTATCCAGTCGGCTGAATCCAAATTTGATGTCCCCTGCAATGCACATTGTGACCATCAATATTGCTACCATAACGGCAATCACTTGAACTGTGTAGCGTTCTGCGAAGAAAAATTCGTCCTCTCCATTATCCTCTAGTTGCAGAACCGGCATTGTCTACAGTGTGGGTGGGACTTTAACTGCCTCGTGATCCCCATGTAGGTGTTTCATGAACACCTTTGTCGATGAATTGTAGATCCGTCAGCTGACCACCATAGACCATCCCGAGATGACTCAGCACGAGTCATTGAGGGTTTGTGACCGCTGCAGTAGGTGTGTCCTAACACCCTAGTTGATAAACTGTAGATTCGCCGTCTTCCAATGAAGGAAATGTAACCGAATCGTAACCGCCTCCTCGTTGTTGACTTGAAATATTCCACGACTTCCATGCAATTGCTTGCTGCGCCTGCCTCATAGAAGTATCGTAGATCCCTGGCTTGTCCCAGAATTTATCCCGAGACGACTTGCGTGAAGACCAAACATCTGGCGCAGTAGATCCTAAGTAGTTTTCGTTGTAACCACTCGGTGTGAGCCTAGGAATTCTCTAGTCATCGTGTGTCCGTGTTTCATCATTATTAGGTCTTAACCGACCCCCTTAAAAGTCTATGTATTGCTAGATATAAGTTCCAACTTTAACACAGGAATTTGTCATGAACTAACATACCCAACCTCATAGTCATTTACTAAAGACTGAAATTCCTCACTAAAATAATTATGGTCTTTATCTACTGACCCCCTTTTAAAACTTACTAGGAGAACTTTTATCATTAACTGACCACTCACTATTAATCCCTTATTTGACAAGTACATCGACAAAATCCCATAATATTTATACATCAAAATCCCCGTAATGTTTATACAACTAACCTCCATCAAACATAATGTTGACTCTTATTTCTATATTATGTTTCTCAAGATAAATTCCACCCCCTCTCTACAACAGAAACCCCACGAAAAGATACCATTAAAAGCACCTAATCCCGATTACAGGTTTCCCTTTAAAAAAAAAATTAATAATTCAACTCTTATCACATTACCAAATGTAGTTTGCATCACCTACATAAATTACCGCCGCAACACATCAGTATTATTTCCCGAATGACTCCTTAAAGTTCCTCATCATGGAATGTCATCATCTAGAATTCCTGAAAGCAGTATAAACCTGAGTAATCAACTCCAAAAGAAAATGTCAACAATTGATCTCATCCAAGACACCACAGCATTGTCAGCACCAAACAACCTGTTTATTCAACACATCCTCAGTCAGCAACATTGCCCTGCCTAGTTAGCTTTGTAAACCCCAAAATCACCATAACCTCAAATTAGCCCCAAATCCTCATTAGTCTTCACTGGGGAATCCTTAATAAATCCACACTGATACCACATAACCACATAAATCCTCAAAATCCTCAATGATACCACAGAACACATTAATCCTCAAAAAATGTCCTCAAGAAATCCTCATTGTTACCAAACGGGTACCCAAAAATTCTCCAACCCCAATATATAACCACCAATGTAAAATACACCACCACAGGTTAAACCCTAAGCCATTTAAACACCACCAAATATACCTCAAAGTAAAACACTTGTGATACTGCCACATGTGTAGAACACCCAAGAAATCGCCTTCTTGGGATATAAACCTCAGAAAACCACAATCAACAAATTATTGCCCACATACATATACTGCCATATAACCATTGGTGAATATAACCTCATAGAATATACCATCTTACCATGGAAACCGTAAAACCACAATGTGCCAGTACTACCCCAAAGGCCCATAATACTACAAAGAACCACAGTCACCACCCCATAACCACAGACCACCACCAAAAATCATAGCCACCAAAAATCGCCTCCAAAAAATCAACACCACCAGGATTCACCAAATCACCAAAAATCATCACCAGAAATCATCGCCACCAAAAGTCATCACCCCAAAAATTCCTAATATTATTTTTGAACTCCACGGTATTTTACAAAATTTTTCATCCAATGATTCCATTACTACAACAATTATGCCGGGTTTTTACGCCAAATCGCTGCAGTTGCGCATAATAAGAAAATATAAAAAAAAAAAAAAAAAAGAATGTTACATAAGACCGATTAATCACATTTCGTCATCCATTTACAAAATCTAGAAAAAAAATGCAACTGTGCAGTGTACCTTTCATTTTCCCGTCTTCTTAATCTTTGATATATGTGTCAATTTTGACTAACCCGTCTTTTCATCTAAGACTAAATCTGTTTCCTTTCTTTTCTTCAATAACTCTTAAAAGGACCCTCAAACTTTGGACCTATCTTGTAATCTAGTCCATTTCTCACATTGATTTTCAGGAATACGTTATCTCCAATAGCAATTTTAACATTTAACGATTTTTCGTTGCTTCTTTCCACCATTTCTGAATTCTTAGCCTCGAGATTATGGCTGAGATAAACATGTCTCTCCTTTGCTGTGGAAATTAATGCCTCGATTGTATCTTCTCCATGATGAGGTATAGGCAAGAAATGAAATTTGCCTCGCACTTGGTAACCAAACCATGCTTCAAATGGAGACATTTTAATGGAATCACTGACCACAGCATTAATGTTATATCTAACTGCATCTATAAATCTATCACAGTTTCTATCATTTCCTCCTATAGTCTTCCTGAGAGCTTCGAGCACTTTCCTGTTTCCTCGTTCACATAACCCATTAGCTTCAGGTCTATATGGAATAATTGTTACTTTCTGTATCCCCATGACTTCAGCTAGATACTCTAAGGTCCTGTTTAAAAATTCTCTACCATTGTCGGTCAACAAAATCTCGGGCGAGCCATTTCTGCAGATGACCCCATTGCAAAATGCTACAGCTACTTCTTCGGCTGTTTTATGCTTAAGTGGAAAAATACCCACTGGTCTCGTTAGTTCATCTATTACTACCAATTAATACTTGTGGGCGTATCTTAATTCACAAGAATTTCCAAAGATATCCATATGTATTCTCTGAAAAGGTCTACTTGTTATCGAATATGACCCTAATTTGCAGGAAGTTACCCTTGTGGGTTTGCAAGTATTGCACACCGTACACTTTTTCACAAAATTTTCACACATCTGTCCACATATTTTTCCAAATATGCTTATTACACATCTCGTTATATGTCTTCTCTACCCCCAAAATGTGGACTACCAAACTTGCGATGTACTATATCTAAAACCACTGGAATTAGGATTTTCGGAATCACGATCTGTGTCGTGTCCCCTGTACTTTCACTGGTCCTTAAATTATGTCTAATTTTCCTGACCAACAGATTACCTTCTAATTCTAAACCTGAAAAAGGTAACTTATTACTTTTCCTGACTGATTCCCCTCTGAGGAACGCTTTTGCGTTTGCCAAAATTTTGTCCTCATCTTGCCTTTGCTCTATGAGACTGATATCCCATTGTACAAAATCACTAGTAACCACCCCAACTTCTACTAAGGCATCTACGACTACATTTAATTTCCCTTCTATATATTTGAGCTTTGCACCAAAGTCTCTGATAATTAGGAACCATCGAGCTCTTTTGGGTGACAGATTGGGCTTATTAAAAAGATCCAATAATGGCTTGTGGTCTGTAAGAACTTCCACTTTATTCCCCATTAACAACATTTTAAAATGAACCAAGCTTGATACTATTGCAAAGGCTTCCTTATCTATAGTAGCCATTAGCCTTTCATTACTGCCCTTTGTCTTAAATTTCTTGCTATAATATGCTATCGGATGGAATTTTCCATCAAACTTTTGCATAAGGCAAACACTTATACCCTCTTGACTGGCGTCAGTCCCTAGTGTGAAAGATTCGCTGAAATCTGGAAATTTCAGAACTGGGGGGGTTCATTAATGCGTCTTTACCTTCCTAAAAAGTTACTTGTTGCGGTTCTCCCCAATAAAATTTAATATCTTCCCGCAACAAATCTGTTAAAGGAGCTGCTATATTAGAAAACCCTTTTACAAACCTCCTGAAGTATCCCGTCATCCCCAGGAATGATTAATTTTGCTTCCTTGACTTAGGGACAGGGAAATCTGCAATTGCTTTGACTTTATCATCATTTACTCTAACTCCCTCTTTATATATGACATGACCTAAATATGTAATTTGCTTCTTCAAGAAGGATCACTCAGCCAGCTTAATTTTCAATCCTGATAACCTAAGTCTCCTAAGTTCTTCCTTAAGGTCTTCCATGTGATGCTCGATCGAGTCTGTTGCAATCAATATATCATCCATGTACACAGACATTTTTACCCAATAGCCCTTGCAAAACTGCGTTTACTAACCTCATTAAAGTCATAGGACTACCTGACAAACCAAAAGGCATCCGCATAAATTCAGTGTCCCTTGGGAACTGAAAATGCAGTACATTCCTTGCTATTTTCACTAAGAGGGACGGGCAAAAAATCCCTTTGCTGAATCAATTGAACTATAAATATTATGTCCCCCAATTTCTATGAAAAGGTCGGGTATGCACGCGAGTGGATAACGGTCAAGGATTGTTTTCTCGTTCAAGCATCTAAAATCGATGCATACTTGGACAGATCCGTCCTTCTTAGGCGTTGCCAACGGAGGAAAGGTGTATGGGGATGCACTGGGTCTAATAATTCCTTCCCCTTCCCATTTGCTGACCTCTTTCTCTATCTGTCCTCTGATTTTGAATGATATGCAGTATGCAGGAATAAAAATGGGTTTTGTCCCTTCACCTAATGTTCTAACTTATCCCCTTTAAAAGCTACAGTATCTCCAAATTCAGCCAAAAGTTCGCTTACTGATTTTATATGCTCTTTGTAGTCTGCATTAGCTAAATGTTCCCTAAAGGTTTTCTTCCTTGTTTGCATTTCTGCCTCTGAAAACTCAATTTTCCCCTCTATGATAGCCACTGAACCGCTAACATTATTCCAGTCTTGGAGTTCTGTCACATAAATGTTCTTCTGATATTTCCTAACTGTATCATTACAGTTCAATAATTCTACCCATGTAACACCAATATTTGATACTCGATTCGTCGATACGGTGCTAATAACCCCTCTTCGTTTCTCACTACCCTCAATTATGCACACCTATTTGGGTCTTTTCACTTCCCTCAGCTTGACTTTGACCATAAACCTTGTACCCCGATTTAAAATAACATCCTCTGATAAAACACCTTTATATTTGTGGTCATAATACATGGCATCCTTGTGTTCCACATCCCCATAAATATCACCCTTATTTATACCAGTGTCCCTTAGTCAATCCACCATAACCCCAATGTTAGTATCAGTAACACCATTGTTATTTCTCATATTACCACTGTTAATGCCGCCAAAATTGACAACAGTACCCCTAGTATAAGCACCATTATCACTGATATCCCCATCATAACTGCCATTGTCATTGCCATTATCCAAAATATCCCCTTTAACACCACCGTGATCACCAATATCCCCGTTATAATCACCAACACCACCACCAGAGTCTCCTGGACGCCACTGAAGATAGCATTGATGAAAAAATTGAACCTACATCAGATGAGAAACTGATTTATTTCCAAATTCAGAAACACATGTCCAAATGTCCCACGATGGATAGTACATTTTTTAATGGGACCGGTCCAAGAAAAACAAAACAAAGAGACTCAGATTTTCCTTCTCCTCGTTTGTGTGCAAAAGTGGAATATAAGAGAGGATTGATGGATCAAAGGCAACAGCAGTTGCGTTGCTTTAATTGTAATAAACCAGGGTACACAAAGAAAGTATGTAGAGTCAAATATTGTGGAATATGCAAAAGTGCAGATCACTTTTGGCAGTTTGTCCGTCTCAGAAACAGAGAGATGCGAGACCCTCACCTCAGAAATCCAGGAGTTATAATATGAGAACTTCCCAGGCTAGTTACTCAAAGGGGCAAAGCGATCGCCAAAATGTTTGGAAAGCCGATCAACAAAAAGGGTACAAATGATCTGTATTCGCCATTGTGGTCTCGTGGGGAACGCCCCAGAGCCCATGCCAATAGTTGAGGGAGCAGTGGGTGATTTAAAGATCCCAATTTTCATTGACACACGGGCATCCATAAATCTTTTAGATTATAAGCTGTATCAGTCCATGTTCTCCCAATACCCTTTGAAACCCTCAACAGAGACGGTGTGTGATGTGCAAGCCCATAGATTAAATACTTTAGGTTTTGTAAGAATACGGTTTACTCTGGGTGAAAGAGTACTGATAGAACCATTTTTGGTGATAAAAGGGGTTGTGTTGGGCAGTAGACTTTTGCTGGGCCATCCTGCATGTAGGAGACACAGGATATCGGTCCATACAGGTGTTAGCGGCATAACAGTTGGGACACTGGTTGTTTTTAATCCATATATGGATATAAGTGAAACTGAGGACACAGAGGTTAATATGGGGAATACCAGCGGTGATATTGGTAATACTATTGGTGAAAATGGTCGCCACATCAGTGATACTAGTAGGAATTCCGGTGGTGATGTCGGTGTGCATACCATTGTATGGTCACCGACATGGACTGATACAGCTTATAATCTAAAAGATTTATGGATGCCCGTGTGTCAATGAAAATTGGGATCTTTAAATCCCCCACTGCTCCCTCAACTATTGGCATGGGCTCTGGGGCGTTCCCCACGAGACCACAATGGCGAATACAGATCATCTGTACCCTTTTTGTTGATCGGCTTTCCAAACATTTTGGCGATCTCTTTGCCCCTTTGAGTAACTAGCCTGGGAAGTTCTCATATTATAACTCCTGGATTTCTGAGGTGAGGGTCTCGCATCTCTCTGTTTCTGAGACGGACAAACTGCCAAAAGTGATCTGCACTTTTGCATATTCCACAATATTTGACTCTACATATTTTCTTTGTGTACCCTGGTTTATTACAATTAAAGCAATGCAACTGCTGTTGCCATTGATCCATCAATCCTCTCTTATATTCCACTTTTGCACACAAACGAGGAGAAGGAAAATCTGAGTCTCTTTGTTTTGTTTTTCTTGGACCGGTCCCATTAAAAAATGTACTATCCATCGTGGGACATTTGGACATGTGTTTCTGAATTTGGAAATAAATCAGTTTCTCATCTGATGTCGGTTCAATTTTTTCATCAAAGCTATCTACAATGGTGTCCGGGACGTCGTGTAGAAGCTCCGAGAAGTGAACAAGTTTCTGTAAGTTGTTAAGTGAGATTTTATCACCATTTACCCTAGTGGAATTTTTCAATTTCTGTATCCATTCTCCCGCTGAGTCAAAAAGTTTGGAGCTATACTCAATAAGGTTTTTATTACCTTTTCTAATCTTGTAAAGACCTTTAAGGTCTCTCACTATACAGCATATTCTTATGCATTGCACTTAACAGCAAACCTCAAATAAAAAAATAAAATAGAAACGAAATACACTTGTGAGCAAATTGTTGACATAAAAAAGTAATAATGAAAGGAAATATTTCACACATATGTCCTCATTAAGGAACGGCACCTTAAACATGCTAAAGTCGTCTGCTCCTGCATTAGTGCATATATATATGATTACACTTGTGATCCCGTGTATTTGTTACACTGGTGATCGCCATAAGACAGCCCCACCATGATTATTACACCAACACTCGTCATACCTACACACAATGAACATTGCCCCTGCCTTAGAAGGCTGGCTGACACTTCAACTACATGACTTTCGCTAACTTCAACGCCTTTGTCAGCAGTAGAGGAACATTTGCCAAAAATACATAACTATCATCCCTATTTCCTAACATCTACCTCATCCCCTAACTCCAACATAATTCCCAGTCTCTCCAGAAATGTAATCCATAGGACTAATTGTCATTTACCATTGCCACCAACTGTTATGGGGGCAGATGACCCCATTTAACTAAAAGGAGAGAACTCCTAACTGATAGCGAGACTACCTTTGTTGATTCCCATCGCCTGGCTTTCCTGTAGCTAGCTGAAAGTCAATCATGAATCTTAGGTGAATTCAAACTCTCGCTATACGAAAATATAATCTTTATTTCCCAAAATAACTAACATGAAGAATGAGATTAAGTTGATTAAAGAAATCCCCAAAGATAATTAAAGCACCATTCCTCTTTTACGTAGTAATAGTGGATAAATAAATTAAAGAATCCCCAAAAACATCAAAGTACTATTATTACCTTGCATAACCATATCCTCCATTGTAAAATCGACTATATGAGCCATTATCAATAAACGTCAGATAAAAGTCTAGCAACAATTGAATCCAACTGAAATAAAGAAACCACATTTATCAGACACTGAAATACATCACAAGTGCAATGGGTAAATGTCTTATAAATTCTTTTCTACATTTTCCCTTTCTAGAAGCTGAACTCAATGTTATTATATAAACGTTTTCAAAGTCTTTCTTTCACTTTACCTTATGATGGACCTTCTAGCACCCTCCAGTATTTAGATCACCACCGACAGATTTTTGTCTAGTCAGTCAATAAGGTCCCATACAGGGGTTGTCTGCTTTGTGCTCACAGACATATGCACTTACACCTACTAACTGAGGCATGAATGTACGCATGTTAGTCCATTCTCGATTCCGATGTACACTCGGCAAGAATAGTGACAATACAGTTTTCATTAGCTTTCGTTCATCGAATTTCCCATTTGTTTTTACTGAAAAGACATAATATCGCTAAATTTACTCTAGTATATGAAGATACACTGCAAATTATATCATATAAGCTAAAACTACAAAACAAAACCGTTCAGATACTTAAAAACACGATATATATCCGAAGTAATTGGAATTTCCCAGATGAATCCGTTCATAGAGATCTGGTAGATAGAATGCGAGTTTCTGATTGTAGTACAATGTATCACGACGACAATATTTACTCGTTTTCCTTCATGAACGGGGATATTATTGCCTCATCGTAATTGGTGAATGCAATTATTTTAGTTTCTACAAACTCAAGTTTGTATTCCAAAGCGATTAAAGTTAGCTGACGTCAATGGCAGTCAATGCTGCGACGGCTAAGGTAGGTTGAGCAAATCTAGTTGCTTACGTAACGGATTTCACACTTTGATTACTTTGATGTTGACATGGATCGAATGCTAGTTGCTGTTTACAAAGCTACTGTCTTTAAACATAAATCTTTATCAAGGTTAAAGTAGCATGTCAGCTCAAAGATTTTCTGGCTATATGATCCCATTATAAAGCAGTTTGTAGTAGCTTACAGCCCTACACGACTGCATTTCTTTGCCGCGAGGCTGAAAGATCTCCCAACACATCAGCCTGTGCAATACATATTGAGTTAATTGTGGTAATAAATATTTTTACTTAACACAGTTTTTTTCGTGAATGATTTGTGGATGAAACCTGATTTTCGAAAGTACAGACTATATCAAGAGAGCAAGAATGACTGCAGCCTGTGTCTAAAACTTTCCACGTCTTTTTGCAATCTTTGAATGTTACGGCAACTGTCGAATGAAATCAAGATTAGGGTATAAACTTGAATATTATGATCCTTCAAATTTTATCTAGCATAGTGCAGCACGATCTTGGCAATCATATCACCCTGTTTCCCAGGTGTCTGTGCACCGACTCACCACTCTTCTGCTTTTCCCCCGTCATAAGTCCGTCACCAATACTATAATTCTCTCTGCGCATCTCTCTCTACCCCCCCCACACTTTTAAAACGCACTTGAAAAAATTTATCACTCAAACTCTCAAATAAATATCTAGAGATAGGCATATGCTTGAGCGCGCTCTCTCTCTCTTTCTCCCCACTTTTGAAACATTTGAAAATTTATTAACACTTAATCTTTCAAAGTAAATATAATGAATTAAGTATCTTTATCGATAGCTCTATGCTTGCGCGCTCTCTCTCTATCGTCATAATATTTCATTCTTTACTGTATTGTTCCTCATGATTTCCACAAGTACTGCCCAAATTTGAAAAAAACTTTCTCTCATTGCTTAAGATCCGTCTTTAATTACGTATGAATTTTACATCAGTTTAGTGTGAAACATTACTTATAAATACGGTTTCACAGTAGGTTTTATAAAAGGATGATCGATATTCTACCCTAAACTGACGTTGCCAAACCTACATTAACGAATAATATAGAGCCTGTTTCTACATTCAAGTATAAATGATTATAGGACCTCTACAGAATCTTTATGGTGTAAAGTTAATTGAAATCTAGAAAGCAACAAAGGCTATGATTTTGAAGCTCTGTCCCCTTTCTAGAGTTGCCAGGTGTGGCGTGCGTTTTCCATTTCCCATGTACACGTCTTGTCTAGTGCACATATTGGTGACCTCACGTAACCTATTCTTGCGACGTCATGAACATCTGATTCTTCCCCATTCAGGTCACTTGCGCGCTCGCGGTCTCTCTGGTGCGATCGGACATGAATATCTAAGGAATTCGCTGCTCTTTGGACCTGTCTCCAAAACACCAAACACTAAGGTTGTCGACCCCCTTTATCTTGATATATATCCACGTATACATCTGTTTAGTGCCTTTTATATATACATATACATACATTATGCATGTGTATATAAACATATACACACAGAGGTCCTAAATGTTTTCCATTCTGGATGGGAAACTATATATGGTAAGAAGTGTTTGCAAACTGTTTCCAAACAATGTTTCCTAATGTGACAGGCCTTTAGACGCTAACGTATACAGAACAAAGATATGCTCAAATAGAAAAAAAGATGTGCTGGTCATAGTTTTTGCAGCTTTGTATTTATAGGAGCATATATAATACAATAATCAATATCAAAACTGACCACAAACCAATAGAAAGTATTTTAAGAAACCTTTGATTAAAAGTTCTAAAAGGTTACAGATTATGTTGCTGCACTGGCATAAGTTTGTTCTTAATGTCCAGTACAAACCAGGAAATAAGGTTTTCAAAGACGATTCGTCGAGTAACGACCTTTTGCCACAATTGTTTCATAAGCAGATAAACCTACTATAATGTCTATGTTTGAGGATATTAGTAGCATTAACACGTATCAAAATATTGCTATGACAATTGGGACAGTAGACGATATGGAATTGCAAACTTTGGAGAAGATGATTCTTAGCAGTTGGCCCGCTCACAGTAAAATTGAAATTATCAGCCAATGCTTCAAATTTCTCTCTCTCTCTCTCTCTCTCTCTCTCTCTCTCTCTCTCTCTCTCTCTCTCTCTCTCTCTCTCTCTCACCATGCTTGTGGGATTATCCCAACCACCTAACTGAAAGAACGTCGAAAGTTTGAGTGCCACCCTACTTAATATGTAGCTGTACATTATCATAGGCATTTCTCCATGTGTAAATAAACATATTTACGTGCCAAAAGAGATACATCTGAAATGAAACATATACTGTATACATAGGCTGGTGATCTTGGTAATATTTATTTACGAGCAAGGAAGACATGTATCTCTTCGCACCCAAACTGAATAATTTAGGATTTCAAAGAGGATAATTTGAGCAATTCCCTGTAGAGTAAACTACAGAAGACCAAGAAATTACTGTAAACGCTAGTACTGAACCTTAAATCCCCGCGAGCAAGTTCTTTTCAAACGAGAATATCATAAATTAGAAAATTAATCACCCTTGTTATTTTTCACGTAAAATGAGTTAACACGGGGTAATTCCAGTAGAATAATAATCATTGACTAGCAATTGGGGGTGGCGATGACCCGAAGCCCCCTCCCTCTTACAGCCTGTTAAGGTCATCTATTTATGTTTGCTCATAAGCTCATGTGCCACACCAATATACTACTACTTCGACTATGCGCCACTTATGAAAACAATAGTCTTACAGTGTAACAGAGGTATAGAAAACGTTGGGAACTATTTGCAGAAAACGAGTACGTGCTATGGTATACTATTGTAAATATATAATTTCTCTCTCGAATGTTCGAACGCATACGCACTGACATTCACAAACATATAACTTTAGTGTGAATTATCAAATGCGTTAACAATTTTCACTCTTAAATAGTCAACTTCATCATTTTGTGTTATCACTGGTGATCTCATATTTAGGCTACTGTAGATATAACTTAAACCAAAGCAACAAGCGTCGGACGCTTTTATTTTAAATCTAATTACATTTATTTATCGACTTTGGTACCCACAGAGGGGATAGTTGCCGGCTCAGTATATTAATGCTGAAAGGGAGATGTGAAATTTCACGAGTAGGAACCTTGCCCTCTTATTAAATATGGTTAGGGTTAGTGAGTAGCTCCAACCTAGGACATGCCGCTAGGGGATTGATGAACAGTATTTTGCTTCGACTTATCAATCATCTAAACCAGTAATTTTACTACATTTTCCTTATGTGCTGTCATATTCAGAAAGGCCAATGGAAGCTTCTAAGTCTTATTACTATTATGAATTAGCTTACAGAGATGTGTGCTACACTATCGGAAACAATTATTGCGCGATTTCTTAAAATTCATGTCGGATAATATTGTTGGCACAATAGCACCATGATTCTCGGCGGGAGTTGGTGGCGGGGGGTGTGGTTGGACAAAGACATAACATTGCAGGTGTATAATAATGAAGTGTGGGTTCATAAAGAACTGCATAAGCATTAGTTAACGGAAAGGGAAATAGTCTTTAAACTTAAATATATAGTCAAACTGCTGAAGTCCTGTGGGACACGACTGTAAGGGTGACACTAAGAAGAAGAAGAAAAAACTCCCATATTTTAAAGAAACAACAAAGAACAATGAAGTCAGTGTCGGATAAAAGAATGGATGAGAAAACTGACGGTTAAAACTAGAATATCCGTTTCAAGTTATAAGGCTCTGCACCTAATTCTAGCAGCGCAGTGTGCCCGCAACTGTTAGTAGAGGCAGCACTGAGGAAGCAGGACCCAGAAGCGATAATTCCTATGTCGTTCGATGTTAAATTTAATGAGAGAGAGAGAGAGAGAGAGAGAGAGAGAGAATATTTACCAATTAGTCAACTGCTAGTACAAAAGGAACATAATGATAACACAGAAAGGACAGTATTGATATATGACCCATGATGTGTAGCTACATGATGGATCAACCCAGGTGCCAGACAAAGGAGGTTAAGTGAAGTGGTCTTTAATAGATCTCAAGACACCAAGGTAGACCTGACGCTATGGTATCAACAGGCTTGAGAAACACTCTTTAATAAAAAGCTCAGTGCCGTGCGAAAAACGCTAAATGCAGAGTTCGTTAAAATAAAACTACACAACAGGGGAACTATTAAAAATATATAAGTAACTATATATGTAATTAGATGGTATATGCGGAGGAGGCTTGGCAGTTGTTCGTACATTATCATAATGATCTAGTTGTGCTGAAGAATCTTAATTATAATATATACTGTAATAAATGTATCGTATTCTTACACATGTGGAGAACAGTCAAGCCTTTCGTAACGAACAAAGCCCTCAATAAATTCTCTGGACGTTGGTGACAATAGTACCACAATCATTGCCACTTCTGTTATACAGATGGACATCGGGACCATAAGACTCAAACCCATAGATTGTATTCTAACAAGAAATCTTGGTAAAATGTTTATATGTACTATATGTTGATATGGAATAAGAATATTCCCGAACCTTTAAAAAACCGATTTCTAAGAAATCAGAAACGGAAAGGTATATATATATATATATATATATATATATATATATATATATATATATATATATATATATATATATATATATATATATATATATATATATATATATATATATACACACACACACACACACACACACACATATATATATATTATATATATATATGTAGTATATATATATATACATATATGTACATTTTCGAATTGCTAAGGTCAATCTACCTTCAGTGTGATGGACATCGGGACCATAAGACTAAAACCCATAGATTGTATTCTAATAAGAAATCTTGATAAAATGTTTATATGTAGTATATGTTGATATGCAATAAGAATATTTCCGAACCTTTAAAAAACCGATTTCTAAGACATCAGAAACGGAAAGAAGGAATATACATATATATATATATGTGTGTGTGTGTGTGTGTGTATAAATAAAGGTTTTTGCCACGAAGGAAAAAATGAAAAAGCTTTTTCATTTTTTCCTTCGTGGCAAAAACCTTTATTTATACATAGCATCACGTTTTATATGCTTCGTGATCAAGTTATTCATATATATATGATATATTTATATATGTATACACACACACACACACACACACACACATATATATATATATATATATATATATATATATATATATATATATATATATATATATAGATATATATATATATATATATGTACATTTTCGAATTGCTAAGGTCAATCTACCTTCAGTGTCCTAGCTGTTGTAAGCTATGGTGGAAGAGTAAGAAAATCATAAAAAAAGAAAAAAGAAAAAATATAAAATATTCATATATCCACAGATCTTTAGGGAACGCCCCACTAATAAACTTCAACTATTTACAAATAAGTAAAACAAAGAATTAAGTCTATAAAGTAAAACTTCAAGGCTCATTAAGGATATAAAGCTCAGAAACTGCAATTGCGAGAAAAACTCACCTAAAGTTGATGATGTTTGGCGAACTTTTGAAAATCTTTGACAATGATCCTGATTAAGTATCTGGATCATCTGGTGTTTCCCTTTTATTTTGGTGACTTCTTGAGCGGAAAGCAAATATTCGTATCCATCTTGGCTAAATAGTACAATGAATTTTCTGCAACAGAGAAACCGAGGCTGGTATCTAAATGATACCTCGTACTCTCATGTTGACGGGCTTCCATCAGCTGGCTATATTTCACATAATTTATTTTCTCTCCAAGGAACTGCATGCACTATAATAGCCACTTAATGTTTCATAATCTGTCACAATTCCTAAATGTGCCTCAATGGTAGCACTCAGTCTAAAATATGGCAGAGGCCGATGTACCCTTTTATGCCATGACCCAACAAACCAGATATCCAACGATGGCAAACCAGATCTATGTCTAACGCCAAGGAAATACTTATAATGCTGGGTATTCACGAATCACGCTCAGTGTTTAGCCGTCAGTTCATCGAAGCTGACGTTAAACTTGAGTGTAAAAAATTACGTGTAGACGACCGAACGGATGAAATGTTGGAATTACCTAAAGTTCTTCTGACCGACTGTCAGGTGACTAAAGAATTCTGGTCAAAATCTAATGTCATACGAGAGTATACAAGAAAACAAACGTTGTTTATGGAAAAGAACAAGAAAAGAATATATGAAAAAAAAAAAAGCAATGACGATGGCCAGTGATTAAAACCAATTCCTGCAGCAAGTGGTAATAGCAACCCACCACCCAAAACTAAAATATTTTGACGATAAACTATATATTAGTTCAGTTGGATATGACGACTTTGATGTTGTCAGGAAAACGTTTGCAACCTAGCTCGGGAAACTCCCAACTGACATGCATGTTTCAGCGGACATACAGTGATGCTCAAATCTCATGCGACATGACTTCATAGGATTTCGTTCAAAATTCACTAACTGGCAACTAGCATGCTCCATATTTATCTATTATTTCAATGCGGAAACGCGATTATTTCATAAAATAAGGTTGCAATATGGTTCATAACAATGAAATCTATCATATATATCAAAGTTGTAAGAAAATATTACGTTTAGGCAAATTTAGGAAAAAACGGTGACGAAACATTTCGAAAAGTTTCGTTCACCAACGCCGATGCGTTCGACAAATGATTTTTATCAACAAACGAATTTTTAAATGTTGAAATAAAAGAAAAAAGGAAAAAAAGTGTTCATAATATTGTAATATATTCTGAACTGTAACCATAATAGTCCCATTCGATTATTTTACGCTTCGACATTGAAAAACTAGGCAAGAAAAAAAAAATCAAATAAATGAAAGTATTTATTTATAGTAGTATACTCAAACGCATCCACGATATCAAAGGGTAGGTGTGGACTGTGCGTAACACAACCATTTTAGTGGGAGCACGTGAACATGAATCACCTAGGTCCCAGACCTAGACAACCACGAGCAGAGACTTCAAGATCGGATAGTAATGCAATCATTGAATTACATGGGGCAAACATTTCCAAAAATGAAATTGCCCGTCTTCCAGCATACACAGAGCGACAGTGTTTAGATGGCTGAAAAGACACAGTGAAGGGCAAGGACTGTCTAATCAACGAAGAGCTTGTCGTCCCGTTGCACCACGGAGGAGAAAGACGAAGAAATATTTGGTTTTGTTCGGTCACACCCCATTACTACATCAACCGCAGTGCTACGAGCAACAGATTTACACATATCAAGGCATACGATATACCGTCGGTTGCGAGAAAGAATGCTTGAGTGCAGAATCCCAGCGCGAAAACCATTTCTAACGCCAGCTCACAAGGAACACCGACTTGGCTTTGCTCTACAGCATCTTCCCAGTGATAAGCAGTCTTGGGAAAACATCATTTTTTGTGATGAAAAAACCTTCTGCAATGACCAACATGGGAGGCTTTATTGCTGGCGTTCACCAAATGCAAGGTAATGCTGATGATTATGTGAGTTTTTCCTTTTTTTTCTTTTATAGCTAACAGTTATGAGATGTAGGACTATCAACATAGACTAGTAATTGTTAAATTTACTTTTAATCCTGCTATTGTTACTTTCAAGGATGAAAATAGTCTACCACGGTTAGTGTCTTTTGTCAAAAATAATATTATAGTAATATTACCATTATGAATTTTGAAATCGTCCATCGTAGGGCTAATTTGATATAAATTTTTGTATGTAGGCCTATTTTGGACGTATGTATATTATATATTATATATATATATATATATATATATATATATATATATATATATATATATATCTGTGTGTGTGTGTAGAGAGAGAGAGAGATTAAAAAAAATTCCCCTTTTCAGGTATGCGGATAACCATATTCAACAACATCGTCGAAGCGGGAGAATTTCAGTAGGACTTTGGGGTTGGATGGCGTCTTGCGGACCAGGAGCACTGGTGCCTATTCATGAAAGACTGGATTGCTATATATATGCCTATCAGTATGTAGAAATGCTGGAGGAAGTGCTGATACCTACTGTGAGAACTCTGCTCCCCGAACTTATGCCCATCTGTACTGCCATGGACAACTCGCCTGTTCATAACAGTAAATTAGTTAAGGATTGGTTGAAAAGTCATCCAGAAATCGTTCGTATTGAATGGCCCGCCAAATCTCCCGACTTAAATCTGATAGAGAATTTATGAGGTATCATGAGTAAGGGAAGGGAACGTGGTATTCCAAATACAAAACACGCTTTAATTTCCCACTGTTTGTCAGTGTGGGAATCCTTCAGAGGAACTGACGTATGTAAAAATTTAGTAGATTCAATGCCCAACAGGATTAATAGAGTAATCGATCATTTAGGATCTCACACAAAATATTAATTTTTTATTTCTTTAGGTATTATAGTTTCCTTATTATGGTGTAAAAATATATGTATTTCAGTTAAATACGATGTGTTACTGTTAAAGCTCTCAAGTATTTTATTCATTTATTTATCCAAATGGGTCTACATGAATGTAAATTTTTCTTTTTTACTTGTTTTAGGACAATGAAATGCTCTTAAGAACATTTACTCTATATTTGTTACGGGGATGTTTATGTTTTCATAAAAAAAATAAAATTAATTGTGTTATATTTCTTTACTTTACCACTTCAAAAAATATTTTTTTTTACTACTATATAACAGATTTTCGCCCATGCAAGTTATACCTTTGTTAACGCCAAGACATTGTTCCTAGACCTAGATGTGTTATTTTCTTTACATGCTAAAAATACATTACACTAACGTTCACATTCTAATCATTTCTGGCGGGAGAGCATATGAAATAATCCGCATATTCTCGCACTTTAAGTTATCCAATGAATCAATTTTACACCAAAATTAAGCGGCACAACATTCATGAAAATAAGTCTTCGTTAGTCAAATTTTTTTTTTGCATAGGCCTAGACGACGTTAATAGTAATGAACTATTTAATTGGATATCTATCTTCTCGAGATAATTTAAAGAATCCTCACATTTTTTTCTTTTGCAAAGAACGGATAATCTCTAAAAATAAACACTTAGTAAATTAGATTGCAACTCAGTAGTCTTAGATATTTTTGTTAGACCTATAAATCATTACTGCAGCCTACACACCGTTTGAAAATAGCGTAAAACTTCGAAATCCAAATGAAATTGTTTGTAACGTATAATTCTAATTTTAAAAGTTTGTAATAGCTGTTGAGGTATTAGACCTACGGTCATATGCTGTAGAGATAATTGCAATGAACACTTCGAATAGCAAGTTGTGCATGCTGGCATTGGAAACCCCACCAATCTTGTGTCGCCGTGCTAACCAGTGAAAAAGTATATGTATTCAGTTCATTTGATGTAAACTACGAATGATACCAGTGCATTGCATGAAAGAGAGCATATCTATATATTCTTCATGAAAATAGTATTTGTTGTGAATTCGCAAACTTGTCGACGTGTATGACATTCGAAATAAAACAAAAAGCGCTACTTGGCAACTGTTACGTTGAGTCTGAGAATCTGGATGATACAAAAAGAATCATGTCGCACGATATTTGAGCACCACTACATACCGGTGACGTTTTATCTTAAGCTCACTGAATACATTTACTATTAACAGTTGATTACAGACGAATCCCCTGATTGGTCACATTCTATCACATCAAAAGTAAGCCTACCTGATCCGTTCATACAAAGCCAATCAGGTTACACTAAGTTTACTTAGGCGGCTCAGCCTAGCCCTAGCAGCAGCAATGAACACCAATAGCTCTAACAAGCGCTACATTTTTATCGATAATTCCGTTATCTTATATTTTATTATGTTTGATGCATTCTATAAAAAAAGTATTTGACTTCTTTCCCAAGGAATTAGGTATCTATTCTAATCTTGTTATTATAGGCCTAAAGGATTTTTTTCTATTTTGACAGGCTGTCTTCCATTCAAACTCATTTTCTCATACAAGTGTCCTGTCTTTTATGAGTTCTCCCTCTGAATGAGTCGCTTTTCTGTGATGTCTAACGTGTTTCTTTGCTCTATGCATGTTAATGATGACGTAAATACAGATATAAGTAGTGTTCACAGCATAACTGGCATAAATACAACCAAAATTACCGCTCGTCGGAGGTCACGATATTAATTCCCCTAATTTCCCCAACATGTATACATACCCTAAGACCATGCACTGCAGTGGTGCCGTTTTTTCTTCACAGCATTGGCTTTTAGCAGTGTTACCATATGCAGTTCATCTGATTTTTTTACGTTATTTATGATTTAATGTTTAGAATGCGTATTTTCCGATGTAGAATTATTTTCCGTGATGATAGAAACTACACGTCACTAGCTTAACATAAAGTATTTTTGGCGAAGACAAATAAAGGATTTCAATAATATTAATTTGTATAAGTAAGCAGGATGTTTTATAGCTTTATTTTCATAATAAAACATAAAAAGGCAAAGTGAAGAATTTTATTCTTCAGTGCCGTGGCCTGTGGTCGGAAAAGCCACGGGGGGTTGCCAGATGTCACCAGAAACCACACTAATAGACGAAATTCCTCAAAACGGCAACCCTGCCGTGCAGTGATGCTAACCCCTCTAACCCTAAGAGCCCCTTATTGCACTGAACTAAGGACAACAAATTACCTTACGTAACTGAAAATTACCCTAACATTCTGAGATTGCAATAAGAAATAAAACTTTTGATCTTATTGATATGCAATATTATGAATAGTTATAACCATATTGATGAAAACAGGCGTTGTTACAATGACCCTGAGCTTAAGAATATTGCCCTCAATCTGTGATCATATTATCCAATGTGTTGGACAATTACCCAAATACTGGCAACACTGCTAACACAAGGAAAAGTATGAAATCCCTGGAGGACAAATGAGTAGTATGAACATTGCGAGGACAAACGCTCATCGTGAAAATAAGAGCCAGTGCAAAATTAACGAAAAAGCCAACAAAAAATCCGAAAAAATGAAGATATTCCGATTTCCGATCTCTCCAGCGTTGGGAATTGTCAATAAGAGCTGAAAGTCATTAAATGGAATTTAAACAAAAGGGTGCGAGAACGCGCTAACCCTTAGTGGCGGATCTAGAGATCTTTCATTGGGGGCGCACTTAGGGTCATCGTATACTAACATGTAGCCTGTAACTAAAACACAAAAAATGATGAATATATGAATAAAGACAAAATCCGCGAAGGATTTTGTCTTTACTTACATATGTAACATGTACACACACGTTACATATTGTTATAATCAATATTTATATTATACATGCACACATATTATTGTTGTGTTTGTTTCTTGTTTTTGTACGGTTGTCGTTGTCATAATCATTAACTAAGCAAATTTTAGCTACTAATAATGATTAATTAGAAGAAAACAATGTTCTATTATTCATATCCATGGGGTGGGGGGTATGTGACCAGTTGCCGTCCCTTTATATAAGTCATTGCTAACATCACCCCCAAATTGCAAAAGCTAGAGACAATAAAAGGTTAGAAAGAGACACCAAAAAGCTTATTGTCTATGTTTCAATTTTTTTGATGATATACCTAAAACTATAGGTCACATTTAGAGGGTCCTTTAATATATGACAACGAATATCCGATCTAGGGCATTATGAGACAAAGCTAATGCAATCATTTCTGTACTTCAGTTTCCTGCGCGGTTACCTGCGGTTTTGACGCTGAGTTATCAAAGCAAGTGGAAGCGACGAAAACTCTCTCTCTCTCTCTCTCTCTCTCTCTCTCTCTCTCTCTCTCTCTCTATATATATATATATATATATATATATATATATATATATATATTATTATATTATATATATATATATATATATATATATATATATATATATATATATATGTTTCAGTAAATGTCCCTAAGTGCCTTTGATCCCCGATGGACTATAGTAGATTCACATCAACCGTGCATCTGATATCTAGGCCAGTCCCTTACTACGCTCCTGATTAGCTGTTGATAAGCCAGTCACAGGTCTGGAAACTCTCAGTCTCTCTCACCAGAGTTCACATGGATAGGAACTATGTTCCACCTCTCATGAGGGATACGTCTTTCTAAAGTATCCCTAAGGAGAGTTGGAACATACATCCTGCCTATGTGTACTCTCGAGAGAGACAGGGTTCCCAGCCTTGTGATTGGCTTATCAACAGCCATTCAGGAGCGTCGTGAGAGACTGGCCTAGACAACAAATGCAGGTTGATGTGAATCTACTATAGTACCTAATTAGGCGAAACACAATTGATTCCGGTGGGGTTCGTACTAAAATGGCGAAACAGTGTAAATGAATCATTGCTTCTTCGTGTTAAGCACTAGTCTTTGGGGATCAAATCTTCCTAAGCGAATTGTAATGTATATATATATATATATATATATATATATATATATATATATATATATATATATATATATATATATAACCGAGCAAATTAATCATTCGGCACTGGTTAATCAAAACTAAAACAAGTGACAACTCTTTTACCTTTAGTTGCTGACTGCCTCTCTCTCTGCATACGATATCAAGCTAGGCTAATGAATTCTCGTAAATAAAAAAAACATGCTTTTTATTTCCCAAGCTAGCTGAACATGATATGGAACAAAGCGATTAAAAGACGTCACATTAAGAACTAAGTCTGACCCACAAAAAGACTAAATTTTCATTCTATTCTCCTACATTAGACTAAGTAATCACTCCCAAACTCCCAAATTATTAATTACTACATTTCAATAGTCAAGACTTTTAGAGAATCCCATTCTCTAGTATAATGCCATGGACCCACCTGAAAGAAAGAGGCATATCCATTATATCCCCCAACACATAATTAATGTTAAATAATTGTATACACATTGCACTTCTCTCTTTTCAAAGGCAACTATTCCTAAGTCCTTTTAAACGTGCCCTACCTTTTGATGGGTTTTCTTGACCCCGTGTCCTCTCAGGAGAGTGTGTCCTTTCTCCCCAGTGTCGGGCGGTTGGACCCATCATTACACGCACAAACACACATACATATCAGGACACACCTTAAAATCACTTAGCAACTAGGCTGTACAGATCCCCGGCCTCACAATGCACAATCATTAAAACATTTCTTTCATTTCAGCAAGCTTCAAAGAGGGCTTGTCGCTAGGCTCTCTCTTGTCTCCAAGCGAAGAAAGATGAAGTATTACAATTTACCGACACATTTGCTTTCTCCTTTAATATGGCTCGGCCACCTATGTCCTTTGTGCACTCCTGTCGCCCACCACATCAACAACTAGTATATAATGGTCATAATGTTTGCAAAACAGCCCCCATAACACATATTTTGACAATCACTATGGACGTCTCTAAGATAGGCGGAACTTGTCGAATAGTTGTAGACGCAGACTGAGAGCACGTAAACCACCCCGAAACAACTCAGCATGCACCATAATTCAGTGTCTGCGACCCCCGTAAGTGTATCCAACACCACCTCGTCAGCAAACTGTAGATTCGACGTTTTCTACTGAAGTAAACATGGTCACCACCTCGTTGCAAGGAAATATCCTGTGACTTCCAAGCAAGTGCGACTCACACCCGCCTCGTAGAAGATTGCAAACTCCTGATTTATCCCAAAACATATCCTGAGATGATCCACCGACGACATCTTATCCATTGCAAAGGCGATCCACAGCATCGCCACTCGTATATAGACTCGACCTCTGTTATTGTAGAACCAAGTCGTTTCCATCGCCATCACGTGAAGTTGGGAATTCTCTAAAGTCATCGTGTGTCCGTATTTGAAAAGTCTACATGATCATAGAATGGCTAAAGCCTTGCTTTATCAGACAAATCTGTCATTAATTAATATACCTAATCTCCTAGTCAATTATAAAAAATTCCTCACTAAACAAAATATAATCTTTACCCACTGAGTCCTCACAAGTAATTCCCATATCCGACAAACATGCTATCAAAAAAAGAAAACCCCATAATGTCTAACAGGAAAACCCTTTTACTGCTTATATAATTAACCTCCATGAAATATAATGGCGAACACCCCTTCTATCTAACTCATATACCTCGATAAATTATACCTCCTGTCTAAAATAGAAATGCTATGTAAAGCTTAACCCCAATTACGACATCTCTCGTAGGAAAAGAAAAAAATTATAATAATAATATCAATAGTAAGTGAACTTTCCCCATTATAAAATGTACACAGAGAAAAAACATATATATAATCCAACGCCTTCCCCCATAAATGCAGTATGTATCATTATGGAATCGACCCCTTACATACATCCTCATGGAATGTCATAATCGACGTCTCTGAAAATAGTGCAAATCTCCGAGTAATCGACTCCGAAAGGAAAAAAATCAGCAACCGGACTCATCACAGCATTATCAGCAAAAATCCACCTGTGAACACCTCATGTGCTTGAATCACACTATAGATTTGTCTAGTAGGACTTGCAACCTCAGAAATCATTATTCTCCAAATTGCCCCAAAAATTCTATACTAACAATAAATAACCAAATTTCACAAAATTTTTCCCTAGGATATCACCAAAGGTGCCCAAAAAATTGTCCTTGAAAACATAACTCACTCATGATACTACCGCAAGTATATAAAAGCACATACCCACCTCGTTGGGATATAAACCACAGAAAACCACCCATTATATACCGCAATCCACCCATTATAACCACATGTGAAATAAAATACAACCCCTTCACCGAAACCCATAAAACCCCAATAACCACTTCTCGACACGTAAAAGATCACAGCCCAAAAAAATATAACCACAAGGAAAACCATCGCCAAAGATTATAGCCACAAACAAAACAAAAAACTCGGCCCCAAAAAATCCGCCAGCCCAAAAAAAACACAAAAATTCAGCTCCAAAACCCCTTACACACAGGAATTATCACGTGTTTATCATCACGTTTCTCAGCTTTAACAAAAATTCGCCATATTTTCAAACCAACTTTCCACGTAAAATATTGACCTCTGAATCTTACACCAAGACGCCGCAGTTTGCGCATTAGAAAAAAATAGTAGAAGAAATGAAAGAGAAAAAAAACATTAAACCCATTTAACCATCAATTTACAAAAACCAGACAAAAAAAATGCAATTGTGCAATAATATATTAATTATCACAACCAATTCTTTTCAGTTTTGATATATGTGTTAATTTCGGCCGACCTGTTTCTTCCTCTAAGACTACAAATCTGTTTTCAATCTTTTCCTCAATCACTCTAAAAGGACCTTCAAATTTCGGGCCTAATTTGTAGTTCAGCTCGTTTCTCACGTTGATTTTTAAAAATACCTTGTCTCCGACATTGATCTTGGGATCAGATGTTTTACTATTACTTCTCTCTACCATCTCTTTGGTCGCGGCTTCGAGATTACGGCTGAGACAAGCATGTCTCTCTCTCGCTGTAGATATCAATGATTCGATCATATCCTCCCCATGATGAGGTATAGTTAGCAGATCAAATGCGCCTCGTGCTGTTCAAACAAACAAAGCTTCAAATGGAGACATTTTAATGGAATCACTAACCTTAGTGTTAATACCATGTCTAACAATATCACTATATCTGTCCCAGTTCTCATCATTACCACTTACAGTCTTCCTGAGAGCTTCGAGCACTTTCCTGTTCGCTCGTTCACACAAACCATTAGCTTCTGGTCTGTATGGAATAACTGTTACTTTCTGTATCCCCATGACTTCCGTTAAACATTCCAAAGTTTTGCTTCAATAGAACCTCGGGTGAGCCGTATCTGGAAATGATACCATTGAAAAATGCCATAGCTACTTCTTCAGCCGTTTTATTCTTCAGTGCGAAAATTTCTACTATCCTTGTCAGTTCATCTGTTATTACTAACAAGTACTTATTCGCATATATAGACTGACAAAAATCTCCCAGGATATCCATATGTATTCTCTGAAAAGGTCTACTTGGTATCGGATATGACCCTAATTTGCATGAAGTTATCCTTGCGGGTTTGCATGCGTTGCATACCGTACAGATTTTCACAAAATTTTCCACATCTTACCCTATGTTTTTCCAAATGTATTTAGCACGAACCTTGTTATACGTTTTTTCTATCCACAAGTGTGGACTACCGAACCTGCGATGTACTATATCCAAAACCACTGGAATTAGGACTTTCGGAATTACGATCTGTGTCGTATCTTCTTTACTTTCACTGGTTCTCAATTTATATTTAATTTTCCTAACCAATAGATTACCTTCTAACTCCAAACCCAAAAAAGGCTACTTATAACGTTTCCTGACTAATTCCCTTCTAAGAAATGCTTTTGCATCTGCCAGAATCTCGTCTTCATCTTGCCTTTGCTCTATGAGAGCCATATACCAATGTATAGACTCGCTAGTGACTTGCACAACTTGAAATCCCTCTTTATCATAAAAGCTTCTACTAAGGACCTCCGTAACTACATTTAATTTGCCTTCTATATATTTGAGCTTTGCATCAAAATCTCTGATAGTTAGAGACCATCAAGCTCTTTTAGGCAACAAATCGGGTTTATTAAAAAGATCTAATAATGGCTTATGGTCTGTAAGGACTTCTACTTTATTCCCCATCAGTAGCATTTTAAAATGAACCAAACTTGATACTATTGCAAAGGCTTCTTTATCTATGGTGGACATTGATCTCTCATTGCTGCCCTTTGTCCTGAACTTCCTGCTATAAAAGGCTATGGGATGGAATTTCCCATCAAACTTTTGCATAAGGCAAGCAATTATACCCTCCTGGCTGGCATCGGTCACTAATGTGAATGGTTTGCAAAAATCTGGAAACTTCAAAACGGGGGAATTCCTTAACGCGTCCTTAAGCTTTTGAAAACTCTCTGACTCGTGTTCCTTCCATTGAAATTGAACATCTTCCCGCAATATATCTGTTAGGGGAGCTGCTATATTAGAAAACCCTTTCACAAACCTCCTGAAGAAACCAGGAATGACTTAATCTTTCTTTGATCTCGGGGTGCGAAAATTCGCTATTGCTTTGACTTTATCGTCATTTACTCTAAACCCTTCCTTAGATATAACATGGCCTTGATAGGTGATTTACTTTTTCAAGAATGAACACTTATTTAGCTTAATTTTCAACCCCGCTAATCTAAGCCTCCTAAGTACTTCTGTAAGCACTTCCAGGTGTTGCGCGATCGTGTCTGTTGCTAAAATATCATCCATATATACAAAAACATTTTTACACAATAACCAGTGCAGAACTGTATTTACCAACCTGGTAAAAGTCATCGGACTGCCCAATAAACCAAACGGCATTCGCGTAAATTCATAATGTCCCTTGGGCACTGAAAAAGCCGTATATTCCTTGCTACTTTCACTAAAAGGGACCTGCAAAAAACCCTTGAGCTATAAATATTATGTCCCCCGATTTCAACAAAAAGATCTGGTATGCACGCAGCTGGATAACGGTCAGGGATTGTCTTTTCAATTAAACGTCTAAAATCGACGCATACACGGACAGAAAAGTTCTTCTTAGGCACCGCTAACAAGGGAAAGTTGTATGGAGACACACTAGGCCTAATGATTCCTTCTTCCTCCCATCTATTGACCTCTTTCTCTACCTGTTCTCTGATTTTGAAAGGTATGCTGTATGCAGCAATATAAATAGGTTTTGTGCCACTCTCCAAATTTACCTTATGCTCTAACACATTAGTCAACCCCAATTTATCACCTTGTAAGGCTACTGTATCCCCAAATTCTGCCAAGAGCTCGCTTATCGCTTCAACATGCTCAGTATAATCCGCATTAACTAATTGTTCTCTAAATATTCGTTTCCTTGATTGCATTTCTGCCTCTGAAAACTCAGGTTTCCTCTCTATGATAGCCACTGAACCACTATCACTACTCCAGTCTTGGAGATCCAATACATATGTATTCCTTTGGTATTTCCTAACTGTATCATTACAGTTTATAATTCTAACAATGTAACTCCATTTTTTGATACACTGTTCACTGACGCTGTGCTGATAATCCCTCTTAGCTTCTCGCTATTTTCAATAACACACACATCCGCGGGTTTTCTCACTTCCCTCAATTTGACTTTTATCATAGTCTTTGAACCTGGCATTAACACAATATCCTCTGATAAAACACCTTTATATTTGTGGTTAGTAGCTCCCCTTTCTACAATTCCATAAACATCACCACCCTTAGTTCTCATTACATCCACCCCATTGTAAGTATCAGAAATAACATCAATATTAGTAACAGTATCACCACCCATAATACCATTGTCACATTCACCAAAATTGTTACCACCGTGAACTCCAATATGCCGCATAGCATCCCCGCAGTTATTCCCCGTATCACCAGTGTGGGCTTTAATATTACCACTCCCCATAACCCCAGTATCATCACCATTAGCATCTCCAAACACATCCCCTTTTTCATTGATCTCCATATCCTCAGTTCTAATCACGTCCTCATAAGGAAGAAAAACATCAGGTATTCCAACCGTTATCCCATTAACACCCGCATGGATCGAAATCTTGTGTCTCCTACATGCAGGATGACCCAGCAAAAGTCAGTTGCCCAAACGCAATCCCTTTTATAACCAAAAATGGTTCTATTAATACTCTGTCACCGAGAGTAAACTGTATTTGAACACAGCCCAGGTTGTTTAATCTATGGGCTTGCACATCACACACCGTCTGCATTGAGGGTTTCAAAGGGTAATGGGAGAACATGAATTGATACAAATTGTGATCCATCAAGTTCATGCTAGCGCCAGTATCTATAAACTGGGATATCAACGTCCTCTACTGTTGCGTAAACTATAGGCCTGGGCTCTTGGGCGTCCCCCACGAAACCACAATGGCACGTACTAATCATCTGTACCCTTTTTGTTGATCGGCCTTCCAAAAATTTCGCCGATCCCTTTGCCCTCTTAAATGACCCGCCTGGGAAGTCCTTATATTATAACTCTCAGAGCTTTGAGGTGTAGGCCTCGGATCTTTCTGTATCTGAGACGGACAAGATTGCCAATAGTGATCCGCACTCTTACACATTCCGCAATATTTAACTCTACACATTTTCTTTGGGTGCCCTGGTTTATCACAATTGAAGCAACGTAACTGATGTTGCCTTTAATCGATCGATCTTTTGTTATATTCAACTTTTGCACACAAACGGGAGAAGAAAATTCTGTCTCTTTGCACCCTATTTCTCGGGCCTGTCCCATTGAAAAATGTACTATCTACAGTGGGACATTTAGACATGTTTCTCAATTTGGGCATAAATTAATTCTTCGTCAATCTTTTCATCAAAACTATCCACTATTGCATCCGGTACATCGTGCAAGAGCATCGCAAAATGGATCAGTTTATGTAAATTGTCGAGTGAGACACTACCTTCTGTAACCCAATTAGATGTTTTCAATTTTTCTATCCATTCTGCCGCTGAGTCAACAACAAAAACAACAACAAAGTAGTTGGTAGGCTTACACCCCGAGTAAGCGATAAAAGTTGATGAAAGGAACAACCCCATTCCTTGGAATGAACAGAGGAATATCGAATTCACTATACTTTTGGAATAACTTACACACGAAGATAATATTTGATTAAGACTGTGCTGTAGATATTCATTCCAACTTTATGTATGATAGTTCGTCACAAATTCTACCCACGACATTGGGATATTTTCAAATATGAAGCTACAAATAGCACATTAAGATCGAATTCATATTACCTTAAGATGATCTTACAGCCTCGGGGATGTTCTCTCAAATCAGCACTCCTTACGTGACCAGCAATCAAACTTTGGTTCTCTGCATGGGACATTTGTGGCCACAGCTCCAACTCGGATCCCAGTTAGGATGGAATGACTTTTCATGTATAGATGACTTTAGGTGCAGGAAATTACGAAGGCACTACTGTATTTAATATTATTGTGCTATCTGTTGCTTGATGTGCAAAAGAACAAACTTACTTGTCATGTGTAAAATCAGTTACAAACCATATATATATATATATATATATATATATATATATATAAAATATACATATATAAATAAATATATATTATTATAATATATAATACACACACATACTCACACACACACACACACACACACACACATGCACACACACACACACACACACACACACACACACACATATATATATATTATATTATATATATATATATCTATATATATATATGGTTTGTAATTGATTTTACACAATACAAGTAAGTTGTTCTTTTGCACATTAAGCAACAGAAAGCACAATAATATTAAATGTAACATATATATATATATATATATATATATATATATATATATATATATATATATATATATATATATATATTTGTTTTTCAGTTGTCGGGGCAATTTTTGTGATAAATTATGTAAAATCATCAACCATCATATTCCGGTTATTAACATAAAGGTGCTACCAAGATACCTATTGGCTATGGACTCTCTTTTTTTGAATTTGAAGAATGACTCTGCCCTTAATGACCTCTGGTGTGATATTTAAATTTTATTACCATAGACGTGACCTGTGACACTTGTCGGCTACACACGGAAGTAGCTGAAGGTGAGGATAGATTCTCATCGTGTTGAACTTTAGAAGAGGCGTTAAACTTACGAACTTTGGATTCATGTTGATGATTTCAGACAGAATGAAATGTGGTGATTTTGAAATGTATGGTAGAGCCTCGAACGACCAATCATTCAAGATCATTGAATCTTTGTTTATCAAAAAGATTGTACCCCAGTTTAAAATCCCATTCCGCTGCCTTGTACCTGTCATGTATATTTTCATGTCTGAGTCTTATTAATTAGAATAAATAAATAAATAAAAATAAAATTCTACCAAGGGAGAAAATCCCAAAGCGCTTCAGAGTCAAAGAAAAATGGAAAAGGAAAATGAACTGAATTGCAGAGAGAAAATCATCTTTGTATTTGCTAGTAATACATGAAAATAAAATTTACCTGTATGTATCCGTGTATATATAAATGTTAGCTTTTCCTTCATCTCATAAATGGTGGTGGAACTTTTCAGGTCTACAGTATATTGCATTTTGAAATTGCTTCAGACTTCCACGTAATTCCGAAGGACACTTTTTTCATTTCCTGATTCTTCTGTTTTTGTATCGTTATGAAATGTCCATCAACTTCATTTGTTCTAAATATTCTTCCCTTGATAACGAAATATCCACCACCTATTCTGCAAGTGCTTCCCTTGTGATTGTTCTCGTAAAGTGGCAAAGCGCGTCTCTCCTATTTCTAGGCAACTAACTACATTAAGACTCCCAGATACGTCTTTACACTTAGTACAATGTCGATGTTAGCTTGGCAAATCCTAGCCCCACGTTCAGTGTTTTCCTTTGCTTCTGCTCCCTCAATTTCTATGGCATTTCTTCTTTTACGAACTTTTTTTTTAATTGTCCTCAAAAAACAGAGTTAGGCTCTCAGCCCATTTTCTGTTTGTGCGTCTATGTGAGAGCAGGAGTATACGATGAGTTGAGGGGATTTTTACGAAAACTTCGCGAAAGTCGAGTTGGATAACTCTGGCAAGAAGTGGCCAGACTCTGCGGGAGATCGAAATAGAACTTATGAGGAGCAGGGAATCTTTTGAGGTCATGAACTTTCCAGCTACGTTCCAGAGGTTCCAACCAGGAAACTGAAACACTACGCATCGTTACCGTAGAGTGTTTGAACCAAATGACGATAGCTTCTACGTATATATTTTACAACCGTAATTCTCAAACTGGGTGCGGTGGACAGTGCCTAGGGGTGCCGCAAGATTGTCGTGAATTTTGCCTTGGTTAGATCGTCTAAATAAACAGTTGTAAAAAAAAGTTTGCAAAAGTCTTCATATAATTATTATCAATGTGTCTACTCTAATTAAGTATATATATATATATATATATATATATATATATATATATATATATATATATATATATATGGGGATACAATCCACAATGAAGTAAAATCGTCTGCAGATTAAAATATATATTCTTGTACAGGATTAAAGCTTTCGACCATCAACTGTGGTCTTGTTCACTAATCTACAGACGATTTTACTTCATTGTGGATTGTATCCCCATTTACTTAGAGGTACGACATAGTACCTGGCTTCTGCATATATATATATATATATATATATATATATATATATATATATATATATATATATATGCAGAAGCCAGGTACTATGTCGTACCACTGAAAACCAGTGGTTTTCAGTGATGGCAACCCGTAACTAATGTGATCATTACTGTGACAACTCCTTCTTAAACCCACCTACCAATATATATATATATATATATACAAATATATAATTATATATATATTATAATATATAATACGTAATATATACGACATATATATATGTAAATATGTATTACAGATATATATAATATATATAATATATATATATTATGATACATAACATATATATATTTACGTATATATATAACGTATATATATATATATATATAATATATAATATATATATATATAGATATATAAGATGTATTAAACCTATAACATATATATATTTACGTATATAATTATACATATATTACCTCCTCTATATAGGTCGAATTCTATATATATATATTACTAGTTTTAGATATATAGTATACATATCTATATATATTGTAGGATGGTTAAGGAGTGTCACAGTAATGATCACATTAGTTAGGGTGCCATCACTGAAAACCACTGACATCAAGTGTAAAGCATGCCCAGGCACCATTTTTGCTCGGTAAATCTTGCTCATAATATGGGTTTCGATTTTGTTGTTTTTAGATAAAAAAGGGGTTTGTGACCAAAAGTAACCATATACTGGAGATGTATACTTGCACCATCCTCGGTTATTTTGCCATGACCCTAGGTTAGGTTAGGTTCGATTACATTGTAAGTGATCAGAGTAATTTGGGTGCGGGAAATACAATGAGATTATTTTCTAAGAAGATCCTAAGGATAGTTTTGAAGAAATGGCCGCTTTTTTTTTTCAGGGAAGGTCCCAGTACTCGGTTCCAGTTCGGGAATATGCAACCGGGCGCAGTATAATGCAGCTCATTAATTAAAGCTTCGTCTGAGTTGTAAGGAGAGCTCTTTCGTTCATTATGCGCCTTCTCTCCTTCATCTGGTAGTCATCTGAGCCTTTGTGCTTCGAATACTAATTTGTAAAGGTGGTTTATGTGTATGGAAGGAGAAGAATGAAGAGAGAAGACGATGAAGAAAAATGAAATAATAATAAAATAATAATAATAATAATAATAATAATAATAATAATAATAATAATAATAATAATAATAATAAGAGAAATATCTGCAGATATAGAGACAGATTGTCGCAAGAAAGCAGAACGACATAAGAAGCACACCAACAATGATAGAGTTCAGGAAGACCGGAGATAAAGAAATAAATAAAGTTACGGTCAATACACGGCGAAAAGAACGTGGAATGAAGTATTTTCTTTATTTCTGTACATGTTTTCGTCAGCAACAGAGAGTTCGATTCCCTAACTCTTTTGTTTTTCTCTGCTATAGATTTTGAGCATTTTATCACCGGTTCCATTTTGCCCCCAGTTTTCATGTGTCTGCCTTGCAAGGGACAGCTCTGTTCTTCTTTTCCTCAGTTTTCTTTCTTCATATGTCTGACCGAGATGTGTCCATTTCGGGCATCGTATCAAGGCGACATCGTAACTATATTAAGAGCATGTTATTTTGCAGGCGGACGGACGGACGGACTGGCAAACAGAATTTGTGTACGGTGCTCATCAAGATGGGCGTGCGGATAAATCAGTCCTGAATATTTATATAATGAGTGTTACCCCTCAGAATGCGAAACAAACTCTCTCTCTCTCATCTGTAAACAAGTATAAGGATTACGTTGCTGACGTACTGTATTGATTCAAGTCACATAATAAGCCATAATGTTTGGTTGGCAGTTAGACTTAGACTCAACACGGTTCTTCTTTAAACAAAATCACAGATCTCTCTTCTAATAATGTAATTTTTTGCACGGCATTTTTTTTATACGTTTC
>NC_087200.1:62368863-62376363 GCF_015104395.2 Macrobrachium nipponense
TTCTTCTCTCCCTCCGTTCTTTTGTCACTCGCTGTTACGCATGCCAATGCTTTCGTGTCCCTGCGACTACGAAACGAATAAAAGACAACGTGATATTTGATGCGGCCACTGTCAGTAGAACGAATAAGACGCATGCATCTCGGAACGAGCTTAACCACTTTGTTTTCATTATGGCGCCAGAGCCGCAATCATCATGTGACTCGGGACAGCTCCTCCCAGATGCGAGGTGGTTACCAATGATGCATATCGTGTCCCTTTCTTTGGCGTCACATTCGGATTTTCATGCGTCCACCTCTTCAAAATATAGGAGCTATCAGCTCGTCTTTCGCTGCTTCGTAACTTATGGAGAATAACGAGTCGGATTTGCAAAAGTTGCAGTGGCCGTAAGAAAACAGGAGCGAAAAAAGGCATCATGCACCGCACATCGGATTCTTGGAGCGTTTGGGTAACTGTCTCGATTTTCATGGTTTGGTTTGATAAGAGTTGACACAAAGAATTTCGTGGTTTATTTTGTTCTCCAGAGAGTATACAGTCTATGAAAAACCTCTTAGTGAATCATTTATCTCGCAAAAAAAAAAAAAAAAAAAAAAAATGGTTATTTTGATGTCATCACTTATTTCGCTGCGGTATGTCGAGAGAATGAAGCTTTCAGAGTTGCCTAGCAACAGAGGTCTCCCATTTTATTTCCCTTTAATGCCAAGCTGTGGAATGACGTTGTGGACTCTGCTACGAATGATGAGGCTCGTAAACTCCAGAGGCTGTAATGCTGCTTTAAAATGCTTGACCTATCTACTTTGTTTACATTTTTCTCGCCTGCTGTTTGTATGATTCATAAGGTTACCGGTTTTACAGTTGATTATATTCTTTATAATATGTTTGCTCTATTTCTGGTGCTACTATAGTAGGCGGTCTACATAGGGGATCAAAATGTTTTTCGTGTGTTTAGTACTGTAGTAGATTCACATCAACCGTGCATCTGATGTCTAGGCCAGTCCTTTACGACGCTCCTGATTGGTTGTTGATAAGCCAATCACAGGGCTGGAAACTCTCAGTCACTCGACAGAATTCACATAGGAAGGATGTATGTTCCACCTCTCCAGAGAGATAACTTTGAAAGACGTATCCCTCAGGAGAAGTAGAACATGCACCCTGCCTATGTGAACTTTCGAGAGAGACTGAGGGTTTCCAGCCCTGTGATTGACTTATCAACAGCCAGGAGCGTCGTAAGGGACAGGCCAAGACATCAGATGCACGGTTGATGTGAATCTACTACAGTCCATCAGGGGTCAAATGTGATCAAGTGCACTTAAGGACATTTGGTCCCCGAGGGCCTAGTACTATACACAGCGAAACATGTAGAAACACGCAGGTAGGGCGCCTTCTAATCTATAGCGCCAAAACGAAGGTTGACAGCCTACTATAGTAGAAACACACAAGTAGACCGCCCACTATAGCAGCAACACGCAGGTAGATAGCCTACTATAGTAGAAACATGCAGGTAGACCGCCTACTATAATGCAAGCAGACCGACTATTCTAGCAGACACACGCAGGTAGACCGCCTTCTATAATAGATACACGCAGGTAGACTGCCTATTATAGTAGAAACACGCAGATTGACCGCCAACTATTGTGGAAACACGCAGGTAGATCGCCTACTATTATAGAAACGCGTAGGTAGACCACTAAGTATAGAAAGACGCAGGTAGACCGCCTACTATTGTAGAAACACGTAGGTAGACCGTTTACTATAGAAAGACGCAGTAGACCGCCCACTATTGTAGAAACACGCAGGTAGACCGCTTACTTTAGTAGAAAGACACAAGTAGACCGCCTTCTATAGTAGAAACACACAGGTAGACTGTCTACTATAGAAGAAACTTGCAAGTAGACAGCCTAAATACTAGCACCCTATGTTCTTTTCCACATAGAGAAAATGTATTCTGAGGAAGATTATTTAAGAGATTTAGCTTTGCTTCTTGCTTCCCAACAAGAAAAGACTTGCAGTGTGTGATGGTCCCCTGACACGGCAGATATTTTGCTGCTTAGAACATCATTGACGACTCGTTTTTTCTCGTAAAGATAAATCAGCGACGAATAAATAAGTCGTGATCCGTCCCCCAGCTTACTCGGGACGCGTGCAAGATTTTCCCCTTATGCATAAGTTTAATATACTATATTTCTGACTTTTAACGTAATTGAGAATGTGCTAATATCTACGGTCAAATAGTGCGTTGTTTCATCAATGAAAATGAAAGTAAATACGCTATATTTTATGAGAAATAATGGCTCTGTACTGTTTAACAAGCACATTATTTTTTACATTTTCATGCTGATAAATAAATCATAAATATCCTATCCTAACATTCATGTATCCTTAACTCAAAGCGAAACACCTTTTTCAGACCTGTTCAGGCTTTCCATCGACCTTTCCTACAACCCCCCTACCAACAACAACAAAGTACTTTGTAGGCTTTCTCTCCGAGTACGAGATAACATATAACCAACCTTACGAGTTCTGGAGGTTCCTGTATATCGTGTTCATATCTCCTTTAAAATAGTCTTGCATTATTTTAGAGGTTCTATTACGTTCAATTAGTTTCTCTTGAAATTCATCTGCAGCTGTTGCAGAAGTCCCGCAGTAATCTGCTAATCTCTCTGAAGAAAAATGGCCTGTGGCAAAATTTTCCTTGTGTGTGTGTTTTTTTTAATCGTAGTAAGAGCGGTGCAGAAGCTACAGTAGCGTCAATTGTAGTACATTCCCCAATTTAGTCAGATTACGACTCGCAATACTTTGCCCTAGTTGTCGCGGCCTGTACTATTTCAAAGGCTGGGAGGAATTTCACTAACTCTGGTAGTAAGCCTACAAACTAATTTTTTGTTGGTCTTGTTGGGTGAGTAGGAAGGCATAAAAAGATCTGAAAAAGGTATTTCGAGTTGAGTTAAAGATACAGGCATTTTAGGATAGGATATTTATGATTTATGTATAAGAATGAAACTGTAACAAATAGATAATGTGCATGTTAAACAGTACAGAACAATTATTTCTAATAAAATATAGCGTATTTGGTTTAATTTTCGTTGGTGGAAGATCGCTCTATTTGACCGTTGATTTTAGCACGCGCCTCGAGTAAGCTGGAGGTCGGATCACGCCTTGTTGAAGTATAGCCTGCTCCACATTCCAGATAGCAAGAAATCTTCCTATTCTTGATTCAGAAACATCTAGATGCCTGGTTGTATAACAGGGGGATATAATACGTTCCTGAGAGGAGAAGTCAAGTGCTGACCCCCTCTCCAACTTCCATCTGAAGGAGATACGAAAAGGATTCACCCGACTTTTTTGTGACCTTGTTTCGAAGGTCGGAGCATTCCATCCATTATTCCTCACTCCTCCTCAATTGCATTCACATCCTTCCCCTTGGGTTGACTGGGATGTGATCTGTAATTGATCCATTCTGTCACTTTTTAGTTTTCTGTAGAAGAAAACTATTGAGATGGCTTTGTCTGTCCGTCCGCAGTTTTTATGTCCGCCCGCAGATCTTAAAACCAACTGAGGCTGGAGGTCTGCAAATTAGTAAGTTGATCATCCACTCTCCAATCATCAAACATTCCAAATTGCAGCCATCTAGAGTCAGTAGCTTTTATTTTATTTAAGGTTAAAGTTAGCCACGTTCGTGCTTCTGGCACCGCAACGACACAGGCCATCACGGCCGGCTGGGAGTTTCTCTATTTGTCTATCTAGCTGTCTATCCGAAAGCGTAAAGCTGCTGACTAATTCCTTAGTGGCTGCAAGAATAAAGCCAAACAGCTGTTGTTTTTCTTGCCACAACATTCACGAATCGCTGATGAATTTGAAGTGCAAAATCTGAAGCTCAAAACCAGTTTCAGCCTTTGTGGTTAAAGAAAGATGATTTTATAGTTGTTGCCAGTGCGCCTGCGTGTGCAACGTGAGTTTCTTTGTTCTGGCAAGTCTAGTCTTCTGCTCGTCACTTCACTTCACACTGTCTCTGCTTGTTTGTCTCGGGGCGTCCAAGGCCTGGTGGGCAAAAATGTCAATTCGCCGGGATACTCTACTTCCTCACTTATACAACAGCAAGTTAAACCGTAGACATATTACGCCGAGTGATCAGAATGACTTCGGATCGAGGCAATGATAAACTTATCTTGGCGATTCTGGATAATAAAAGACTTCACTTTGAAGACACTTTTTATGGGGGGGTGAAATAAGCATCCAGCTGGAAAATAACTTTGGAAAATAAAAGAATCGGTACGCTGGGGAACGGTCCGGAAATGGTCGAGCTGGATGTTAACGTTTGCAAGGGTTTGGCGCCAGGCCGTCGCCATGAACCCCGAAAGCCAAATGAATAAAGTCATGTCATACAAACGACGTATTTCATTATTAATTATTTTTCCCTTTATCAGTTCCCTCTGGTAGCTACTTACTCTCCAGAAAAAGGATAACTTAGATTTTGATATTGTATGTCTGTTTATTTGTACATGATATAACTGTGAGCTGTAATCTATGGCAGGCAACGCAAAATTCTTCTGTCTGTCTGTCTGTCTGTCTGTCTGTCTGTCTGTCTGTCTGTCTGTCTGTCTGTCTGTCTTAGTTTAGTCTTTCAATATTTTCACCTATATTACACTGCAATTCAAGCCCATGTATAATGTTGATCTCCAATATACTACTGAGGTTCTGCGAAAACCCGTCAAGTAAATTGATGCTCGTAGGGAGTACCCGCACCATGTGAATTTTTACATATGTTTACTAATAAAACTAGTGGTAAACACAATAGAAAAACAACGGCTGCTCTGCTCTTATAAAGACGCAACATGAGAAACCCGGAATGGTGGGCCAGTTTCAATAAGAGTCCATGAAATGATGACAGCTTACGCTTATTGACAATTGTTACTTTGTCCATCATAAAACACTAAAACATTTGATTAAAATTCATGAGACCCAAAAGGCAGTTATTTGGTTACTCTGTAGGTCTATCCGTTCTCAATCTTGGTCCCCTGTCCATTCTTCATCTGGGTTCCCGGTCTACCTGTCCACATCTAACGTCCGTCTTTCGGTGGATGTAAAACGTTGCACAGGAAGAGCCCGCATGTCCCACATAGCTATGTATTGAGAACAATGCTACTGCTTGATATGTGATACGGTTACGGGCCATATTCTCACAAGCACGCGAGCAGGCGCACACAGGGACCGTGGGTTCGCCTGCTGCCTATAGATCGACCCACCTATGAATGGATCCCACCGTCAACTTGTGTCAGGAAAAAGCAAAACATTCATATGCCACAACTATACAATTGCATATATATATATATATATATATATATATATATATATATATATACATATATATATATACACATATATATACATATATATATATATATATATATATATATAAGTTAGATTTATATATATAAATATGAATAAACGATTCTATATGTATATACTATATAATGTAATGGTTTTGCCATTTTTCCTCCGTGGCAAAACCTTTATTTATACATGGCATCACGTTCTATATACTTCGTGATCAAGTTATTCACTATATAATGTATGTAAAAATACATTAAAATAAAAGACCCGTGGTTGTTTAGGTGACTCATCTCTACTGACTTCCTTATTGGAGACTTTCGCATTTCCATCCTTTCCATTTGCCCAGACTAAGAAACAGACAAAAATCCTAGTTTGTCTGCTATACAACTGGAGATGCGCATCGCATGTAGTATATCAGGGGCCAAGCAGCTAAAGCAGAGCTAAAAAGGTAGGTACATACGTGCGTTGCAAGTCTCATCTGGGAGGCTTGCTGCTTATTGCATTCGTCCTACCGACATAAAAGAAGAAGAAGAAAAAATAGATCTGGCCCACAGCAGAATCATGCAGGGATGTTTAACTTGTTTACTACACTCTGAAGATTTGTTGGTAATGACAAGGAAGATGCGGAGCACGTCAATAAAAGACTCAGTCTGAAAAGCCATGCGGATGCAAATATGCCGGAATGTCTTCTGAAGTATTTGAAGAGCCAACTTGGGCATTATAAAAAGATGCCAAAAGAGCATTCTAAGAATCTGGGGTTAATTCCACACTGCAGCCTGACGCAATTTATGAAATGGTTCTCCTGAACTCTTCGATGCCGGATCCTCTGACCAAATAGGAGACGTTTTGGAAGTTCGCAGCAGATTCCTCCTAGAGCGTCGTCGTCGGTCTGGTTCCAAATGAATTCGAACCTTACTAGTGTTCAGTCTACATATGATCCCACCTTACCATGGCTCCAAAAAAGTACTGCCTGAGCCGAAACATTGAACAAACCGATTGATATTTCATGATGTTCGCGCAGATAACCATGCCAATAATAAACAGGTAAAAATGTGCCGAAGTTTCTTCGGCGCAATCGACTTTTCTGTACAGCCTCTACAGCGTATAACCAAGACCACCGAAAATAGTTCTATCTTTCGATGGTCTCTTTATACTTAATGCTGTGTGAGCCGGGTCCCTTGAAACATTAAGCACGTCTCGGTGATGGCTTGTCCTACCTATATCGTTGGTAGACGCACGATTATAGCTAACTTTAACCTTAAATAAGAGAAAAGCTACTAAGGCTAAATGGCTTCAATTTGGAATGTTTGATGATTGGAAGGTGGATGATCAACATACCAATCTGCAGCCCTCTAGCCTCAGTAGTTTTTAAGATCTGAGGGCGGACGGATAAAGTGCAGACGGACATACAAAGCTGGCACGGCAGTTTTCTTTTACAGAAAACTAAACACGAGTGGCTGCAGAGCGACAGAAACTTCAGGCAGTTTTTTGGCAACTTGCTGGGTCATTAATATTGTACTCAACGTCCTTGACGGAGCTGGGAGGGAGGGAGGGTGGGAGAGAAGGAGGGAAGAAGGGAGGGAGGGAGTTGGGAAGAGAGGCAGCGCGTTGCCTGGCTGCTCTGAGCTTGTTTAGATGCAATAGCCTTGGCTCGAGAAGACTAGAAGTAGCAACGCAAGGTCAAAAAGGGCTGGGTCTTTGCTTCATTAAACACTGTTGCCCTCCAAGTTTTCCCCAATGCGCTGCACATCCTAGCCCCCTACCCAGTACCCAGTACCCAATACCCACCCTCACGAAAACAAGTCCTCTTGTGCAACACGAAACTAATGACAAACTCATGACAGGTGGGTTTTTAAAACTGGTTGACGATGAGTGGTAATCAAAAGAATACGAGTCTCTCTCTCTCTCTCTCTCTCTCTCTCAGGATCCTTTGTGAAGTCAGACAAAAAGAGAATAAGATTATGATTGCGCTTAAGGCCAGAGGTAGGAAGCTGAAAAGTTACGACAACATGTAGCACATAGGAGTCAGGTGCCCGTCACATTTTAAATAAAAAAAAAAAAATAAATACCCTTGAGATAAAGTGGGCGTGAGAGATTAGTTGTGGATGGTTGAAAATAGTATTGCGTTTGGTAATCGTGCAGTGTTTAGACTCCTATTCATTTATATGCATT
>NC_087200.1:62388863-62551363 GCF_015104395.2 Macrobrachium nipponense
AGAAGGGTGTCAACCAATCGTGAATAAATATTTGAAAATGAGCTCGGATCTGAAAATGAAAAGGTCGCTCTGGAACAAGTAAAGACCTGACAAGGGAAATAACCTTCGGGAATCAACAAAGGTTTGAAAGGCTGTCAACGTTCAGAAATAATAAAGAGCCTGGACACTGCATAACATCCCACAATGAGGATGGTTCTAAAAAGGGAGTAACATTCTAAAGTCAGGGAGAGTCTGGAAAGTACCACAAACCATGGAAAGAGTAAAGCTCTAAAAGTTTAATTTCGGGAAACTGATGAAAATCTGAGAATGGAATAACAATCTGAAATAGGCCACATTATAGCGCACTGCTTCGAGATTTTCATCCTCTTACACCTTTCAAACGAAACCTACATTCAGTTTTCTTTCCAGCGTTGAATGACCTATAGGTCCCAGTACTTGGCCTTAACTCTATATTCTATTCCATTCCAGTGCTAAACTCTAGTCGTAAATCATGAAAGGTTGCAATTTGCCCGAACTCTCCTTGAGGGTCGTATATTATGCAGCAATAGCTCACCGAAGGTTACCTTTCAGTGGAAAGCCCGGACCAGCGTTTGTTTTGGAATTTTCTATCTCTCTTTCTGTTTTCTCTCCTTCGAGTTATCCATTAGTCACGTTACCCCTCGATATCTCTTCTTCTTATATATTCGGCCAAGAATGAATAAGGAGACAGAATGTATTGCGCCGCTTAAGGGAAAACAAAAGAGCATTTGCGGTTCATTATTTTGACAACAAAGTAAATTAGATATTTTTACTATTATTTTAAAAGTGCACACATCAACATTTAGGGTTTTTTTTATAACAGTCTTGTTAATCGCGGATCATCGTCTTTCTGTTTTGTCAAAAGCTTTAGATATCGATCACAACTTGCCCCCGGAAGCAAATGCCAGAGATGTTAGTATATATGCTAATATTGCATCACCCCCGGCTGCTTTATTCCATGCCCCTTGGAATAGATACTTAACTGGGATGTGGGAAACATAATGAGATTATTTTCAAGAAGATTCTGTGGTTAGCTTTCAAGACATGGCGTCCCGCTTTCTCAGGGAAGGTTTGGTACAGGGTTACAGTTTGTGAACTTGCTGTCTGGAACGGTCAAGTAACCCAGACTGGTGGAACGAACGAGCGGTGGAAATAACTGCAGTAATCCAGTAGCCTTGAATTAACGATCTTCGTTCGACATCCAAACAAATGCCTACTGAGGTCGCACTCGCCCCTTCATGAATATCTGAAGATTCTACAAGCCACCGGATTGGAAGAAAGACGAGTCATAATTCTATTGTTACAGTAGGTGCGCAGCGTCCAGCTTCGGTGACAGAAAGGTCGCCCGTATCGATTGGAGCATAAGAGGCCTACATGATTAATGAAAGCCTGAATTTTTAGTCACGACTTATTTTTGTCATTTATTGTATCTCCTGCCTCGCGAAGCGTTTTCAGATACCACGATGTTGATAGAATATATGAATTGAATTGAACTGTATTGAATTTAGAATTTAGGCTAAAGGCCAAGCACCGGGACCGATGAGGTCGTTCACCGCTGAAGCGGAAATTGAGAGTTAAAAGGTGTAACAGGACGAAACCTCAAACCAGTTGCACTATGAATCCGTTGTTTTAGGAGGGTGGAAAGTAAGATCGAGGAAAGAGAATATGAAAGGAGGTACAGTAAACGGAACGAAAGGGGCCTGCAGCTAGGGGCCGAAGGCAAGCTGCAAAGAACCTCAATTAACGCTACAGTGCACAGCATGAGGTGCACCTACGGTACTGCCCCCTTACGGGGATTGAATATATGTGACAGTCTGAAAGTCAACTATGATTTGGCTGTTTCCAAATGACTATTTGCCCGTTCATAACAATAACAACGCCCTTCAGAAAAGTATCCTTTGTGTAATTTAGGAGTGAGAAACATAATGAGACTATTTTCAAGAACATTCTATGGTTTTTAAGGTATGGCGTCCCGCTTTTTTCAGGGAGGGTTCCGACTAGGTTACAGTTCGGGAATGATACTGGGACGGTATTATTATTATTCAGAAGTTGAAACCTATTCATATGGAACAAGTCACCAAAGGGGCCATTGACTTAAAATTCAAGCTTCCAAAGTCTATGGTGCTCATTAGGAAAAAGTAAGACGAGGTCAAGGGAAATACAGAAATAAGAGATACAACTTACTAGAAAAGAAAAAAATATATAAACTAATAAATAAATAAAAAAAATAGATGAAAGCGTATTAAAATGCAAGAAAATGAGCATTATGGTGGCAAAGTATTGTACCTTCGCTTGAACTTCTGAAGTTCCAGTTGCACGACCTCATCTGGGAGGCTTTTCCAGAGTCCAAAGGTTTGTGGAATAAAGGACACCCCTGCAACTGAGAAGCTCAACAGATGTTGAGCGGAATGTGATGGTGGGATCAACAAATATCATGATACATAGCTGGTAACCGAGGTCACTGATGACATTAGAGAAATGTGTCCGGGATGAAATGAAAATCTAGACTCAGATGAGCCCAGCAGATGAACTGGGAGTCACAACAAATGACAGACGACTATCATTTCAAGATTAATCAAGAGAAGTCTATAAATTCTGATTAGTAATCACGGAGTTAATTGGAGAAATATTTTAGGCTTGTTTACGACTTGTCAGTCAAGATGAAATTCCCGTCTGCCGGTACCCAGAGGACAACAAGAGCTGGAAATCAAAACGAGAAGTCAGATTTAGGCTGGATTTTGGTCAAATATGAGAAAACTGCATTTTGGAAACAAACTATGTCTGGAATTTGGAGTTAAGTTTTGCTTGAGACTTAAGACGGGAAGCTGGTTCTGGCATGCAGGATGAAAAAGCGCAAATGCGAAAGGAATCATTCCAAGGAGAAGGAAGTTCGATGTCTAAAAAAGAGGAATAAGAACCGGAAAAATAAGCGTTTGGACCTTCTGGAGTGAAGCAAAGATTCAACAGGAAAATAAAAAATTCAGAAAAGTACGGCGTGGAATTAAGCAACAACGAAAAACTATACAAAGGGATGGTGGAATGTGACTTCGCAAGCAAGCAAAGATTCTATACGCTGCTACAGCAATAAAAAGACATTCCGTGGAGTCATCCTCCTCGACTATGACTGCGCAGAAAAGCGGATTTTTGACGTCATCGGCCGGCGAAGTTCGCAGACGAAACTCGTTTTCTCCCGTTTCATTCCGGTGCGTGAGCCTCGAGTCTGGCATTAAATCCGAGAGGAGCTTTTGAATCATGTTCTCTCGTACGAGTCCGTTTTCTGTCTTTTTTTTTTTTTTCTCAGGATCTTGAAGCCAAGCTTTCCAGCAAGTGGCCAGAGTGTTGAAAAAGCCGTGCACGTTTTTCCTCGCTTACGTAATGTTGACGTAAACGAACATGCACTGCTTTGAATGTTGCACGAACACAGCAAAAATGCGAGCTACTTGGTGCCAAGGTCGGTGGCAAGACACTGCACTTAGTTAAAACTAAGCTAATTAGAAGTAGTCCTCAATCTGTTGTGTTGTTAGTTGAGTGCGTGAAGGTTTTTGTATGACACAAGATCATATAACACTCGTTATAAAAATGTATCAGAGAGACTTTAGATTTAATCCATATCATGTTTCATTAATTTACTGTGAGTTTATTCTCTTCTTTATATGATTACTGCTATTGGCATGCATGCTTATTCAGAAACAAGTGCCTATCTACATGCTGAAAGAATCGACTATGCAAGCGTGTAAACATAGGTCACGCGTGCAATCACAAAAATACTGCGGAGAAAAGATGAATGCAAAGATATAACTGCTAAAGGACAAAATTAATAACAGAGACCCTCATGTCCTTTGCTCTGAACACGAGGATTCCTTATGCGCACACTATTAACCTATGTCATAATGTATGGCAGTGGTCATTCCTTGGAGAAATCCTAGCCTAAGCTCCTATTTACGACGCATTCGGTGTCGATGTCCTGCTCGGCTGTATAGGTCATAAAAGCCCTCTTGCGTGCGCTCATGAGAGAGAGAGAGAGAGAGAGAGAGAGAGAGAGAGAGAGAGAGAGAGAATGTTCTTAAAAATGAGAACATGACTGTAAGAGTTACAAGGAGTTACAAGGATAAGGATGTCTCAAAGACTTGTTAGGCCATTCGAGGAGACATCGTGTGCTCACTTATCTGTAGGAGCAGGTTTTACTGTGCATTCACAGTGTCCTAATGATTTTGTCTAGCTTTCTTTTAAACTCTTCCAAGCTGTTGCTGTTTACAACTGGTGGTAGTTTATTCCATGTGTCACATATCTTGTATGTAAAGAAGTTCCCACAATGGGATGTGTTGTATCTCTTCTGTTCTAGTTTCCATCCATTATTTCTTGTCTGGTTTTCGTTTAATGTAAATAGGTTACAGTCTACTTTTGTTATGCCTTTCAGTATTTTAAATGTTTCTATTAGTTGTCCTCGAAATCGTCGTGTTTCTAAGCCATACATTTCAGGCTCTCTAGGTGCCTTCGGTAACCTATTTGCCTGATGGATGGAATTAACTTTGTGGCTCTTGCTTGTACCCTTTCTAATCTATTTATGTCCTTTCTTAGCGTTGGTGACCAAAACTGTACTGCATATTGAAGATGAAATCTTACTATGGATGTGTAAAACCACAGCACCGTTTCCTTGTTTCTGTATTTGAACTGCCTCTTTATGTATCCCACTAGTTTCTGTGACTTCTTTTCAGCTTTTAAGCACTGTTTCGTGGATTTTAAGTTCTAGAGATAATAATGTCTCCAAGGTCCTTTTCTTGTTCTACACTATTTATAACAGGATTTTTTTCCTATTTGTAACACTTTACATTTGTCTAAGTTAAAAGGCATTTGCCATCTTTTTGACCACTCTCCTATTTTCTTTAAATCATTTCTTAAACTTTCCACTTTATCTGGGTCTGCTGTATTTACACTTAGTTTGGTGTCACCTGCAAATTTTGCTATCCTGCTAGTTAAGCCTACATCAATGTCATCAATGTAAATTAAAAACAAGAGAGGGCAAAGGACAGAACCATGAGGAACTCCACTTGTTACATCTGCCCGTTCTGATTCTTCATCATTTCTTACGACTCTGTTTGTAACACATTACATTTATCCAGGTTAAAAGGCATTTGCCATATTTTTTACCACTCTCCTATTTTCCTTAGATAATTTCTTAAACTTCCCACTGAATCTGGGTCTGCTGCATTTACACCTAGTTTGGAGTCATCTGCAAATTTGGCTCTCTTGCTAGTGAAGCCTACAATCTGACCATTCTGTTTCTTCACCATTTATTACGACCCTGTTTTCTATTAGTTAGCCAGTCTTCGACCCAGTCTCCTACAATGGTTAAAGCTCTAACTTTTGTCATTAGTTTCTTGTGTGGGACTTTGTCAAAGGTCTTTTGGAAACCTAAGTAGAGTATATCTATTTCTCTATTACTGTCGTAAATACGAAGCATGTTATGAAAAAACTCCAATAAGTTTGATGGACAGGATCTGTTTTGTCTGAAACCGTATTCACTGTTTAACAGCAAGTTGTTTCTATCAATGTGATCCACAATTTGATCTGCAATTATGGACCCACAAATCTTACAAACGACGTTAAACAGATTGTTCTATAATTTCCCAGCTCTTTTCTTGGACCTTTTTTGAAAATAGGGGGCACATTACCTAGTTTCCATCCTCTTTGTTCTGCTCTTTTTCTGTAGAGTTTCTAAAGGTGAGGAACTATCTCCTCTTTTAGCTCTTTCATTCCCTTGGATGAATCGCATCCGGGCCGCATATTTCCGAAGTCTGGAAAAGTTTAGGGATGGGGAAAATTAGGACCAATCAAAGCGCGTGGAGCTGTCCATGACGTCACAAGCCCCGCCTTTTAGCTACACTCGGTCTCATAGCTATTACTGCCAGTCACAATGCCGAAGAAAAACTTCCCATTTCACAATTTACGGTTTCTTTGACCTATACATTTTAGCCACATATATCTAAATGTAATGCAACACTAATTCAACAAACAATATATTCTTCAAATGAGATACACCGTGAAATATATTAAGCGTTATTGCCTTCTCCCTCATGGTAATAGTACTCAGTGTCTCTTAATTCCTGCTCGGAAAGTCGATATTTAGTCCATAAATAACATTTTCATCGCGAGTTGCTAAATTATATACTTGAAAATGTGTGTTTAATGATATTTAGAAAGAGTTACGATAACACATGGGATAAATCAAACAATATACAAAATGGTAAAATGGATGGTATCGTAAAAATGATGGTATATGATCTGTAATTAGCACTACAGTCAGGAGGCCAAGAACTTCGCGGCACTTTGACTCCCATCTTGGACCTTGAAAGTGCCGATTTTAAAAGCATGGAGCATGGAACGTTTTTCAGGCGTTACTGCCAGTTGTTTCAGGCTATAAAAAGGTATCATGTACAGAACTAAAATGATAACTGCCATATGTATAAAAGAAATGTGGAGGATACAGTTTTGATGAGAAATTTATGCACTCTCGTAGGGTGATAGTGCCTTATTCGGTGCTATGTAGGCATTACTTAAGGTTCTTTGCAGCGTTCCTTCGGCGCCTAGCTGCAACTATTTTCATTCATTTTACTGTTGCCTCGTTCATATTTTCTTTCTTCCATCTTATTGTCCATCCTCTTCTAACAATTGCTTCATAGTGCAACTGCTTTGAGGTTTTCCTCCTGTAACACCTTCCAAACCTTTTACTGTCAATTTCCGTTTCAACGCTGAATGGCCTTAGCTGCCCCAGTGCGAAAAAAAAAAAAATCTATGCACTTAATTTAAGCTTGTATGAAAAAATAGTAGTATACTCATATACTACCGTTATCCCTGGTTTTAATTATACATGTTGAATATTTGCATAAAATTTTCTGATAAAAGAGTTGGAAAAAAAAGTGTCATGCAGAATTACTTTAAAGCATATCGCAATTCTAATAAATTTATGTATCAATTCTGCTCTAGTTCAGCTTATTAAAAAGTCTACTGAAACTCCGTAAATAGGTAGTATTCTGTACTCCTATAATTACTAAAAATATTACATACTAATGAAATACTCATTTTGATTCTTTGCACACAATGAATGACAAGTACGAAAAGTTTGCTAAAAATATTAAATAAATTAAATAATCAGTGTTTTCTTTGTACACAATGATTTTAAAGCAAAAATCACGTAAGGGCTTGCTAAAAAATATTCAATACTGAATTATATTATCACTTTTTATTTGTTTGTACACAATGTATGAAAAGTAAAAATCAAAAGCAAAAATTTTTCAATAAAAACTTTTTATATATTCGTACACAATGAATGACAAGGACCAATCAGGTAAGGACATCTGGAAGGTTTTATCAAAACGGAATATTTGGTTACAATAGGCTAACGTAGATCACCAAAAAATAATTTAATGAATGAAGCTGATACTGTGTCCCTGTAAATAGTAGGGACTATATCAGTCTGATTTCTGTTCATGGCCAAAGTAATGATCAGTATATTGCTTTTATACAATGTGCAGTAATGTGCATTACTACGAAATAGCATATGTCCATAGAAATCCGTAGTGTAAGCCTACTCCGTCTCTCTATCTTCCCCTACAAACAGGTCAGATACCATCATTTTTACCATCTTGTATATTGTTTGATTCATCCCATGAGTTATCGCAACTCTTTATAAATGGCTTAAAACATGCATTTTCATGTATATAATTAAGAAATTCGCGATGTGAAAATATTATTTACCGAGAGTGAGAAACCAATAACGCATATTATATTTCACGGTGTATCTCATTTGAAGAATAATATTTTTAAATAAGTGTTGCATTATGTTTAGATATATCTGACTAAAATATATATGCCATACAAGCCGTAAACTGTGAAATTGAGAAGAAACTATTTCTTCGGCATCTTGACTGGCGGCAGTAATGAATATAGGAGGGAGCTAAAAGGCGTGTGGCTTGTGACGTCATGGATCAGCTCCACGCGCTCTGATTGGTCCTAATTTTCCCCATCCCTAAACTCTTCCAGACTTGGGAAATATGCATCCGGGCCAGAAGATTTGAACTTGTTGAGTTTGTCGATTTTGTTTTTAATGTCCTCTTCTGTAAATATTATTTTGTTCAACGGTTCTGCCTCTTCATATTTAATAGCAGGTTCCAGTATTGAGGAAGTCTTCAATTTTGAAAACACTAGTAAAAAACTTATTCAATAATTCTGTTTTTTCCAAGTCTGAGTTCACCAGGTTTCCTCTATTGTCCCCTAGGGGACCTATGCTATTTTTGATTGACTTCCTACTATTATCATGCACAAAAAATTCTTTTGGGTTTTCCTCACAAACTGATGCAACTCTTTTATTCTCATTTATCTTTGCATTTCTTACTAATTTGCCCACCATTCTACAGTGTTCTTTATGCATGCTTGCTTCTTCTGGTGTTGGGTGTGGGATTTATGCACTGAGACTCTCTTTCTCTTATCTAATTTTAATTTCTCTGTTGAACCTCTTAGGCTGAGGATTACCATTTGTTAGTATCTTTATTAATGGTATATATCTACTATGGGTTTCAGAGACAGTGCAAGCACGTTTTTTGGCGATAACTCTGTAACGAACACTCGTATCAGAACGAAATTTTGCTTTAGTGTATTACACCCAATGCCGTAATTTATAAGGGTATCGTGAATCACTAATTGTAAAGAATAAAGACACTTGTCCCTGTACCAAGAGGCGAAAACTCCATTAGACAGAAATGGATACGAACACAACAGTAAAAAGCTCCTCCTACCCTCTCCCCCCACCTCCACCGCAATCCCCGTCCTTCTTCCCTCCCTCACCTTCCCTTCTCTTTCTCTGAAAGTTGCTTCAGTTTAAACTTATTTTGTATGATTTTTATATCTATCTATCTATCTAATAATATACATTGTTGTATACATCTAACGATCCAGTCGGTTATTAGCTGCCAGTTGACTGATTTATTTATGCATTGATCCGCTCCTCTGTGTGTGTGTGTGTGTGTGTGTGTGGTATGGTAGTGGTGCCTACTATAAATTATTAGAGTGAGCGATATCTGAATGTACGGTGGTGGAGCAGTAAGACGATAGACACTGAGTTATGGTAAAGCGACTGTTATATGTGCATCGGTATAATCAAGGGTTTAACTCTAATATTAGAGTGTCCGATAGAAAGGCTCAATTTTTCTTTGTAACACAGAGTAACTATAACCAGTTACCTATTGAAACCAATCTGAAGGCAACTGGCGGCTTTTTCATAGTTTAAAAAGTTGAACAGTTGCGTGACAAACGAATTTCTGCAGCCGTGCCGACAGTTACGTTCCTTGTTGGCCATCTCTTCTTCACCTTCGTAATACAAGTACTATATTGCTAATACCCACTTTACCATAAATCATAGTGTCTATCGTTTTACTGTTCCACCATACATTCAAATACCTTTCACTCTAATAACCATTTACAGTAGGTACCACTACCAGAGAGAGAGAGAGAGAGAGAGAGAGAGAGAGAGAGAGAGGAGCTAATCAATGCATAAATAAATCAGTCAACTGGCAGGTAACAATCGAGTGAATCGTTAGATATATACACCAATGTAAACTATTATTAGATAGAAAAAATCGTACAAAATATGTTTAAACTGAAGTAAACTGAAGTTGCAGAGGTCATCGTGTCCCAGTGTTTGTTTGTATGGCGTTTTTACGCTGCATGGAACCAGGGGTTATTCAGCAACGGGGTGTCCCAGTGTACTGCTGCATTGAAATCTCGCATTATTATGCAGAGTTTGTTGCTTATTTCTTGTCCTAGTAGTGCATACAGCTCCCCATCGAACATTTGTGGTTGGTGGGGAGGTTTGTACACTAGTATTAGTTATCTTCTTCCCTAGACTGTTTATGTTGATGCCAATCACTTCTTGTATGGTTGTAATTTTACACTCTATAAGACCGAGGTGGTCCCTGACAAATACCATAACGCCCCCACCTTTTTTTTATTGAGTCTATCTTTTTTTGAAAAATTTATATCCAGCTATCTGGTACTCTCCTACGAAGTCTCTTGTTGCCTCTTGTATCCATGTTTCTGTGATACCTACTAAGTCTAATTCTTTACTTGCAGATATACTTTGTTCCGAATACATTGTGCATTAAACTGCGCCACTCTGAGGGACTTCTCTATCTTCTCTTTTGTCCTCTGTGGCTTTATTGGTTTCCCTTACTGTCACTGTTTGCTGCAGTTCTATTGCTAACCAGATTCTTTGTTTTCTGACTTCTTCCCTTGAATATTCAGTTCACTTGAAGTGTTTCATGAAGTTTTCGTTGAGAAGGTTTCCTATTGGTTTTCCTCCTTCCAAATTCAAGTGAGTTCCATCTCTTTTATATACTTTCCTATTCATTATAAATCTCCCCCAAAAGTTCACAAACCTAACACCTTTTTCTTTTCATATTAGCTCCACTCTGTTACTGATTCCAATTGCATTGCTAAGGGAGTAATGGTTAACATTGGCTCTGGGCATGAGTCCTATGAGCAGGGGCGTAACTAGGTGAGAATGGGCCCGTGGCATTTTCTTACAGTGGGCCCCCATTACCTCCAAAATATATATATATATATATATATATATATATATATGATATATATATATATATATATATATATATATATATATATTATGGGAGAGAGAGTAGAGAGATTGATTTAATATATCGTAGAACTGGTAGGCATAAGAAATTAAAATATAATATGCTGGCATTGAAATATAATTACTAATAGTTAATACATACATAGCTTAGAAAAAAACATCTAAATTATATATTCTCAATAATGAATCAGATGAGTCCCCTTATGTAAGCCTATGTGGCCGTTACATTATTGCATAATTACGATGCTTATAAAATAAAAATAAACACAACTTAGTCCAAAACATCTATACCTTCATTAAATAAACAAATATACCTTATACCTTCTAGAATTCTTTCTTCCTTGCTTTCATCTCTGTATATCTGTCAATGACTTTGCTTAAGTTCAATCTTTGTGCAGTTCCTTGTTCAACTGATAGAAGAGCTAGTCCTTCTACTCTTTCCTGTGCCATTGTACTTCGCAAATAATTTTTAACAAGCTTTAGTGTGGAGAATGAACGCTCTGCACTTGCAGTTGTGACTGGAATAGTTAAAAACATTAGCATTGCAGTGCAAACCTCAGGAAAACTGGCTGAAATAGAATGATTTTCTATGATCAACATATTACCAAGGTCCTTAATACTGGAAACTTTGCTTATTTCTCCCTTCAGAGCAGATCTCATGCTGAGAATTTCCTGTGTGAATGTCTCTGACACATCGTTGTGGTATTTTTCCACAAAACTAGATGCTTTTCCGTACAGCTCTGAGTCAGTTAAATTTTGCAATGAGATTGGTTCCAACACTGAACATGATGAGACAACTTCATGCAAGCCAGTAAAACGGAAGTTCAACTGAGTTGTGATGATGTCCAGAGTACGATAGTAAACAGTTACTCTACACAAACTTTCTGGATCTTCTAATCTTTGGTCTTCACAAAGCTCGCCAAAATGTCCTTTTACGGTACGAAGTCTCTTTTTCTCAAATTCTGGTCTGATTGACCACTTCTGGGCTGTATCTGTTGCTTCTTTCTTTACATCCTCAAACTGATTTCTTAATCTGCACATCTCAACCATGCAAACCTTTAAGAGGTCTGCTGCCTCAGCAAGATCAACTGCTTTTGATTGCAACATCTTTTATACTAAATTTATTGACTGTAAGATTTTAGACTGAAACGTCGAAAAGAATACAAAATTAAAATTTTCAAGACATTTCTTTAGTGCAGTGGCTTCATTACGTTCGTCTGCCTTAGAGCTGCATAATATTATTTGTGCTAGAGCTTTCTGCACATCACAGAATCGAACTTTGAGAGCAAATACCGCATCATAACGTCCAGCCCATCTAGTTAGGTTCAACGTTTTAATAGTTACCCCTTTGTGAGTGCCTGATTCAGAAATTAAGCTTGATAATATGTCCCATCTCTTGATACTCAATCCAAGAAACACATACTCTTAGAACAATATCATAAAACTGGGCCATTTCTGTCACATCCTTGACAGCATCATTAATCACCAAATTTAAATTATGAGCAGCACAATGAACATAAACTGCACTGGGTTCAACATCATTTTTTTTTTCTGCACACCTTTGTATATCCCCATCATGTTACTAGCTCAATCATATCCTTGGCGACACCTTGAAATAGAAAGTCCTCTTTGTTTAATTATTTGCAAAATTTGTTCTGATAGTGCAGCTCCAATGGCCCTCAACCTTATGAAACCCTAAAAAAAGACTCATGAATTTGTAGGGCCTTTGGCTTTCCATTATCATCATATTCTATGCTACAGTAACGGTATATTTCACACATCTGATCAATTTTGGTAATCTCCTGTGTTGTATCTAACATTATGCTATAATATGGAGCTGCTTTAATGGCACAAGTAAGTTCTTTTTCAGTTTCCTTTGAAAGCAACTGAATGAGTTCATTTTGTATCATTGGGCTCATATACTTTGTTTTACCTTTAGGTTTACTGATTAATTCTGAAAGAACTGGATCATATTTAGAAAGCAACTCAATGATACAAATGAAATTTCCACGTTTCCTTTCATCCTAATAATGATCTCCATTATCTTCTGCTTGTGTTCCTGTCCGTACACTACAGGTCCGTATCATACGGACCTGTAGTGTACGGACAGTCATACCTCCTATGACCTCCTAACCCGTAACCCATCGTATACATTAACAATATGTAATGTCTTCTCAGTTTCTGTTAATAATCATTTACCAGTATTATACTGAGGAATTTGAAGTATTTTTTTTCTTAAATCATTGAAATATAACGGTAAGCAGTAGCCTACAGTTTTTTTATTTTATTTATTTATTTCTTTTTTACGGTCAAGGGCTCATATCCCCTGGGTCTTGGCCCCCTTTCTGTGACTCTACGTCCATGGGCCCCTTTACTCATTATAGGCCCTGGGCCCGTGGCAGTTTGCCACCTCTGCCACCCTATTGTTACGCCTCTGCCTATGAGAATGCCGTTATCAGTTTTCTCATGGATGTTCTTTATAACATTCGTCAGGTTGGCTACAAGACCTTCTGTCTGGCCAGTTCTTCCATCTTTTGGAAACAAGTCATTTCCTCCTCCCTGCACTATGATTTACACTTTTTCTATTATTTACCTTGATTTTTTTACATAGCATCGGCTATCTTCTTTGCTCCTGCACCTGGGTAAGAATTAACTTTTCTCTTACTTCTATTTATGGCCACAAAACTTAACCCCTGATCTTTTACTAACGAGTCTCCAATTAAAATAGTTTCCTCTTCTGTTTCAGAGCACAGCAAATCTATTCGTTGTGTCGATTCCTTTTGTGGGACAATCATGTTTTCTCGCTGCTGCTATAACTCTTCTACCAACAGCTCTCTTGAATTCAGTATTCTTATCCTTGTAAGTTTCTTTCTTTGCGCCTTGTCTAGTGCTTGTTTCAGTTTCATTTCTGGTTCTGGTCTTCAGCAATTGTTTTCTAATCTCCACTATGCTCTCTCCGTTTTCTACTATATCGTTCTTTAATTACTGTTTCACTCTCTTAAGGTTTGTAACTTCTCTTTGTAGGTCTCCAATTTCCTTGCCCATCCTGTCTTCTCTTCTTTTGCCTTCGAGTTTGTCCTTTGAGAGAGAGAAATGTTCTTAAGAAGGGGAACATCCCTGTAGGAGAGAGAGAGAGAGAGAGAGAGAGAGAGAGAGAGAGAGAGAGAGAGAGAGAGAGAGAAATGTTCTTAAAAAGGAAAACATCCCTGTAGAGAGAGAGAGAGAGAGAGAGAGAGAGAGAGAGAGAGAGAGAGAGAGAGAGAGAGAGAATGTTGCCCTAATGTCTCGGTGTCGTAAGTCCTTCGCGGTTTTGATCGATAGCGCCGCGTCATGCCGAAACAACACCTCATGGATGAACTTGCAAAACACTGTTCATATAATTATATGTATTCAAGCAGCTAAAATGTTGCTGTGTTGTTTTGCGTTAAAAGTCGTTTTGGTATTCCAGAATTAAACAACGACATAGTAGAAAACGGAGAGAGTATAGCGGGGAACTTGTTAGTGGATACTTGCTTGAGGAGAGTCATCCCTGTACAATACAGAGTAAGTCACGTAATATATACAGTATATATATGAATATAAATTGTATATGTATATATATACACACACACACACAGATATATATATACATATATATATAACACCAATACAATACAATATATATATATATATATAACATAACATACTATATATATATATATAATATACATATTTATATATATATAGATATACACATCCTATACATATATATATATATATATATATATATATATTGTAATAATTTGCTTCACTTTCATTCGTGGCCTGTAAAGTAAATTTCCTTCAATTACTTTCAGTTCATTTACTTATGCCACAAAAAAAACTAGTTCAGGGTTTTCTCGCTCCCACGAAAGGTTGTAATTGTTTAAGTGGTACCTCGCCCATGAGAGTTGTTTTTTCTCTTTCCATGTATTTCTTCGGCTGGATGCTTGTTTGGTGATTTGCGGGTCGTTGCCTCACTTTAAGTGGGGACCGTTGGCCGAGGATGAAAAGGAGTCTGGATACGGTTCCTTATCTTGGAGGTTTCCGTGGCCTTATTCCTGCAGAACGTTTAAAAAGCTGGAGATACTCTTGGGAGAATAGACACTCTGAAGGCCTTGCTGCATTTGAAGGGCCTCTTTTCAACTGTATTATGGAGGACGTTGATGGTGTTCCTTCTCCCAATTACTGAAGTCGCTGTGGAAGCTGCAGCCTTGTTGTTAGGGAAACGTCTCCTGTGTCCTGATCGGGCGCCTTTCCTGTGTGCTGCAGAGGCTGTTATATTTACCCCCCCTTATCTACATCTCTGGACCTGCCTGCTGCCCTTGGGAGGGTATCCTGCCTTGTCCCTGGTCCTGTTTTTGTCATGAAACCTCCGGAGTCGTGAACAGGCTTGATTCTGTTTGGATTGCCGGTAAGGATATAAACTGAATGATTCGTTATTGACGTTACTGACGCGGGTCAGTGTATCCTCCGGCTGCAGACCCTCTTCGTGATTCCGGAGTAGTTGATTGACAGCCGTGTGTGTGTTGAGTGGGGGTGCTATCACCCACATAGTTTCTGCGTGCAACCACATTTTGATGTTAGAACAATAGTGGTGATCTGTGATAGCAAGTTATTTGTATTTATGTATGTTAATATATTTGAGTAATTTTATAATCTAGGACTAATGTTCTTCCCCCTTTCATTATCTTCTTCTAAATCTTCCTCCTAAATACTCTCCTCTTCTATCGTGTGAATGAGGGGATTTTTTTTTTTAGGTACATTTTTTTTTGTACACCCTAATCAGTTTTTTGAAAATAATTTTGTGGATTTAACTTAAGATTTATTTATAGTAAATACCCAAATTTTGATAATGATTTTTGTTATCCTCTTTGAGCGTTACTGCTGTTTTTAACTTTTTGGAGATCTTGCCCCTTGGCCCTTAATGCTAACTTTTGTGGTACTGATCGTAAAAAGAGAGGAGCCTGTTCTTGCCACTTACAATTCTTTTAGATAGATGTAAAATATTTTCATAAAATATATATAAATTATGTATATATATTATAAATATATGTATATTACACAAATATATGAAATATATATGTATGTATATATGTGTGTGTCTATGTGTGACTGTGTGTGCTTGAGAATAAAAGAGAGAGAGAGAGAGAGAGAGAGAGAGAGAGAGAGAGAGAGAGAGAGAGAGAGAGAGAGAGAGTAGTAAAAGTTCAAGAACAATAGTAACCCTCGACACAAGAAGATGACGCAACCTTAAATAAATCTTAATCAGGACTAGAACATTTGTCACAGGATTCCATTTTACATAAAAGTCAGTAGCAAAAAAAAAAATAATAATAAATAAAGAAAGAAAGTAGCAAACGCCCTACCAAAAACTTTTCTTTCAAAGGCAAAGCCAAAGAGAGGAGCAACCCGGTGCCCCTGTCTAGTCTTAGCCGCGGCCCATGGAACTCAGCCACGGTCTGGTGGTGGTGGCCTACGTTGTTGGTGCGTATAGCGCTGCCAGAAGTACGATTATGGCTAACTTTAACCTTAAATAAGTGAAAACTGCTGAGGCTAGAGGGTTGCAATTTGATATGTTCGATGATTGGAGGGTGGATGATCAACATACCAATTTGCAGCCCTCTAGGCTCAGTATTTTTTGAGATCTGAGGGCGGGCAGAAAAAGAGCGGATGGACAGACAAAGCCGGCAACGAGTTTTCTATTACGGAAAACTAAAGCTAGGAGAAAGGTTTAATGTTGAAGGAAGCAATAAACCAGCACCGGATGACCCAGCGACTTGACCTTTAGAGAGAAGAGAAGAGCCTGGTTTTGAAAACAGACTCCGTGGTGTCTGAGCAGCTTCTGGTCAGCAACGTTTTTATCTACCATCCTAAAGAGGAAAGTGAGGCCCGGACCCGATTACGGAATTCCCGATTTCGCGAGACCTGCAAACAAGGATATTATTATTCGTGGGTTGGAGCTGTACTGAACAACATACTGCATAAATGACGACCGGTCCTACTTTAATTAGAAACATGATGGCTCCAATGTGTAGTCTTCATAACGATAGGATTAATATTTAAAATGGATACTATTTTAAGGAATTCACTCTTGCGTATGCTATTATGTTCATAGGCATTATTTTAAACTATGACCGGGTATTTGGATGTCAAGCAGTTGTGTCTTACCAGATGTTTCTTACGGGTGGGTTAGGGTTTAAAACTTCTGGTATGGGCATGGGTGGGGTGGCGAGCGAAGCGAGCCATATGAAGTGGGGTTAGGGGGGACGATGAAAGACTCTCGAGAAATTTTTGCGCATTTTGAAGCCATGTAAGATTCACCTTGGAGTGAACATCATTATTATTATTATTTTTATTATTATTATTATTTCAAAGGTAAGGGGGCAAACCAAGTCTTGGGGGGTCATCAGCGTTTTGAGGGGGGCAAATGGCGTCCAGCCCCTCCCCCCACCCCAAAATGACACCCATGACGTCAAGGAAAAATATTTTGATAGATAAATATTCAACGACCGCTCCTGCTTCAAAGCGCACACACACGTATAGATAGTATATGTCTGTGTGAGTGTGTATGCGCGCCATTTCTCCTTAGAGTGTTACAAACCGTCTGGCTCTGAATTTAGTTATTTTTTGGGCTGAGTTCGCTACAGTCCCAGGCTCCACTGCAGGGGTCGTTCAATGGGCAATCTGAATTTTCTCGTGTCTGGCTCTTCTTGCTGGTCACTCGTTCAAGTATTTGACCTTACTCGGTCTTGATTAACGTTGTTGATCTAATAACCGGCGGTATAACGGAGAGCTAAACCTTTCTGATAAACAGCGTCTTAGTTTTATGAGAAAAAGGAGTTAGGAGGATCCTTGAGGTTTTGTTACATTAACGGCAACATATTGAGATAAATCGTCGGACGCCATATTGCCTTTGCGAATCGACTGCAACTGATGCCGCCGCTGTAACGAAAATGACCGCTGATATGGACAGGACGTTTTCCAGCCGATTAGTAGGTCCCCACGGGGTAGTAGCGAGCGATGAAAAATGACTGTAGCGTCCGGCTAATGAGGAACAGGGACCCGCTCATCTTTCTCTTATGCTAATCCAGCGCAAGATTGGAAGGGCCCATGCTCAAGCACACGTTCGCAGCCTTCTTCGCCATCCTTGACGTCAACCGTAGCCTTCTGCGTCTGACGTCACGGACGGGGAGCGTCGCTCGCGAAGGCAGGAGCCACATTCCTGTCTCTGACGCAGCCTCAGGACCTGCAGATAGGAAGCGAGCCAGATTCCTCGGTGAACAACAAACGATCGAGTATTACTTTGAGCTAAGTTATCACCCGGCTCTGATGCAAGCGCCGTCCCGTCCCCTTCTGTTTCGTGATGCTTATTAGATGCGTGAGTTATCAAAGAAAAGGCAAGTTGTACGTCTGTTGGTATCCAAAGAATGTTACGGATACGAACATAGTCATAGGCGCCCGCACATAAGGGCCACTTGCCATCCCAAAATACTGGAAAAAATTATATATATACATACATACATATATATATACATATATATATATATATATATATATTACAATATACATATATATATATATATATATATATATATATATATATATATATATTATAGCTTTTTTCATTAAAGAAATGCAGGGGCTGATACTGCTAGATCAAAGGGTCAAAAGTCTGGCTGCTTGATACTGGAAACTATCCATGTATATATTAAGATTCGCAGCCTGCACCCCCCCCCCCCCTCCCCACCCAACTTGGAAAATATGCTACGAGCGCCCATGAACGTAGTCACATGAGACTACGTGAAGTAAAGCTATGCTTGGGTCATAAATAATTAAGCACCGTCTCCGGGGTTCATGCTGCAAGTCACTGCTGGTTGTTCCTTCGTAGGCAAGCACCGGTTCCTCTGCTCCCGCTCCTTAAGAAATGAGTAAGGAGGATGTGGATAGAATGCTCATGTAGTCCTATGATTTAGTAAGGTTCTTCTCGGTTTCACAGTGGCAACATGATGTTCTTTCTCAGACAAGTTACATTTTGCATGTGTCCTATTTATATTGATTAAGATAGTATATGGGCAGATTATCTTGGTAATATGTTTTAAGAAATCAGGCACACAAATACACACACACACATATATATTAATATATATATATATATATATATATATACATATATATGTATATATGTAATATATATTATGTATATATTATATATATATATATATATCTATATATATATATATATATATATATATTATCTATATATTATATATACATTAATTATAAATAATATTTAATATATATATATATATATATATATATATAATATATATGTATATATAATGTGTGTAGTATATATACACGAGTATATATATTTATATACAATACACGGGATTTTATATATTATAATTATCATTCAGAAGACGAGCCGTATTTATATGGAACAATCCCATTGGCTTAAAATTCAAGCTTCCAAAGAGTATGTAGTTCATTAGAAAAACGTAAGAGGATGAGGAGGTGACGGGAAATACAGAAAGAAGAGATCTCATGTATCAAAAGAGAAAAAAATTAACAAATTAATAGATAGACGAAAACGTAACTAAATTACTAAAATAAAAGGAGAATTATATTTTGAAGTTTCAGTAGCACGGCATCTCCAGGGAGACTTCCACAGTCCAACGGTGTGAGGAACAAAGGACTTCTGGAACTGGGCAGTTTACTGCGTATCGGCGCTTCTGCTGTTCAGCAAATCTAGTTGCTCTCGGTAGGGAAAAGAGGATCAGGGAACAACTCTGAATGTGAAAGATCTCTGTCGAAATTCAACTCACAGAAAATTGACAAACAAGAGACCATCCATCGATGGTATAAGTCATAACTGGTAATATTATAATTAAACATAGGTTTATATAGGAAACAGAAACCTTCCAGCATGAACCACTTTATCTAGAAGAGATAAATCTCTGTCAGAAGCAGACATCCCCACCGAATACAGTATCCTAGTGAAGGAAGGACAAATTACCTAAAACTGGTTCCACTGATTTTATCACTCTTATGAATATGCGAGGACTTCCGTACTATATCTTACTTTCGTGATGCGTTTGCTGACAATATCATTAAATGTTTCTAAAAAAAAAATGTGAGTCAAAAGTTGCACATAGAATAGTCAAGGCTTCAGACTTATTCAGCAGAGTCCCATCCACCTGAAGGGGAGGATGTGGTGGCAAATATATATATATATATATATATATATATATATATATATATATATGTATATATATAAATATATAATATATATATATAGATATAATATATTATATATATATAATTATATATATATATATAATATATAATATTCATATATATATATTATATATATAATAATATATAGATATATATATATATATATATATATATATATATAGATATATATATATATATATATATATATAGTATATATTATATTCAGGGTGTCCATAAAGTCATGTGCAATTCAAAATAACCATAGCTTCGTAGCTATACAGGCTAAAATTACCCTGTAAAAAGGATAAGAAAGCTTGATGTGCCTAGATTTTCTGTTCTTCTGGAGTTTTATTTATGATCGGCTTTATCAAAGATTTTTCAGTCTCTGAAACTTTCCATTTTCATACTGCAACTGCTGCTGACCCATGGCTTCACTAGAGAAGGAAGTAAACTGCGTTCTTTGTACTGTCGCTGTCCAAAGAAGGTTCACAATCCAGTATAATAATATACATACATACATATATATATATATATATACACCATGGGTTTAGTGTATATCTAGATATATATATATATATATATATATATATATATATATATATATATATATATATATATTATATATATATATATAATATATATATAAAGGTATGTGTATATACCAAAATCTGCCAAAATGTCAAAAAAGGAAATTAGTTTCGTTTCATAGCAACTAGAACTGGTTATTGAGAAAAGCCCAAAAACTAGCAGAGCATAAGCGAATGTCTCGGAGAAACAATGGAGCCCAGCGTACAGATGATGACCTCAGGAACACTGACCTGCCACAACCTTTTTTCCGATCACTTTCAATTAGCAAGAGGCAGAGGAATTTTACTCCTAGTTGAGAACGTTAATTGCGCTCCTAGTATTTCTGTGGCCAGATCTCTACGTTTAATTCGCTACATTTCTTAATGCAAAAAACTGGACGGAAATGAGTGTCTAAATTCTCTCTCTATCTATAGCCTTATGTAATCATTTAATATGAATTAATAGCACTTCATTGCACTGAAGAAGAGAGAATTTTTAAATCGAAAAGCCTTCATATCTATTTGACTTGTGGTTTGCGTAGAGGTTGGGGCAGGAGGTCATGGTTCTTGATGTAATCTGCTGAACACGGGGGTTCCGTTGTTAAGTGGTGCTAATTTTCAATTTCTCGCAACTTGCCAGAATACTCCAGTTTTTGTGACCAGATATCCAACCTTCCATCAGTTTGCAGACGGTCTGGCAGTTTTTATACAAATACCTTACGTTCTTTTGAATATTTTGGGCCTCAGTTAGTTGCACTAACTTAACTTCCATAGATGTCTAGGAATCTCGACTTCTAGTATCAATTCACTCGTGTGTGTTTGTTTGTGTTTCATGTTTTGTCATTGTAAGTTATATCCCAAACAATTAGCAACCAGCAATCATTGTTTATCAGAAATGTTTTGTACCTTTGCCACTGACTGTCTTCCAGAATCCCTCCATGAATCAGGTTCAGTAAGTCTGGAGGAAGGGTGTTGAAAATCTTACTGTCCCAGACTCTCAGTGCCCCAAGTTTCCCAGGTCATTGGGTCACTTTGCCAGTATTTCCAAGATAGGTTTACAGAAGAGCTTCTTGAGCACATTCTTTGCCAGAAAATTAGATGTTTCTTGATGTGCTCAAATACATTAGTGTTTTTTGCTACCAAATACGCGCATTGCGGATGTCCATTGGGTTGATTTGCCAAAGGCCCAAGCCATTCCTTGACGGCTGAAACCAAGTAATGGTCAAGTCAAAGGTTGCCGAACTTCTCCGACTTTATGAGAGAATCAGCAGATATGGTGGAATCGTCAACCTAATTTCCAAATAACGATAAACGGATTACAAAATGATTCAAAGTTATTGATAGAGGCAATGTTTCATAACGAGATTCGAACAGCCGGTAGATCAACTTCGAAATATGTCATCTCGACTTGCAACTTTGATCAAGAGCGCAAAGAAGCATTTTGACTACATTTCTACTGACAACTAATAACATATTTCAGTTGCAACTGATTTCAGTCGTCGCGCCAGTGTGATGAAATCAATCAATCAAATCAATTAATCAATCAATCAATAGCAGAGATACGTCAAGTGGCGTCGTTCATCGGGAATCAGGACAGACATGTTGAAGCTGAGGGTGTGGAACTTCCCCCACACGCCCCCTCCATTCAACCTCCCCCCCCATCCATTCCCCTCCGTGACCTCCCATCGATTAATGTGAGAGTAGAAGAAGAAGAAGAAGAATAACTTCATCGATCGTTTTGCCATTTGGTAGTAACTGTTTTTTTTTTCCATAGCACCTTCTTCTTTATTTATTTTATCTTTTTTTAATGTCATGGTCCATCATGTGAGACTCGCGCTTAAGTGTAGGTTACGCGTCTTGACTGATATGATATTGGTACGAGTTGAATAATCGTCACAAAAGAAGACCACAAGAAGATCAATGGAAAAGGGGACACTTAATGATCAGCAAAAGGAAAATAAAAAGCCATGATATAATCAATAAAGAGAGAGAGAGAGAGAGAGAGAGAGAGAGAGAGAGAGAGAGAGAGAGAGAGAGAGAGAGAGAGAGAGAGAGCTCACTTGAAGATCAAGAGAAGAAAAATAGAAAGCCAAGATGTAATCAATAACTAATGAAGAGAGAAGAGAGAGAGAGAGAGAGAGAGAGAGAGAGAGAGAGAGAGAGAGAGAGAGTTACCACAGGAAGAACTGAATAGGAACCATAAAGAAAAAGAAGAAAATATAAGAGAGAGAGAGAGAGAGAGAGAGAGAGAGAGAGAGAGAGAGAGTTACCACAGGAAGAACTGAATAGGAACCATAAAGAAAAAGAAGAAAATATAAGGAAACAGAGACAACGAGGGGCAGACAGACCCAACTGATCGCTTGAGTCACTTTTCCGTCACGTTTTTCGGCAGGAATTCCTTCAGTAAAATTATGGACCCCTATTGTGGCATCGCCCTAACCCAGTTGGTCTACATAAAAAAATTTTTAAGGCTAACCCAGTGACTACATAATATATTCATAACAAATAGACATTTCCATTTTAATAATTTACCATCTTTTTAGAAGATGAAAGGTACCTATCCTATATTCTAGTTGCCTGTAACGTATACTTACACCAAAAATATACGATTATATTACTTATCCAAAGTTTTAGTGTTTATAAAAACCCTGCTCTCAAGTGTTTTCTGACAACAGTACATTGTTCTCTAGCTCGCATTGCGGACAAGCACTTGATTCATCACTTCAAGATTTCCTTATTCTCTTCATGTTTTGTAGGTGCTTCACTAGGAGTGCATACAAAGCTTCGGTGGTCAAATACTTGTCCCTCCTTACTACAAGGATGACTGACACAAGCTGGGATTACAAATGTAGTCGCTGAGCTCAAAGATACAATTAACCCCTTCGATTTAGGATTACAAATGTAGTCACTGAGCTCGAAAAATACAATTAACTCCTTGGATTTGGGATTACATATGTAGTCACTGAGCTCAAAAAATACAATTAACTCCTTGGATTTGGGATTACAAATGTAGTCACTCAGCTCAAGATACAATTAACTCCTTGGATTTGGTATTACAAATGTAGTCGCTGAGCTCAAAAAATACAATTAACTCCTTGGATTTGGGATTACAAATGTAGTCACTCAGCTCAAAGATACAATTAACTCCTTGGATTTGAGATTACAAATGTAGTCACTGAGATCAAAGATACAATTAACTCCTTGGATTTAGCATCACAAATGTAGTCGCTGGGCTCAAAAAATACAAATAACTCCTTGGATTTAGGATCACAAATGTAGTCGCTGAGCTCAAAAAATACAATTAACTCCTTAGATTTGAGATTTACCAAATTGTCGCATTTGGGAAGATCAAAGAAACCAATTTAATTCCTTGGATTTAAAGCAAATTCCTTCAAATGTAGTCGCCCTTGGGCTCAAAAATACAAAAATAAACTCCTTGGGATTTAGGGATTCACCAAATGTAGCGATGAGCTCAAAAAATACAATTAACTCCTTGGATTAGGATGACAAAATAGTCACTGAAGCGAAAAAATACAATTAACTCCTTGGGTTTAGTCACAAATTTAGGTTGCTGGGCCCTCAAAAAATACCATAACTCTTGGGATCACAATTAAAAAATTGGAGGTCGCTGAGCTCAAAAAATAACCATTTACTCTTGGAGTAGAAAAAAATCAACAAATAAAAATAGTCGCTGAGCTCAAAAAATACAAAAATAAATCTTGGAATTAGGGATCACAAATATAGTCGCTAGCTCAAAAAAATTAAACCAAATTTTACTCGCTTGGAGTTTAGGTACTCAAAAATAAATAATCCGGAGCCTCCAAAAATCAAAATTAACTTCCTCCGGATTTTGGATCACAAATACAGTCACTGAGCTCAAAAAAACTATAAATTAACCTTCCTTGATTTAGCATCACAAATGTAGTAGCTGGAGCTCAAAAAATACAAATAAAACTCCTTGATTTAGGATCACAAATAGCCTGAGCCAAAAAGTCAAAAAAAAAAAAAACTCCTTGGATTTAGGATCACAAATACAGTCACTGAGCTCAAAAAATACAATTAACTCCTTGGATTTAGCATCACAAATGTAGTCGCTGAGCTCAAAAAATACGGATTAAACTTCTTGGATTTAGGATCACAAATATAGGTCGCCTGAGCTCAAAAAAATTTCAAATAACTCCTTGGATTTGCATCAAATGTAGTCGCTGACTCAAAAAATACAATTACTCCTTGGATTTGGGATTACAAATGTAGTCACTTGAGCTCAAGATACAATTACCCTTGGATTTTAGGATTACAAATGTAGTTCGTTGAGCTCAACGATGCAATTAACCCCTTTGATTTAGATTACCAAATGTAGTCGCTGAGCTCAAGATACAATTAACCCCCTTGGAATTTAGATACAAATGTAGTCACTGAGCTCAAGATAACAATTGACCCCTTGGATTTTGGATTCAAATGTAGGTCGCTGAGGCTCAAAGATACAATTAACCCCCTTGGATTTAGGATTACAATGTAGTTCACTGAGCTCAACGATACAATTAACCCCCTTGATTAGGATTACAAATGTAGTTGCTGAGCTCAAAGATACATTAACTCCTTGGATTTATGATCCACAATGTAGGACATTGAGGCTCAAAGAATACAATTAACTCCTTGGATTTAGGATCACACTTAGTCCCCTGATCTCAAAGATACATTACCCCTTGGATTAGGATACAAATGTAGTCACTCACTCAAAGATACAATTAAACCCCTTGGATTTAGGATTACAAATAGTCACTGTGCTCAAAAAACATTAACTCCTTAGATTTGAGATTACGAATGTAGTCACTGAGATTAAAGATACAATTAACTCCTTGGTTTAGCATCACAAATGTATTCGCTGATCTCAAAATACAATTACTCCTTGATTTGAGATTACAAATGTGTCACTGAATCAAAGATACAATTAACTCCTTGGATTTAGGATCATAAATTAGTCGCTGAGCTCAAACATCGATTTAACTCCTTGGATTTAGCCTCACAAAGTAGTCGCTGAAGCTCAAAAAAATACAATTAACTCCTTGGATTTAGGATCACAAAATATAGTCGCTGCTCAAAAAATACAAATAACTCTGATTATTTGGATCACAAAAGGTAGTCGATGAGCTCAAAAAAATACCAATTAAACTCCTTGGTTTGCGGATTACAATGTTTAACGGATCCCAACTGAAATGATCAAAGAGAAATTAAACACCTTGGACAGGATCATAAAATGTAAGTCGCTGAAAGCTCAAAAAATAACAATTAAATCCTTGGATTTTAGGCAATCACAAAGTGTAAGTCGACTGAGCTCAAAAAATACAATTGAAACTCCTTTGGTAGTTTAAGGAATCATAAATGTTAGTCACTGAGCTGCAAAGATTAAAAGTTAACTCCTTTGGATTTAGGATCAACAAATGTAGTCAACTGTGGAGCTCAAAAAATACAATTACTCCTTGGATTTAGGATCATAAAATGTTAGTCCTGGAGACTCAAAAGAATAAAAATTAACTCCTTGGAATTTAGAAATACAATTGGTATCACTAAACTTGAAGGCTCAAAAAATACAATAAAACTCCTTGGATTTGGATCATTAAATGTCGGGGTCCGCCTTTTGAGCTTCAAATCCAAAATACAATTAACCTTCCTTGGATTTAGGATCAAAAAATGTAGTCACTGAGATCAAATAATACAAATTAAAACTCCTTGGTATTTGGGAGTCACAAATGGTAAGTCACTGAGCTTTAAAGACACAATTAACCCCTTGGATTTAGGAGCACAAAATGGTAGTTCCACTGAGCTCCAAAGATACCAATTAAACCCTTGGATTTAGGATTACAAATGTAGTCACTGAGCTCAAAGATACAATTAACCCTTGTATTTAAGGATTACAAATGTAGTCACTTGAGCTCTAAGATACAAGTTAACCCCTTCGATTTAGATTGGAACAAAATGTTAGTCGCTGAGCTCTGAAGATACAATTAACTCCTTGATTTGGGATTACATAATGTATGTTCACTGAGGGCTCAAAAAATACAATTAACTCCCTTGGTATTTGGGATTACAAATGGTAGTCACCGCCGTCAACGATACAATTAACCTCGTTGGTATTTGGTATTACAAATGTTAGTCGGCCCTGAGGGCCTCCAAAAAACAAAAATTACAATTTAACTCCTTGGATTTGGGATTACAAATTGTAGTCACTCCAGCTTAAACAAAAATACAATTAACTCCGTTGGATTTAGATTACAAATGTAGTCACTTCAGTCTCAAAAGATACAATTAACTCCTTGGATTTTGGGATTACAAAATGTAGTTCGCTTGAACTCAAAGAAAATACCAATTAAAAACCGCTTAGAATTTAGGGATTACCAAATGAAGTCGGCTGACTCAAAGAATACAATTAACTCCTTGGAATTTGAGATTTTACAAATGTGAGTCACTGAGATCAAAAGATACAATTAACTCGCCTTGGATTTAGGATCAAACAAATGTAGTCGATTGAGCTCAGAAAAAAAGACAAATTAACTCCTTTGGATTTGAGATTACAAATGTAGTCAACTGAGATCAAAGATACAATTAAACTCCTTGGAGTTTTAGCATCACAATGTAGATCCGCTGAGATCAAAAAATACAAATAAACTCCTTGGAGTTTAGGATCACAAATGTTGTCGCAATGAGCTCAAAAAATACAATTACAAACTCCTTTGGATTTAGGATGACAAATTTTAGTCCTGACGGATCGAATAAATACAATTAACTCCTTGGGATTTAGGATCACAAAATGTCAGTTTGCTTGAGCTCAAAAAATAACAATTGAACTCCTTGGATTTAGGGATGCAAAAATGTAGTCGCTGAGCTCAAAAAATACAAATAAAAACTCCTTTGGATTTGGGATCACAAATACAGTCGGCTAGAGATCGAAAAAATACAATTAACTCCTTAGGATTTAGCATCACAAATGTCGTCGCTGAGCTCAAAAAAATACAAATAAACTCCTTGGTATTTAGGATGCACAAATAAAATAGTCGCAGAGCTTTTTTCCCAAAAAATAGTAATTAACTATTGGAGTTAGGATTACAAAGTAGTCACTCCTGACCTCAAAGAAATACAATTAACAACCTTGGATTTAGGATTACAAAATGTAAGTCGCTGAGCTCCAAAAAATACAATTAACCACCTTGGATTTAGGATCATTAAAAATGTAGTTCACTCAGCTCCAAAAGAAAATACCAATTAACCCCCTTGGAGTTTTAGGATCATTACAAATGGTAGGGGTCCACTGAAGCTCAAAAAAATACAAGTTAAACTTCCTTAGGATTTGAGGAATTCACAAATGTAGTCCACTGGAGATTCAAAGATACAATTAACTCCATTGGATTTATGGATCACAAAAAAATTGTAGTCGCTGAGCTCAAAAAATACAATTAACTCCTTGGATTTGAGGATTAACAAATGTAGTTCCACTGAGATCAAGATACATTAACCCCTTGGATTTTGGAATTACAACTGTAGTCCGCCTTAGGATTCAAGGATACATTAACCCCCCTTGGAAATTGTAGATTCCGGAATGTAGTCACTGGCAAAAATCAAACAATAACAATTACCCCCTTGGATTTAGGCATTCACAAATGTATGTTCGCCTGAGCTCAAAAAAGTACAATTAACTCCTTGGATTTAGGTCACAAATGTGTCCCTGAGCCAAAGATACAAATGTACCCCTTGGGATTTGAGACACAAATGTAATTCCCTGACAAACAAAAAATAACAATTAAACGCCTTAGGATTTAGGAAAATACAAAATGTAGTCACTGAGATTAAAGGATACAATTAACTCCTTGGATTTAGGATCACAAATAAATTAGTCGCCTGAGCTCCAAAAAATCAATTAAAACTCCCCTTTGGATTTGATGGATAAACAAATGGTAGTCACTGAGATTCAAAGAAAAACTTACAAAATTAACTCCTTGATATTTAGCCATGCACAAATAAATTTAGTCGTGCTGGGCTCCAAAAAATACAAATTAACTCCTTGGATTTAGGCATCACAAATATAGTCCGCCTGAGCTCAAAAAAATACAATTAACTCCATTGGATTTAGGATTCACAAATTGTAGTTCACTGGACTCAAAGGATAAAACAACAACCCCTTGGAATTTAGGATTCAAAATTGTAGTCACTGAGCTCAAAAAATACCAATTAACGCCCTTGGTATTTAGGATTCACAAATGTAGTACCTCAGCTAAACAAAAAATAACAATTAAACTCCCTTGGATTTAGGATTACAAAAAATGTTAAGTCACTTGAGATCAAAAAAGTACAATTAACTTCCTTATGGATTTGAGATCTTACAAATGTAGTCACTGAGCTTAAAGACACAATAACCCCTTGGATTTAAAGGATCACAATGTAAACTCCTTGGAGCTCTAAGATTACAATTGAACCCCTTCGAAAAATTTAGGATTACAAATGGTAGTTCGCTGAGCTCTCAAAGAAAAAATACAATTAAACTCCTTGGTATTTGAGTAGTTACAAAATGGTAGTCACCTGAGCATCCAAAGTGATACCAATTAAACTCCCCTTGGATTTAGGATTCACAACTGTAGTCACTGAGCTCAAGGAAAAAAATACTAAATTAACTAACCCCTTGGATTTAAAGATTCACAAAATGTTAGTCCCACTCGAGCTCAAGAAAAAATACCAATAAATCCCCTTGGATTTAGGATTCAACAAATGTAGTCACTGCCAGCTCAGAAAGATACAATTTAACTCCCTTGGATTTAGGATTCACAAACTGTAGTCACTGAGCTTCAAAAAAGGTAAATTCAACTTCCGTTAGGATTTGGAGGAAATTCACCAAAGATAGTAGCTGCACTGGAGATAAAACAAAAAATACAAATTAAACTCCCTTGGATTTAGTTGGATACAAAACTGTAGTCACTGAGTTCAAAACAAAAATACAATTAACCTCCTTGGATTTAGGAGTTCACAAATGTAGTCCACTGAGATCAAAGAAAAAATACAATTAACTCCTTGGTTAGGATTTAGGATCATAAATGTAGGTCCCCCACTGAAGCTCAAAATAAAAAAAAAAAAAAAAAATATCAATTAACTCCTTGGATTTAGGCATCAACAAATGTAGTCACTGAAGTCGTCAAAAAAATACAAGTTCAACTCCTTGGATTTAGGATCATAAATGTAGTCACTGAGCTCAAATCAAAGATACAATTAATTAATCCTTGGATTTAGGGATAAAAAAATGTAGTCGCTGAGATCAAAAATACCATTAAACTCCTTGGATTTGGGATTACAAAATGAGTCACTGAAGCCCAAAGATACCATTGGAACCCCTTTGGGATTAGGCTTACAAAATGTAGTCACCTGAGCTCAAATGATACAATTAACCCTTTGGATTTAAGGATTACAAATGTAGTCGCTGAAGCTCAAAAAAAAAGATACAATTTAACCCCTTGGATTGTTTAGGATTCAAAATGTTAGTCAAATGAGATCAAAGATACAATGACCCCTTGATTTTGGATTACAAATGCAAAGTCCGACTTAGCCAAAGAATTAAACAATTAACCACTTGGATTTAGGATTACAAATGTAGTCACTGAGCTCAAAGATACAATTAACTTCTTGGATTTAGGATCACAAATGTAGTCACTGAGCTTAAAGGTACAATTAACCACTTGGATTTAGGATTACAAATGTAGTCACTGAGCTCAAAGATAATTAACTTGGAATTTAGGATCCCATAAATGTTAGGTCACTTTGAGCTCAAAGGATACAATTAAACTTGGATTTAGGAAATCCGAAAATGTAGTCACTGAGCATAGATACAATTAACCCCTTGGATTTAGGATCACAAATGTAAGTCAAACTTGAGCTTTCAAAGGATAACAATTCAAACCCTTGGTTTAGGATCACAAATGTCACTAGCTCAAAGATACAATTAACCCCTTGGATTTAGGATCACAAATGTAGTCACTGAGCTCAAAGATACAATTAACCCCTTGGATTTAGGATCACAAATGTAGTCACTGAGCTCAAAGATACAATTAACCACTTGGATTTAGGATTACAAATGTAGTCACTGAGCTCAAAGATACAATTAAACCCTTGGATTTAGGATTACAAATGTAGTCACTGAGCTCAAAGATACAATTAACCCCTTGGATTTAGGATTACAAATGTAGTCACTGAGCTCAAAGATACAATTAACCCTTGGATTTGGATACAAAGTTTAGTCCACTGAGCTCAAAGATACAATTAACCCCTGATTTAGGATTAACAAAATGTACCACTGGAAAAAAGCTCAAAAAAAAAAAAAATAACAATAACCCCTTCGATTTAGGATTACAAATGTAGTCGCTGAGCTCAAAGATACAATTAACTCCTTGGATTTAGGATTACAAATGTAGTCACTGAGCTCAATGATACAATTAACCCCTTGGATTTAGGATTACAAATGTAGTCACTGAGCTCAAAAATACAATTAACTCCTTGGATTTAGGATCATAAATGTAGTCACTGAGCTCAAAAAATACAATTAACTCCTTGGATTTAGGATCATAAATGTAGTCGCTAAGCTCAAAAAATACAGTTAACTCCTTGGATTTAGGATCATAAATGTAGTCACTGAGCTCAAAGATACAATTAACCCCTTGGATTTAGGATCACAAATGTAGTCACTGAGCTCAAAGATACAATTAACCCCTTGGATTTAGGATCACAAATGTAGTCACTGAGCTCAAAGATACAATTAACTCCTTGGATTTAGGATTACAAATGTAGTCACTGAGCTCAAAGATACAATTAACCCCTTGGATTTAGGATTACAAATGTAGTCACTGAGCTCAAAGATACAATTAACCCCTTGGATTTAGGATCACAAATGTAGTCACTGAGCTCAAAGATACAATTAACCACTTGGATTTAGGATTACAAATGTAGTCACTGAGCTCAAAGATACAATTAACTTGGATTTAGGATTACAAATGTAGTCACTGAGCTCAAAGATACAATTAACTCCTTGGATTTAGGATCACAAATGTAGTCGCTGAGCTCAAAAAATACAATTAACTCCTTGGATTTGAGATTACAAATGTAGTCACTGAGATCAAAGATACAATTAACTCCTTGGATTTAGGATCATAAATGTAGTCGCTGAGCTCAAAAAATACAATTAACTCCTTGGATTTAGGATCACAAATGTAGTCGCTGAGCTCAAAAAATACAATTAACTCCTTGGATTTAGGATCATAAATGTAGTCACTGAGCTCAAAGATACAATTAACTCCTTGGATTTAGGATCACAAATGTAGTCACTGAGCTCAAAAAATACAATTAACTCCTTGGATTTAGGATCATAAATGTAGTCACTGAGCTCAAAGATACAATTAACCCCTTGGATTTAGGATTACAATTGTAGTCACTGAGCTCAAAAAATACAATTAACTCCTTGGATTTAGGATCATAAATGTAGTCGCTGAGCTCAAAAAATACAATTAACTCCTTGGATTTAGGATATGTAGTCAACTGTCAGTACAATTACTGGATTTAGGATTACAAAGTAGTCCTGAGCTTCAAAAGAATAACAATTAACCCCTTGGATTTAGGATTACAAATGTAGTCACTGAGCTCAAAGATACAATTAACCCCTTGGATTTAGGATTACAAATGTAGTCACTGAGCTCAGACCAACTAAAACCCTTGGATTTGAGGATTAATGTAGTCACTGAATCAAAGATAACAATTAACCTTCGGTATTTAGGTATTACAACCTGTAGTCACTGAGCTCTAAAGATACAATTAAACTAAACCCTTGGATTTAGGATTACAAATGTAGTCACTGACGCTCAAAGATACAATTAATCCTTGGATTTAGGATTACAAATGTAGTCACTGAGCTCTTAAGAACAATTAACTCCTTGGATTTATATTAAATGAGTCACTGGACTTTCAAAGGATTACAATTAAACCCCTGGATTTAGATTCACTGTAGTCAAGGCTCAAAGATACAATTAACTCCTTGGATTTAGGATTACAAATGTAGTCACTGAGCTCCAATGGAAAAAAATACAATTAACTCCTTCTTGGATTTAGGATTCCAAATTGGTAGTCCTGAGCTCAGTACATTAACTTGGATTTAGGATTAAAATGTAGTCACTGAGCTCAAATAAGATACAATCAACTCCCCTTGGATTTAGGATTACAAATGTAGTCACTGAGCTCAAAGTATCAAAAATTGGAGGCTCTTGGATTTAAAGTGATACAATTAATTTGTTTAAGGTTAACTGAGCTCCAAGATACAATTAAACCCCTTGGATTTAGGATTACAAATGTATCCTGCAGCTCAAAGATACAATAAACTTGGATTTAAGGATTACAAAGTAGTCACTGAGCTCAAATTGGATTTACACCCTTGGATTTAGATTACAAAATGTAGTCAATGAAAGCCCTTCTGAGCAAAGAACAATTTAAAACTGTTGGATGGATTACAAATGTTAGTCAAACGAGCTCAACAATAACAATAAAACCTTTGGATTTAGGATTACAAATGTAGTCACTGACTCAATGATACAATTAACTCCTTGGATTTAGGATACCAGTAGTCACTGAGCTCAGATACAATTAACTTGGATTTAGGATTACAAATGAGTCATGAAGATCAATTAAGAAAGATACCTCAATGTAACTCCTTGGATTTAGGATACATATATTCCACTGAGCTCAAAGATACAATAAACCCCCTTGGATTTAGGATTACAAATGTATCACTGACTCAAAAGATACAATAAACCCCTTGGAATTTAGGAATTACAAATGTATCATGGCTCAAAGATACAATAAACCCCTTGGATTTAGGATTACAAATGTAGTCCTGAGCTCTGGAGCTCAAAGATACAATAAACCCCTTTGAATTTAGGTTACAAAGTAGTCACTTAGGCTCAAAGATACAATAAACCCCTTGGTTTAGGATTACCAAAATGTAGTCACTGACCTCAAATTGATACAATTAACTCCTTGGATTTAGGATTACAAATGTAGGCACTGAGCTCCAAAGAGACAATCAAACCCCTTGATTTAGGATTACAAATGGAGTTCCACTGAGCTCAAAGATACCAATTAACTCCTTGGATTTTAGGATTACAAATGTGTTCACTGAGCTCAAAGATACAATTTAAACCCCCTTTGGTTTTAAGGGATTACAAATGTATCACTGAGGCTCAAATTGATACAATTAACTCCCTTGGTTTTAGGATTACAAATGTAGTCACTGAGCTCAAAGAGAAATTAAAACCCTTGGATTAGATTACAAATGGAGTTGCTGAGCTCAAAGAGACAATTAAACCCGTTGGATTTTGGAATATCAAATGTAGTCCTGAAGCTAAAGGTACAATTACTCTTGGATTTGAGATTACAAAATGTAGGCCACTGAGCTTAAAAGTCAAATTAACTCCCTAGGGTTTGTGTATTACAAAATGGTATCACTGGCTTAAAGGTATAATTAACCCATTAGATTTAGGATTACAAATGTAGCCACTGAGCTTAAAGGTACAATTAACTCCTTGGATTTGAGATTACAAATGTAGCCACTGAGCTTAAAGGTACAATTAACTCCTTGGATTTGAGATTACAAATGTAGTCACTGAGCTTAAAGGTACAATTAACTCCTTGGATTTGAGATTACAAATGTAGCCACTGAGCTTAAAGGTACAATTAACTCCTAGGATTTGTGATTACAAATGTAGTCTCTGAGCTTAAAGGTACAATTAACTCCTTGGATTTGAGATTACAAATGTAGTCACTGAGCTTTAAGGTACAATTAACTCCTTGGATTTGAGATTTCAAATGTAGCCACTGAGCTTAAAGGTACAATTAACTCCTAGGATTTGTGATAACAAATGTAGTCACTGAGCTTAAAGGTACAATTAACTCCTTGGATTTGTGATTACAAATGTTGTTACTGAGCTTAAAGGTACAATTAATTCCTTGGATTTGTGATTAAAAATGTTGTTACTGAGCTTAAAGGTACATTTAACTCCTTGGATTTGGGATTACAAATGTAATCATTGAGCTTAAAGGTACAATTAACTCATTGGATTTGGGATTACAAATGTGGTCACTGAGCTTAAAGGTACAATTAACTCCTTGGATTTGGGATTACAAATGTAGTCACTGAGCTTAAAGGTACAATTAACTCCTTGGATTTGGGATTACAAATTTGGTCACTGAGCTTAAAGGTACAATTAACTCCTTGGATTTGGGATTACAAATGTAGTCACTGAGCTTAAAGGTACAATTAACTCATTGGATTTGGGATTACAAATGTGGTCACTGAGCTTAAAGGTACAATTAACTCCTTGGATTTGGGATTACAAATGTAGTCATTGAGCTTAAAGGTACAATTAACTCCTTGGATTTGGGATGACAAATGTGGTCACTAAGCTTAAAGGTACAATTAACTCCTTGGATTTGGGATTACAAATGTAGTCACTGAGCTTAAAGGTACAATTAACACCTTGGATTTGGGATTACAAATGTAGCCACTGAGCTTAAAGGTACAATTAACTCCTAGGATTTGTGATTACAAATGTAGTCACTGAGCTTAAAGGTACAATTAACTTCTTGGATTTGAGATTACAAATGTAGCCACTGAGCTTAAAGGTACAATTAATTCCTTGAATTTGAGATTACAAATGTAGTTACTGAGCTTAAAGGTACAATTAACCCCTTGGATTTTGGAATACAAATGTAGTCACTGAGCTTAAAGGTACATTTAACTCCTTGGATTTGAGATTACAAATGTAGTCACTGAGCTTAAAGGTACAATTAACCCCTTGGATTTGAGATTACAAATGTAGTCACTGAGCTTAAAGGTACAATTAACCCCTCGGATTTGAGGATTACAATGTAATCACTGAAGTTAAAAGTAAATTAACCCTTGGATTTTGAGATTACAAATGTGGCACTAGCTTAAAAGGTACAATTAACCCCTTGATTTGAATTACAAATGTAGTTTACTGAGCTTAAAAGGGTACAATTAACAATTTAAAACCCCTGATTTGAGATTACAAATGTGTCACTGAGCTAAAGGTACAATTAATTCCTTGGATTTGAGATACAAATGTAGTCACTGAGCTTAAACGTACAAATTTAACCAAAATTCCTTGGAATTTGGGAGAAAATGTGATCACAAATGTTTAGTTTCCTGAGCTAAAGTACATACCCCTTGGATTTTCCTTTTGGAATTACATACAAATGTAGTCACTGAGGCTAAGTACAAATTTACCTTCTTGGATTTTGGGATTTAAAAATGTAATCACTGAGCCTTAAGTACAAATTAAATTCCTTGGATTTGAGTTACAAATGTGGCACTGAGCTTAAGGTACAATGTAACCTCTTGGATTTGAGATACAAATAGTAGTCACTGAGCTTATCGGTACAATTGATTCCTTGAATTTGAGATTACAATGTAGTTACTGAGCTTAAAGGTACATTAACCCATTGATTTTGGAATACAAATGTTTCACTGAGCTTAAAGGTACATTTAACATCCTTGGATTTGGGATTTAAATGTAATCCTGAGCCTAAGTACAATTAATTCCTTGGATTGAGATTACAATTGTAAAAGTCACTGAGCTTAAAGGGACACTTACCCCCTTGGATTTGAGATTACAAATGAGTCACTGAGCTAAAGGTACAATTTATACCCCTTGGATTTGATATTAACAAATGTAAGTCATTGAACTTAAAGTACAATTTAGTCCGTTGAATTTGAGATTAACATAATGGAGTCCACTGACTTAAAGGTACGTTAAACTACTCCTTGATTTTGGAATACAAATGTAGTCACTTAGCTTAAAGTACATTTAACTCTTGGATTTTGGAATACCAATGTAGTCACTGAGCTTCAAAGGTACAATTAACGCCCTTGGATTTGATTTAAAATGTATCACTGAAAGCCCTATTTGTAACAAATTTTTTGGATTTGAGATACAACCTTGAATTTGATTACTGAGAGCTAATTTAAAACGAGAATACAAATTAAACTCCTTTGGGTGTGGAGATTTACATGTAATCACTGAGCTTTAAAGGTACAAGGTTTAACAATTAACCCCTTGTATATTTGATGGGATTACATTTGTGTAAAGTCACTGAGCTTAAAGGTACATTAAAGTAACCTTTTCGAGATTAAAAAATGTAGGTCACTGAGCTTAAAGGTACAGTTACTCTTGGATTTTGGAAAAAAATAGTCACTGAGCTTAAAGGTACATTTAACTCCTTGGATTTTGGAATACAAATGTAGTCACTGAGCTTAAAGGTACAATTAACCCCTTGGATTTGGGATTACAAATGTAGTCACTGAGCTTAAAGGTACAATAAATTCCTTGGATTTGAGATTACAAATGTAGTCACTGAGTTTAAAGGTACAATTAATTCCTCTGATTTGGTATTACAAATGTAGTCACTGAGCTTAAATGTACAATTAACCCCCTGGATTTGGGATTACAAATGTAGTCACTGAGCTTGAAAGGTACAATTAATTCCTTAGATTTGAGATTACAGTGTAGTCACTGAGCTTAAGGGTACAATTAACTCCTTGGATTTGGGATAACAATGTTGTCACTGAGCTTAAAGGTTCAATTCACCGCTTGGATTTGGGATTACAAATGTAGTCACTGAGCTTAAAGGTACAATTAACCCCTTGGATTTGGGATTACAAATGTAGTCACTGAGCTTAAAGGTACAATTACTTCCTTGGATTTGAAATTAAAAATGTATTCACTGAGCTTATTGATACAATGAACCCCTTGGATTTGAGATTACAAATGTTGTCACTGAGCTTAAAGTACAATTAACCCCTTGGATTTGGGATTACAAATGTAGTCATTGAGCTTAAAGGTACAATTAACTCATTGGAATTGAGATTACAAATGTAGTCTCTGAGCTTAAATGTATAATTAACTCATTGGAATTGGGATTACAAATGTAGTCACTGAGCATAAAGTTACAATTAACCCCTTGGATTTGGAATTACAAATGTAGTAACTGAGCTTAAAAGTACAATTAACTCCTTGGATTTGGGATTACAAATGTAGTCATTGAGCTTAAAGGTACAATCATCTCCTTGGATTTGAGATTACAAATGTAATCGCTGAGCTTAAAAGGTACAATTAACCCCTTGGATTTGAGATTCCAAATGTAGTCACTGAGCTTAAAGGTACAATTACCCCTTGGATTTTGGAATACAAATGTTGCAATTGAGCTTAAAGTTAAAATTAACCCCTTGGATTTGAGATTCCAAATGTAGCCACTGAGCTTAAAGGTACAATTAACCCCTTGGATTTCAGATTCCAAATGTAGTCACTGAGCTTAAAAGTACAATTAACCCCTTGGATTTCAGATTCCAAATTTAGTCACTGAGCTTTAAGGTACAATTAATCCCTAGGATTTTGGAATACAAATGTAGTCACTGAGCTTGAAGGTACAATTAATTCCTAGAATTTGAGATTACAAATGTAGTCACTGAGCTTAAAGGTATCATGTAGTCACTGAGTTTAAAGGTACAATTAACTCCTTGGTTTTTGGAATACAAATGTAGTCACTGAGCTTAAAGGTACAATTAATTCCTTGAATTTGAGATTACAAATGTAGTCACTGAGCTTAAAGGTACAATTAATTCCTTGAATTTGAGATTACAAATGCAGTCACTGAGCTTGAAGGTACATCTAACTCCTTGGATTTGGGATTACAAATGTAGTCAATGAGCTCAAAAGTACAATTAATTCCTTGACTTTGAGATTACAAATGTAGTCACTGAGCTTAAAGGTATCATGTAGTCTCTGAGTTTAAAGGTACAATTAACCCCTTGGATTTGGGATTACAAATGTAGTCACTGAGCTTAAAGGTACAATTAATTTCTTGAATTTGAGATTACAAATGTAGTCACTGAGCTTAAAGGTACAATTAATTCCTTGAATTTGAGATTACAAATGTAGTCACTGAGATTAAAGGTACAATTAATTTCTTGGATTTGTGATTAAAAATGTATTCACTGAGCTTAAAGGTACAATTAACCCCTTGGATTTGAGATTACAAATGTTGTCACTGAGCTTAAAGATACAATTAACCCCTTGGATTAGAGATGACAAATGTTGTCACTGAGCTTAAAGGTACAAATAATTCTTTGGATTTGGGAATACAAATGTAGTGTCTGAGCTTAAAGGTACAATTAACCCCTTGGATTTGAGATTACAATTGTAGTCACGAAGCTCAAGGGTACAATTAATTCCTTGGATTTGGGATTACAAATGTAGTCACTGAGCTTAAAGGTGCAATTAATTCCTTGAATTTGAGATTACAAATGTAGTCACTGAGCTTAAAGGTACAATTAACTTCTTGAATTTGAGATTACAAATGTAGTCACTGAGCTTAAAGGTACAATTAATTCCTTGGATTTGGGATTACAAATGTAGTTACTGAGCTTAAAGGTAAAATCTAACTCCTTGGATTTGGGATTACAAATGTAGTCACTGAGTTTAAAGGTACAATTAATTCCTTGGATTTGGGATGACAAATGTAGTCACTGAGCTTAAAGGTATAATCAACCCCTTGGATTTGGTATTACAAATGTAGTCACTGAGCTTAAAGGTACTATTAACTCCTTGGATTTGAGATTACAATGTAGTCACTGAGCTTAAAGGTACAATTAACTATTTGGACTTGGGATTACATATGCAGTCACTGAGCTTACAGGTTCAATTAACTCATTGGATTTAGGATTACAAATGTTATCACTGAGCTTAAAGGTACAATTAACCCCTTGAATTTGAAATTACGAATGTAGTTACTGAGCATTAAATGTACAATTAATTCCTTGGATTTGAGATTACAAATGCAGTCACTGAGCTTAAAGGTACAATTACCACCTGGGATTTTAGATTAGAAATGTGGTCACTGAGCTTAAAGGTACAATTAACCCCTTGGATTTGACATGACAAATGTATTCACTGAGTTTAAATGTACAATTAATTCCTTGGATTTGGGAATACAAATGTAGTCACTGAGAATAAAGGTACAATTAACCCCTTGGATTTGAGATTTGAAATGTAGCCACTGAGCTTAAAGGTACAATTAATTCCTTGGATTTGAGATTACAAATGTAGTCACTGAGCTTAAAGGTACAATTAACTCCTTGGATTTGAGATTACAATGTAGTCACTGAGCTTAAAGGTGCAATTAACTCCTTTGATTTGAGATTACAATGTAGTCACTGAGCTTAAAGGTACAATTAACTCCTTGGATTTGAGATTACAATGTAGTCACTGAGCTTAAAGGTACAATTAACCACTTGGATTTGGGATTACAAATGTAGTCACTGAGCTTAAAGGTACAATCAATTCCTTGGATTTGAGATTACAAGTGTAGTCACTGAGCTTAAAGGTAAAATTAATTCCTTGAATTTGAGATTACAAATGTAGTCATTGAGCTTAAAGGTACAATTAACTCCTTGGATTTGAGATTACAAATGCAGTCACTGAGCTTAAAGGTACAATTAACTCCTTGGATTTGGGATTACAAATGTAGTCATTGAGCTTAAAGGTACAATTAACTCCTTGGATTTGGGATTACAAATGTAGTCACTGAGCTTAAAGGTACAATTAACTCCTTGGATTTGGGATTTGAAATGTAGTCACTGAGCTTAAAGGTACAATTAATTCCTTGAATTTGAGATTACAAATGTAGTCACTGAGCTTAAAGGTACAATTAACTCCTTGGATTTGAGATTACAAATGTAGTCACTGAGCTTAAAGGTACAATTAACACCTTGGATTTGGGATTACAAATGTAGTCACTGAGCTTAAAGGTACAATTAACTCCTTGGATTTGGGAATACAAATGTAGTCACTGAGCTTAAAGGTACAATTAACTCCTTGGATTTGGGATTACAAATGTAGTCACTGAGCTTAAAGGTACAATTAACTCCTTGGATTTGAGATTGGAAATGTAGTCACTGAGCTTAAAGGTACAATTAATTCCTTGAATTTGAGATTACAAATGAAGTCACTGAGCTTCAAGGTACAATTAACCCCTTGGATTTGAGATTACAAATGTAGTCACTGAGCTTAAAGGTACAATTAACTCCTTGGATTTGGGATTACAAATGTAGTCACTGAGCTTAAAGGTACTATTAATTCCTTGGATTTGGGATTACAAATGTAGTCACTGAGCTTAAAAGTACAATTAACTCCTTGGATTTGAGATTTGAAATGTAGTCACTGAGCTTAAAGGTACAATTAATTCCTTGAATTTGAGATTACAAATGAGTCATTGAAAAGCTTTCAAATGGTGAGCGTTCAAGTACAATTCAACCCCTTGGATTTTAGATTACAAATGTAGTCACTGCGCTTAAAATAAATTGTTTATTACAAATTATCACTCCTTGGAATGGGAAGGATTTGGGGATTACAAATGTAGTCACTGAGCTTAAAGGTCCATACTATTTAATTCCTTGGATTTGGGGATACAACAATGTAGTCACTGAGCTTAAAGGTACAATTAATTCCTTGGATTTGGGGATTACAAAAATGTAATCACTGAGCTCAAAGTTACAAATTAACTCCTTGGATTTGGGATTACAAATGTAATCACCGATCTTAAAGGTACTATTAATTCCTTGGATTTGGGATTACAAATGTAGTCACTGAGCTTAAAGGTACAATTACCTCATTAGATTTGGGATTACAAATGTAGTCACTGAGCTTAAAGGTACAATTAACTCCTTGGATTTGGGATTACAAATGTAGTCACTAGCCCGATAGATACAACTACCTCCTTTCTTCAGCTTTTTATGAAAAAGATGTAATATTCTGTTTATGGCAGTTACAATAAAATGTAAACTTAATAGATTTTACTTCTCTCTCACTGAACTAATTCGCCTATACTTTTGGCTTTCGTATATCACTCATCATTTTACAGCTAACTGTCTAAACTTTTTTATCCTTGGCAAAAGGAGAGCATGTGCACAAATGCACTTATGATTACTTGTCAATGGCTTGACAAGTATACGATGGATATTACTGAGAAACAACTGCTGGTTCAGTGATTGTTAAGTGATGACAGCGATGTTGAACACCTATATGATTATAGCCAAGAAGATGAAGAAATGGCGCCAGGAGAGGGCGTAGACGAAACATTTTTCTATTCAAAGTTCAAACAAAAGGTAGCAGAAACTTACTGTTGAAAGAGAAGCGTTGTCCCATTAAATTCCTTCGCCTGGTCTAATCCGACACAAAGCAGGTGTTTCTAGGAATCTGCCCTGATCTCGCTAAAGCTGAATTGTTTTTCCGAGAGCGATTCAGAGGTACTCATCCCTCCAGTCAGCGAGACAAATAGATATGCTAATGAGATGGATATAATAGATATGCTGTTTGGGAAATAAATGAAGAAATGTACAACCTCGAGAGTTCATTGCCTTTTTGTTGATAAAACATCGGCGCAAGTGAAAGACTCGGGGTGAAAGCACCTGATCTATCATTGACAGCTTTAGCATTTTATTTATGAATCATCTGATGTTTACGAAATGACAACGAACTGTCGACTTTTTAATCATTCTAAATTAGTTTTCGCTCTTGTTGACATGTCCGTTACGCTTCACGGAAGTTTAGCGTCACAATACCATGTAACTGATGGAAGCTATTTTCCTCAAATGGCAGGACTGTGGTCGATTTTTCTTGCTGTTGCAAAGAATTGCCTTTCATATCCCTGGTATTATTTTATGAAAACTTAGGCATCAACCCTATTCCAGTTGAATAAGAGGTGACCTAACTGTCATTCAAACATGAAATATACAAGGAAAATGAGGCTAAAAAAAAATCTGCAACAACAAAGTAGAAAATGCGCCAAGTTTCTTCGGCTGAGTCGAGTTTTCTGTACAGTATAAAAATGCTCCATGAAACTCTCAGCCACGGCCTATGAAACTTTCAGCCAAGGCCCGATTACGGCCCGTGTTGTTGGCAACTATAGCGGTGCTAGACTCTCGATCTTGGCTAACTTTACCCTTGAATAAAAAAAAAATCACCGATGCTAGAGGGCTGCAACTTGGTTTGTTTGATGATTGGATCGTGGAGGATCAACACAGCAATTTGCAGCCCTCTAGCCTCATTAGTTTTTTTAAAGTGTTTTTTTTTTTTTTTCTTCAAGATCTGAGGGCGGACAGAAAAATTGCGGACGGACTGACAAAGCCATCTCAATGGTTTTCTTTTACAGAAAAAAAAAAAAATTCAAGAAAGAAAAAAATACTGATTTATCTTAAGATTCTACCTCCTCTTCTCTTCACTCATTTAGAGATGTCAACCAAACATACACATGAACGAATGAACAGCCACGGCTGGATTGGCTACCCACCTCAAACCTCGATGTAGGAGGGCCGACTCAACGCATAGGATAAGTGTTCAGATTTGAAAAGATCGCCGCTTTCAAATGTCTCGCCTCTTGATGAATTAAGAGTCAATCAACTTATTTCATTATAAATTGCTTGAAAGAAAATGAATAGTTTCACTACTTCGTACATAAGAGAACCTATCGTCCATATAGGACTTCATTCGCTTCACAAAAGCATACCTTGATCATTCTCATTTTAAGATCATTCAGTTGTAAAAAAAATGCAAAAGAAATGGAAATAAAAAACCTTTTCGCTTCAACTTTGGTGTACATATATATGTATATATAAATATATATGTATGTTTATTGTATAAATATTTAAATACACACATACCTATATATATATATAGATATATATAATATATATTATATATATATTATATATATATCTAATAGATATAATATAATACATATATTATATAAACGATATATATAGAATATAATATATTATATATATATATATATATATATATATATATAGTAATAGGTATATGTATATATATATAATATATATATATGATATATAATATACATATATATATATATATATAGTTTATATTATATATACGTATAATAGATATATATATATTATATATATATATATATATATATATCTATATATATATATATCTATAATATATATATTATATATAATACACACACACACTAATTAAGCTACCTGTCCTTCAATATCTAATTCGCTCTACCTCAGAATTAATATATTTTCATATATATTTCCTGGGTGGAGCGAATTAGATATTAAAGGACATTTGTAGCTTAATGCTTGTATATAAATCATGGTGATGTGATAAAATTAATTTCATATACATACATCCAGTATACATAAACACCAGAAAGAGAGGACGAGTTTCTAGATGAGCCAACGAATTTAGACAACGCCCAATGAATCGGGTGGACGGCTATAAATGTCCACGAGCAGTGAGGAAAAGAGCTGTCGATCGATTGGTCGATCGGTGTCGGCCGTGACACGGAAGCCCACGGAGCTGGGACAGCGAATTAATTAAAGCTGAGAAGCAAAACAATTCCCGTTATCGAGGCGATAAAATTGCCCGGCTCTTATTTCAAGCCTCGCTCATTCCACTGCTGGCCAGCGGCTTTCATTGAAACCCATCGCTCGGAAATAAAAGAGCCCCAAACGGATTCAGCCGCGTGTCGATGGTAACCATCTGGCGCAATGTCGTTTTTGTCTCAAAATACGGAGCAGCATTGTCGGGGGTAAACTCTTTATGTCAACGATGGTCTATTTAGCAACCTCTCTTTATTCGAGATGTTCCAGTTATGTTGGTATGTGATCAAGAACTTCCAAGCAGGTTTTCGTTTTACTGCCAATAATGTACGGTTGATGTTCTCATTACTAATCTTTATTGTTTTTCAAGGGAAGCGCCAAATCCCGTGCAACGAACCAAACCGGCTACGAATTTGACATAAAAGCTTCTGAAAACAGTTAAAATAGGATTTAACAATCACATATAACGTGTTGTCTCAGTTTTTAAAGTTCAGATAAACATCCTTTTGAAATGATGTAAACGTCACACCACACAATCATGAATATATGGATATAATTTTATGACGAATTATGGTTATATATAAAATCAGAATCAGGCATTTGACACTTTTATTGTATTACAACGTAGGTTAACGATCCTACACTTCCACAGCTGGGACTCACAGGTCTCACTACACAATAGGGCAGGTGGTGCTCCTTTGGCTCGTTATCTACACGTCACCTGCTCCAAGGTGCTAGTACTAAACACAGTATGGTAAATGTTAAAGTAGACAGGCTCCATGAAGATATCGTTTATTATTATTTGTTGACTTCACAATATAGAAATAGGTGTATATAATACTTTGATTCCTGTAGGACTATAATACTGGACACGGAGTCCCAAGGAGCTTCCGTCGTGTTTATAGTACTAGGCAAGGTATATATTCTATATACCTTGGTACTAGGCTAGTACCTCGGAGTAGGTGACGCGTATACAGCAAGCCAAGGTAACACCCAATAGGTTGTCTGTCACCGAGAACAGAATGCAGGGAAAAGTTGAAGTGGGACAGCCAGCAGGGAGAAAGCCTTTCAGTTCGAATGCAAAACAAGCGCTGTCAGAAAAGTTAGGTTCCACCTACAGTGGACATGCCCGTAAATATTATATATATATATATATATATATATATATATATATATATATATATATATATATATATATATATATATATATATATAATATATTAATTATATATATATATATATATATATATATATAATGTATTCATATATCTAATACATGAATATATATTTGTGTGTATATATATATATATATATATATATATATATATATAAGAATGCCGTTATTTCTCAGCGTCCAATTTATCGATAATACAATGTTTTTTACAAGGTTCAACCACTAATACGAGACCACTGTCCGGCCTTAAATGTCAATTAATTGAAAGAAACTCATTTACTATTGGGTCCTTATTTGGATACAAGGACAAACTGAGCTCCCCTTTTTTGACATCTAATCCGATCTATTTATTTTCGTGCCCCTGAGGCTTCTCAAGGTTCCAGATATCTCGACTATTCGGGAACATACAAAGAAATACAAAGTTAATAAAGAGCTGGGGTTCTTAACAGGGTGTATCCATACCCCTAGGGTATGAGAATCACATGCTGGGGTATGGGACTTGATCTCTGGATATTTGTATGTATTTGATTTTAATGTGTCAATGCGTAATTGGGTACATTTTGAAAATAAATAACTATATAAAACTATAAATGCTTTTGATTGCCACAATCGTATATTCTATTCCTACCTATTCATAACTACAGTACTTACTAAACTATACACTAAGTATATTAAGTTCCATTTTCCACAGTTCCTCGGTGGACGGGTGGATTTCGCACTCGGCTACCAATCCGGTGGTCCGAAATTCGATCCTCGGCTCGGTCAATGCGGAATCAGAGGAAATTTTTTCTGATGATAGAAATTCATTTGTCGATATAATGTGGTTCGGATCCCACAATAAGCTATAGGTCCCGTTGCTAGGTAACCAATTGGTTCCTAGCCACGTATAAATGTCTAATTCTTCGGGTCAGCCCTAGGGGAGCTGTTAATCAGCTCAGTGGTCTGGTAAAACTAAGATATACTTAACTTTATATTATCAACAAATAAGACTTGAAGTGGTCTTAAGCAAAGGAGTAACGGAACCATATTGTTCAATTCATGGGGGTTCTGGAGTCTCAAAAGGTTAAGAACCCCTGTTCTAGAACACTGAATTTAGGCCCAAAGCCGAAGCGCTGGAACCTACAAAGTCATTCAGCGCTGAAAGGGAATGGCGTAACAGGAGGAAAACTTCATTTGCACCATGAATTAACAGTTAGAAGAGGGTGGGAAGAAAGATTAGATAGAGAATATGAAAGGGCGTACAGTGAAAGGAATGAAAGGGGTCGCAGCTATATAGGGGCCGAAGGAACGCTGCTAAGAACCTTGAGTAATGCCTGCAGTGCACCACCTCACTACGGCGACTCCATCTCTTCTAGTCACTCGAATTCTCTTTGGTATGCTGGTCTTAGCGTTTTGTGTCTTGTGGATTTTATTGTAGATGTATATTGGTGTTTTTATGATGAGTTGATTTACTATATCCGAAACGTCGCTAATAAAGGTATGAGAAATTGCCACGAGGCTTCTCCCTCGTACTGAGAGAGAGAGAGAGAGAGAGAGAGAGAGAGAGAGAGAGAGAGAGAGCTAGCTTTGTGACATGCTGAGTCTTTTAGCTAACAAACACCAGGAAGAGCAAATCATAAAGCCAAGTAAAAAATGATTCGGCTGAAACGAGGAAAAAGGAGGGTGAGGAGAAGACTCACGAAGACGGAATGAGCTACACGACGCATAACTGACTGGACGGGCCTCTGGTATGCAGTAACTCTTCCTCCGATCCTGGTAAATTGCTCGGGTTGTTATTTCGTGTAGCAACTGTTTGGAGGACTGAAGGACGGCGAAGGCACATAACCAGTTATAATATGTAAGGCTTCTCTCTCTCCCCTTATGGAGTGACTAGTTGAATCAGCGACGGAAATGGTTTGAATGAAAGGTGTATCTCATGTTGAAACGAAGGTCTTGACGTGGTATCACTCTGAATTCTTTTATTACTACTCGAGGAGTAAGCCTACAAACTAATTGTCGTTTTGTTGTTGTTGTTGTTGTTTTGTTGGGAGGGCCGGGGGAAGGGGTAGGAGAGGTCTATGGGAAGACCTAAAAATGTTTGAAAAGGGTGTTTTGTGTTGAGTTAAAGATACAGGAATGTTAGGATAGGATATTTTTAATTTATTTATTAAAATGAAAATGTAAAAAACCAATAATGTGAATGTTGAAGAGTAAAAAAAAAATATATCTGTTATAATATAATGTATTCATTTTAATTTTCGTTGGTGAAACAAGGCTCTAGTTGACTATAAGATATTAGAAGGTTTTAGTTTACGTTAAAAGTTAGGAATATAATGTTTACAACTTATGCATGAAAGGAAAATCTTGCACGCGTCCCGAGTAAGCTGGAGATCGGATCACGACTTTTTTTATTACTTTTAATTGAAAGGATTAAACTTACATACATTATTTACAATTACAATATTTACAATACGGTTACAATACACATGGGCGTCTCTTACAAAGCATAATCCCTCTAAAGTGACAATCTACAATGGCTACTCAAAAACAGTAATTATTATAATCTTTTGTGAAAATGTTTATTATTCTTTCTTTGTAATTATTTTTTAACAGCCAAATTTACTCTTAACAAAGGCATCTATTTCCTCTTTTGAATAGCGTTTTTTTTTTTACTGACTCAAACGGCGTATAAATACTCTTCAATTGATGAAGTGACACTATTGTAATCCTCTTTTGTCCTGTAATTTACAATGAACATTAATTGAAAGGTCTCCCATATTGGAACAAAGGTCTTAGTGTGTTGTTGCTCTGCAAGGCGTGATCCGACCTCCAGCTTGCTTAGGGCACGTGCTAAAACTTACGAAAATTAAGATAAATACGTTATATTTTATCAGAAATAATTATTTTGTACTGTTTAACATGCATATTATTTATTTTCTATTTTCAATTCTAATAAATATATCATAAATATCTTATCCTAAAATTCCTGAACCTTTAACTCAGCGCGAAACACCTTTTTCAGACCTTTTTAAGCTCCTCCATAGACCTTTCCTACCGCCCAACAAGAAAAAAACAGCAGCAGCAAGAACATCAACAAAAACTCCAAGAAGAAAGTAGTTAGCAGGAGTAAGCGAAAATCATACCAAAGTGGTGTCCTGCGTTGTTGGAACCCATAGCAGCGCCAGACGCTCGATCATGGCTAACTATAACCTTAGATAAACTAAAATACCTAAATCAGTTTGGTCTACGGCAAGGCAGAGCTTCCAGTGAATGTGTCAAGATGAGGACGACAATAGCAAAGGGTCGTTTCGCGACCGGAAATGGCACTTGCGGGAAGGATGGCCAGTGAATTCGTGACCGAGTATTATATGAATAATAGAACAATGTTTGTTGCTTTCAAGAAATCATTATTAGCAGCAAAACCAATCGCTTAGTTAATGATTATTTCAACAATAACAACCGTACAACAACAAATGCAATAACAACAACAACTACTACTACTAGCGTGTGTATATGTGTGTGCATACATACATCATATATATATATATATATATATATATATAACATGTATGCATATATATATATATATATATATATATATATATATATATATATTTATATATATATATATTACTACTTTTGTGTAAAAATGCAAAAATACAAAATGCTGTAAAAGATTTCAAAAAATTAGGGAATCTTCCATTGGGGCGGACATATGAATATCATATATATATATATATATATATATATATATATATATCTATATATATATATATATATATATATATATATATATATATATATATATATATGATATTCATAAGTCCACCCCAATGGAAGATTCCCTAATTTTTAAAAATCTTTTACAGCATTTTGTTTTTTTGCATTTTACACAGTGTGTTTAGCAACACGAAAAATAAAATCTAAAAATAAAAAAGTTATGGGTGCGCCTATGAACCAATCACTCCAACACAAAAAATCTTTATCATAAAAAAATTAAAAATAAATAGTAAAAAAATGTATGGCGCATAATGCCCTATGAAACTTTCAGCCACGGCCCGGTGATGGCGCACTATCATGGCTAACTGTAACCTTAAATAAAATAAAAGCTGCTGAGGCTGGAAGGCTGCTATTTGGTATATTTGACGATTGGTTGGAGGATGGATGGTCAACATACCAATTTGCAGACCTCTAGCCTTAATTTTAAGATCTGGGGGCGAACAGAAAAGGTTAGGACGGACAGACAAATAGCTATCGCAATAGTTTTCCTTTACAGAAAACTAAAAACAAGATCATGTTTTTTGCAGAATACTGGTGCTGAAACGCTTGCGCATATTTGTAACTACAACGTCATCGTACCGGACCTCTTTGAAGCATGTGGTACCTCTATTAATGCTTGCATGTAGCTCAAAACGTCTGAACGCCAGCACATATTTTAATTTCTCGCTTCACTGAATGATACCGTCCTCCCCAGCAGCTGCACACGATTGCTGTTGTCTGTCTTTGCCCAGAAGCTTATTAAAGATATGATTAGCAGTGATGAGTTCGTCCCAAGTAAGCCCTGTGTGGTCAGGGAGATCTCGAAAATTGGCCTCCTCTCGTTGAACGATTTCATAATGGGCTGTTTTTGAACCTTGAAACCCAAGGATGCCATTGACTAATGGGATGTTTGCGTGTAGGCTCGGCAGCTTTTTCTCTCTCTCTCTTGTCTGTGCCAGATAAGAACTGTGAGTGCTTCCTGAAGTCATGTGATTAGAATTGCATGTACAAAGTTTGACTGATGCCGTGCTCTGACGATGGACTCTCCTGTCAGTTGCATTGTTATTTGTATGCATAAACATCTAAGTAAGTATAGATGTGAATGTCTCTGTCTGTGCATCGTGCATTTCTTTTATTCGCTTATGTCTTACCGCACCATCATCAAGTACATGAGACTAGAAAGAGTAATAAAGTCGCTTTACTACTTTGCTGGTGTATCCATGAGTTACATATAAAATTTAGGCAAAAGGTCAAGCACTGGAACATGTCATTCAGCGCTGAAACGGATATTGACAGTGGAAAGGTGTAACAGGAGAAAACCTCAAAGCAGTTGCGCTAAAAACAAAAGTATATCTTAATTTTATCAGACCACTGAGCTAATTAAAAGCTCTCCTAGGGCTGGTCCGACGATTAGATATTTTTACGTCGCTAGTAACCACATCGAGAAATGAATTTCTATCTCTAGCAATGAATTCCTCTGATTTCGCGTTGGCAGAGAGGGGAATCAAACCCAGACACTGAGATCGGTGGTCAAGCTAGTAACCGACTCGTCCAACGAGGAACTACCAGTTGCACTATGAATCAATTTTTAGGAGGGGTTGGAAAGTAAGATGGAAGAAAGAGAATTAGAAAGGAGGTACAGTTAAAGGAACGAAGGGAGTTGCAGCTAAGGGCCGAAGGCAAGCTGCAAAGATCATGCATATAGTGCACCGCATGAGGTTCACTGACTGCGCTACCCGGCTGCGTAAGCTGTATCTATGGTGAAGGGGTCGATGTGAGCAAGTTGAAAGATTGAGAAAATACAGAAGAAGGGAGAAAATTCTACGTTCTAGAAACCACATTTAACAGTCCCCTGATGTAATCTCGAGCAAAGTTAAGTTCTAAGCGTCATTTCATAATTTTCCGGATAGGAGAACAATATAAATTAGGTTACTTGGCAATTCTCAAACTGGAGAATTTCTCACTACATTGCTAAAGTATTCCAGTTGCTTTAACTGATTCGTTTTGTACCTGGTGAGAAGGGCGAAGCAGTCAATTGCTAGACTCAAAAAACTTATATTATTATGTTATGAGACTAAAGCAACAACATTTCAATTTCCTCCATGCTATCAGCGTTTAATGGAAGTACATTAACGGCAAGAGCCAGCACAGGCCTGGCTAAATCTAACTACTAACGACCTACCTGTAGACGTAAAAGCTGTTATGAAAAATCGATTCGTTTTATGTTTCCTTAAAGCAGTTCGACTGCATCGCAAACTAATATTCAGGCAGTAAGACTATGTTTTCATCAGAACCAAGATGATAAGCCTCAATAAATACAACAGTTTTCACATGCAAGCTCTCTCTCATATATTTATATATATATATATATAATATATATATATATATTATATATATATATATATATATGTGTGTGTGTGTGTGTGTGTGTGTGTGTGTGTGTGTGTATGTGAATATATCTATTAGATCTATATCTATCTATCTGTCTATCTATCTACACACACACACACACACACCACACACACACACACACACACACACACATATATATATATATATATATATATATATATATATATATATATATATATATATATATCGTTTGAACACAACCTATCGTCTCTTGTATGGCTTAGACTTATTTATTTATTTTTTGGATACGCTGTCAACACGACGCCTGTAAAAAAAAAAGTAAAATAAAATAAAATAAAATAAATGGAATTACATCCTATCAGCCCAGAGGGGTGAAAGGTATTGCCTAAAGATGAACAACAATGGTCCTCGACCAGCCTAACTCCAACGGGCTAACCTGATATAGAGACACACTTGCCAATGACAGTATTGTGGGTTACACGAAGCCTCCTATACTGGAATGACGCCATCAAAGGCCGCTAAGGAGACGGACATAGAACATGTAAACCATTTCATATGGTACTGCATCCGCATGAAGCATTCTATATCAAATTCACAAACTCACTAAGCCAATAGTACCGTAATAGTTACTATCTTAAATAACCAGTCCTGAGACTAATTAGCCTTTGAATTGGCTTCACTGATTATGTCAGAATACAGCAGTAAGCCTAAGGTCAAGCGCTGGGACCTATGAGGTCACTCAGAGCTGAAAGGGAAAATTGAGAGTAGAAAGGTCTGAAGGTGTTACGGAGATAAAAAAACTCGCAGTTACACTATGAAGCAATTGATAGGAGAGGGTGGAAAGAAAGATATGAGAATACCATCGTAGGTAGCTACAGTAAAAGGCATGAAAAGGGCTGTAGCTAGGGGACGAAGGGACACTGCAGACAGCCTAAGTAACGCCTACAGTGCGCCGCTTAAACTGTTATCCTTGACAGCAAAAAGAAACTTTAAATTTTAACGAGATTGTAGATATTCAATCAGGATAGTGAAGAAAACTCATGTTATACATAGGCCTAAGCCTAAATGAAAACTGACGGTATTAATGACCGACCTTGTGCTAGTAGGTTGCCTAGGTTTTACAATCGTTTCCTTCTCACCGTGAAATTATGACACGAGAGATTTGAAGACCTATTTCTTTTTCCACTTTCACAGAGGTTGTTTATTATAGGCTGTGAGCAGCGTTGCCGATAGCTCTGCATACTAAAATCGGCATCTTATAGAAAACGGAATTAATTTTATGGCCCAGGGGTACTTTAAGAAAATAAACCAATCTTATGCAACACCTCATCGATTTATATTCATCATCATTCAACAAAAGTATATATTAGCTATGTATATACACAATTACAACCAAAACAACATGATATATACATATTAAGTTTTATAGATAAACTTTTTAAAACAGAAATTACACAAATATAGGTAGATACGTAACCTACTCAGTTTTATAATCAACATTATAGAACATATAGGCTATATAAATAAAACACAAATTTTTATTATTTTTCTTCATATATCAGGGTATAAGTATGTTTGAGAATATATTTTACTAATTCCAGATTTATATCCTGTTTTATGCTAATTTCCTTACCGTCACTGAAGGATTGAACGTTTTCAACGCCTATTAAGTGGAATCTCTTAAAGAATCATTTACACATATATTATGTAATAATAATGTAGTAATAATCATTTTCTACCCAATCTTACATAAAAAGACATTAACTAATTAAAAAAAAAGTATTCAAATTTATTTGAGACGATAAATCAATCCCCTCGAAGAATGCCGAGTTTTTCTCGGCATGAACAAGCAGGCCGATTTTTTCTCGGCATTGAAGGTCTGGTTCTCCGCCTGTAGAGTTTTTTCTCGGCAAATCGGGGGAAATTCGGCATTTCGGCAACGCTGGCTGTGAGGTGACTTGAGCGGTTCAGCCATTAATGATCTGGTCATCATGCTCCCGACTTCCCGAGTAGTGTATCAAAGTCGCCGTCCTTTTCTAGGCCGATTCTTGTGGTTCTCTTCTTCTTTGAACTGTTGGATCTACCTGAATACTGTTGCCTCACTTATATTCAGTTCACGGCTAATTTCTATAGGAGGATATTGTTTCAATGTCACGGACCACGGTACGTCACCTGACAAGTTGCAGCACCGTTTTCGCGGCTTTTCAGGCATGCCAACCTTTCGTAGTCAAATACGGGAATTTTCTCATGTTGTTATTGTTTCGGGAGATTGAGTGCAGTTGCTAGCCCTGATTTTAACGTTCACATTCCAAAATTTTCTTATAATTTCGTGGTATGATATCCAAAATGGGGAAGTTTTTAGCATTGAAGATTTATTTTATTCTATATTAGATGTAGAATTGATATATGTACTATTTTGCTCTTATAATTCAAAATAATTTTCTAAAAAATATTTTTTTTTCGCTTGTGAACGGTAACAAGATACATAGTACCATTACTATACTCTGTTTTTTTTCATCTGTCCATCCGCCTGTGGTGTATGCGTATGGTAACACTGCAGCCCGGGCTTTAGATAGTTACATTCAGCTTACATTCAACAAAAATTATAACCCTGTTTCGAATATTAACGGTATAATTCCCATACAATAAAGTTATTTAAAAACAACTCTTTTTCCAGTTGCAAATGTACACCAGATATCCTTTTATTTACCTAAAACTTACACATAGCGTAACTATTTAAAGCCCGGGACGCAGTGTTACCATGCGAAAACACCACAGGCGGATGGACAGATGAAAAAAAAACAGAGTATAGTGAACATGACTACACAGTACACATAGCACCTTGACTAATGAACGCGACTGTACTACTAGCTTCATGAAACAATTTGATCATTAGTTTTACGTTCTAATTACACGTTGTTCTAAAGTAGTAAAAATTACGTAATTTACATTTTTTTTTTTTTTTGCTCCCAATGCATTTAGCTGTGCTCTTGGTACTTACTGTACATTCATTCATTAGTATGGAGTCAAAGTGCAACTCGTTGCCCCACAAAGTAGCTAAGGTCATTTCAGTCGTCGCAACCAATACCCAAATCATATTTTCACTATAAAGGGCCCCATAGACGTTACGATCACTGGATCCGGTTATCTGAATCGGAAGTAAATCTCACTGTCTATGGGGTGATCGTAAGACCAAAAGTGGGCGGAGTCCGTCGGCCTCTCCGAACCAACTCGCAACCTGCCGTGCCAGGTTTGTGGCATCCGATTTAGTTCAGGTGGCTGGAAACCTCCACGTCTATGGTGTGATCTGAAGATTTACTTCAGTTTCAACGGAAGTGGCAACATGGCAGCTGCGTCCGCACATAAGGAGTTCTGGGAGGAGTTTATTGAACGTCGTAGGAAAGCGAAATTAGGCTTATGATAGATCAGTTGGAAAATTACAGAGGAATGATATATATATATATATATATATATATATATATATATATATATATATATATATATATATATATATATATACATATATATATGCTGCATCTTACATAGTCTAATGGCATACACTGTAGTTTAGTATACAGCAGGTCTATGATCCGTTAATGCAGAATAGGCACTTAAACCTACGGTTCTGCAGCCAAGTAAGAGAAGTATACAATTTTCAACTCGTGTACAAAAATTTTTTAGTTTACACATGGAACACTGAAATATTATTGAATATATTGTCATAGACTTATTATTTTATGTATGGAAAATAACAATTTAATTTAAACAATAGTACTACGCGCACACACCACCAAGTATATATATATATATATATATATATATATATATATATATATATATATAGTATGTATACTTATGCGTGTGAGTATATTATGTATTTACATATTGTGTTTGTATGCTATATCTGTATGTATTAGTAGTACTGTTGTTTAAATTACATTGTTATTTGTCGCACAAAAAATAAGTTTATGATAATTCTTTCAATGATATTTAAATTTTCCTTGTTTAAATAAAGAATTTTGCGAAAAAAAAGATGTCAAATTTGTATTCTTACTTTGGTACAGAACCGTAGTTTAAGGTTTATCCTATCTAGGCTGTATACCACTAGAATATGAAAGATGCTGTGTATGCAACATAGTTACTGTTCACCTTTGTGAACTCGTGTTGCATAACTTGAATAATTGCTTTACATGTCTCTGGGATTACTATGCCCCAAGGAACGACTTGTAGCGTGTAAGCGAAGTGTCCAGCAATCTCTCGTACAATGATTTTGGTTGTGTTTTTTTTTTTTTTTTTTTTTTTTTTGTATGTAATAATTCCATGTCGGTCTGCTCCTCCAAGTAATCGAATCAGTCACCAGGGTAAAGTTTCAATTAATTAAATAAACAATTGTGAGATAATTCATTTCATTTCTTCAACCATAATTCAATTCAGGCTCTCCTTTTTCGCTGAGGGATTCTAGTTTCAACTGCAAGAGCGCAGTCTATAGCCAGCGTCATCACTGAGCGGAGCGGCCACGTCCTCACTCTACCAGATCTCGGCAAACTGAAGTGAATCTGAACGTCTATGGGCAAGGCAACACAGATGCCGGAGACAGAACGGAACCTGATCCGCCGGTCGCAACGCCTATGGGGCCCTTAAGAATACTACCACCGTAGGTACTGCGAGTCGTAAAAGACGACTAAAAGTACAGCTGCTGCCTTGGAGTCTTACTTTTTCGTAAAAGGCTAGGCCCACCGGCAATAACTGTGGAAACTTCTGCCTTGCCGTCTTACTTTTTGGTAAAAGATTAGATTAGATTATAAAATTTTTGGCTCATAGCCAAGCGCCGGAGCCGGGGGGCCATTCAGCGCATATAATCTTAAGAATAAAAAAGTCAATCAATGTCACACAAACAAACATACACAGAACCGATCAAACATACAAATCATTCATTCATAAAAAACAAACAAGAAACCTAAAACAATTAAGAGAAAATTAAAATTCATAAAAACAAAAAAGACCAATATTTTTTTTTTTATTTTTTTAAAATGTCATATTTGCTCTGCCTGAGCACCTTCACCTATAATATCGGCAAGAGTCTTATGTTTCCAGCAAACAAGCTCTACGTTTGTTTTTCAACAATGTGGGCCACACCACCAAAATATGCACCACAGTCAAATCCACATGACAGGTGGAACAGCGAGGAACCTGCCTATCCGCTCCACTCGTCATTAGATACCCGTGAGTATATTTAGTGTGGCCAATACGTAATCTAGCTAAAACTATCTCAGACCTTCTATCCATCCGGCTATGAGGCCAAGGATGAACAGAAGGCCTAATCGACTTTAATTTGAGATTATTATCTAAAGTAGACCAGTGGGCCTGCCACTGGTCTCTACAATAAAATCGAATGGTACTTTTAAAATCAGAAACAGGGACGCCCATGTTAGAAATGTGCCTAAGCCTAGTTGCAGCCTTAGCAGCAGCGTCGGCTCGCTCATTCCCAACAATTCCAACATGGGACGGAGCCCAACAAAACCTAACAGAAAATCCTCTTCTATTAATTAAAAGATAAAACCAATCTTGTACTTCTTGCACTAAAGGGTTGCAAGAGACTAGGCTTTTAAGAGAAGATAAAACACTCAAAGAGTTGGTAAAAATGGTAAAAAACCGTTGGTTAGTACAAGAACTATAAAAATATATTTAAGAGCAGTCAAAACTGCCAGCAGTTCAGCTGTAAAAACAGAGGAATTAGATGGAGCTTCTTTTTAATAATATTAATCACTAGTCACTACAGAGCAACCAACACCATCAGAACCCTTCGAACCATCAGTATATATATGATGAGAATCACCATGTTCAAAAGCATGGTCCAAGAAACTTGCCCTCAACTGATCACCAGAACTGATGCTCCTGCTGTCCCTAATTGGGCAGATTTCTAAGTGTGGCCTATTCCAAAGAGGAAATTTTGAGGGCGAAATTTCAGCTACTGCAGGGGGTAGTAATCCTACCTCCCTGGCAGAGCTTGCTAGTCGAACTTCAAGCGGCTTTGGCAGTCTAGGTCTATTTGGGGCTCTATCAGTTGGTTCTCTAACATACTTATAAGGGTTATTGTTTAGCTTTGACGTAAGTACTCTTGATATGACTCTCAAGCCTAATTCCTCCCTACGGATAAATAGTGGGGGAAAACCTGACTCAACATATAGGCTTTCTACTGGAGAAGTTCTATAGGCTCCCGTACAAATACGTAAAGCCAAATTATGGACAACATCTAATTTCTGCAGTGTTGTCTTGCATGCACAACCATAAACTTGACAACCATAATCAATTTTGCTTAGGCATAAAATCTGGTACATCCTCAAAAGGGTGATTCGATCTGCCCCCCAGTTAAAATTAGACACAACTTTAAGAATATTAAGATGAAGCTTCACGTTACATACAACTTCATTAACATGTTGAGTAAAAGTTAATTTCTTATCAAATGTAACACCTAGATACTTAATGCTATCTTCATAAGGTAAAATCGAATCATTTAAAAACAACGTAGGGATCTCTTCCACTCTTCTTAATCGGCAAAATCGTATAGCTTTGGTTTTTTCTGGTGAAAATTTGAAACCTTTAGCACTGGCCCATAATGTTGAAGCATTAATAGCAGTCTGGATCTTTTGACAAGCTTCAACAGCTGTAGACTTGCTACAGATTATTGCATAATCATCAAGCAAAGGCCAGACCATGCACCCCGACAGGAACTTGTTCTAGTAGGCCGTTGACAGCTACATTAAAGAGTGTTGGACTAAGGACGCTTCCCTGAGGTAACCCTTCTTCTTGAGGGTAAGCAGAAGAAATGGAAGAGCCCACTCTTACTTTCAGGTAACGTTCTGACAAAAAATCTTTCAGAAAATAGAACAAATTACCCACAACACCCCATTCTACAAGTTGCAAAAGGACCCCTACCCCCTCGCCTAGGTAGTGTCGTAGGCTTTTTCTAGGTCAAAGAACACTGCAACAGTCTGGTTTTGCACAGCAAAAGCATTCTGTATCTCCCGAGTAAGGAACATCAAAGGGTCAGAAGTACTTCTATTTTTCCTAAAGCCAAACTGCCGATTAGATAAAAGATTCTTTGAATCCAAATACCACACGAGTCGAGCATTGACCATCCTCTCATAAATCTTGCTAACACAACTAGTTAGAGCAATTGGCCTATAATTCCTAGGAAGGAAGGAATCTTTAAAAGGTTTTAAAACAGGTACAATAATCGATATCTTCCAAGACTCTGGTGAAGTTCCTGAAAGCCAAAAACTGTTTAAAATGTCTAAAAGAAATTCTTTTGTACTTCTAGGCAGATTAAAAATCATTGAGTACAGTATATCATCTTCCCCAGGAGATGTTGGGGAAGACAACGAGATTGCATGATCCAATTCTTTCATGGTGAAAGGAAGATTATATGACTCTAAATTTAAACTAACAGCAGGAACAACCGTGGTACCGTCCCTAATATTCCTGAATGCAGGAGAGTAATGTAGGGCGCTAGATATACTGGAGAAATGCCTACCAAAGGTTTCTGCAACTTCTCCAGAATCAGATATGAGGAAGCCATCAATTTTCAATATAGGCAAGGGAGGTGGAGAAAATTTCCCTTGCAGCATTTCGGATTCTGTTCCAGACTAATGACATAGGGGAGTCATATTTTAATTCACTTATATATCTTATAAACGATTCCCTCTTTGCTTGCTTAAATGTTTTCTTTTGCTTAGCAAGAGCTCTTTTATAGATAATTTTATTGACCAAGCAAGGAAATCTACGATATCTCTTGTAGCAAGTTCTGGTTATCTTTCGGCTCAAGGCGCATGAATCGCTCCATCAAGGTACTAGAGGACGCCGAGGCTTACCAGAAGTTCGAGGAATAGACAGCATGGCACCACACAGCAATATACTGATTAAATATTCATAAGCAGATGTTGGGCTCTGAAAATCTTTTATCTCTTGATGAACTTCAGTAGAGTTTTTTTTGAATAATCCCCAGTCAGCCTCCCCTACCTTCCATTTTGGTAAACATGGAGATGGAATATTTTTCATAAACTTTAAGTGAAATGGGCCAATGATCACTGCCATGATCATTCTGGTCTACTACACTGGTAATCTAACCTCAAAGACGAAGAGCAGATAGTGAGGTCAATGGCTGAATCAGTATTATGAAAAACATCATGTCTTGTAGGGGAACCATCATTCATTAAAGTGATGTCATTTAAGTCAAGCAGCTGTTCTATTATTAAACCCCACCGGTCGCAGTTTGGCTCTCCCCAGAGGGTGTGCTTGGCATTAAAATCCCCATCAGAATGAATAAGGGTTTAGGAAGCTGGTCTATTAACGTCTGTAGATCGGTTAATTCTAGCTGACGGGGATTACCCTGCGCATCCTGCAATCTATTTTCCAATGATGAATCAAGGTAGAGAGAACAAATTGTGATCCATTTACAATTGAAAATTTGGACTGCACAAGCCTGCAACACAGTGTTCAATTGAACAACTCTGTGATTAACAGACTTACGGACTATGATGCCTGTGCCTCCCTGAGCACGTACACCTATCAGGGGTGGAGACCTATGAAATGAATAATTAAAACCCATGTTGGGAGTGTGCTCTCCCAACTTTGTCTCTTGTAGACACATCGCAGATAGATTATGTTCCCTAAACAGAACCCGAACTTGCTCTCTATTTGGTATAAAGCCACGGATGTTCCATTGCATGAGAGCCATTATTTAGAAGATGGGATCTTAAAATTTTCTACCAATTTAGGAATCTGAGTCCTGGTGAGAGAGATCTTATCAGTTTTACCAGAACTACTTGATCTAGATCTGGGTGATATAGATCTTTTAGATGATGGGCCTTCACTTGCCCTTCCAGTTTTGCTTTTATTTTTCCTATGATGGCCGAGTGACCGAGAATGAGGCGAAGAGGGAGAAAGGGCCCTCTTCTGACGAATAAAGAGGGCCTCTATCTCCTCACCGTCATCTCCACGGTACACTGTAATGACAGGATCAGGTGAGGGCTCAATGTCAGGCAATGTCCCTGTCAGAGAGAAGTCATCAACAAATCGAGATCTGGCTTGAACCCTTGAACCAACAGGGTCCCCTGGCTTGACCAGAGTCTCTACAACATGAGGAGCCCCGCCAGAGGGGCCATGAGAAGCCCCACTAGGGGGGCCGTGGGAGCCCACCAGGAGGAGTGTGGAAACCCCACTATGGGGGGCACGAGGAGCCCCAACAGGGGGGCACGAGGAGCCCCAACAGGGGGGCACGGGGAGCCACCCACCAGAGAGGGCATGGGAAACCCCATTAGGGGAGCCCCGGGGAGCACCACCTGAAGGGGCACCAGAAGTAGCAATATTCGGCTGTTGCCTTCAAGGCATCTGAATAAGTTTTCCTTCCCAACAGCTTCTTGCCTGTCCCACACTGATGTGTTCAGCAATAGATTTAAGTAATGCCTCCTGTTCTTTTTTAAATTCACTGCATTTCTTATCTCGGGCTCGATGTTCACCCTTACAGTTTCACACAAATTACTGGTTCAGAACATTCTTCGTGCTCAGGCTTGCCACACGTTGATCACAAGTTTATTCCTGGTGCAAACATTTGAGGAGTGTCCAAAGCCAAAACATTTAAAGCACTGGAGCACTCTCGGTCTATATGGACGAACTTTCATAATTTCATTGTCAAGAACAATTTCAGATGGCAAAAAAGGACTTACAAATGTTAAAATAATCATAGACGAGCGGGGCACCTTGAAAACCTTCCAAACCACGTCTGGACACATCTCCAAAAATTTCCTCTTCGTCCATTTCATGTAAATCTTCATTGAAGATGACACCCTTTGCATAACTAAAATTATAGTGAGGTTTTACCTCTTTTATAATACCTTCGGGATCAAGCTTTAAATTTAGGAGCATTGCTGATTGAACATTGGTCTTGGCATGAACTAAAAAACTATTACGCCCAAACCGAGTTACTTCTGGGCTCCCAACATTGCCGATCTTCTGGCTTACCAACCTTTTCACCTTGAAGAGGTTGCCTCTCTCACCATGTGTTGTAATAATCAACCACTTAGCTGGGTCTGGTGATCTGGAGGTTTTACTTATTTTACTCGAATCTTTAGTTTCAGTTGTTGGTCTATATATCTCAAGATACCTAGGGACCTCTTCTGCCTCTACAAGTCCAACACTCATAGAGTCTGACCTAAACTCTCTGTAGGCTCTGTGAGCTTCCGATTCGTTGTTGAAAAATATCCAAAATTCAAAACAACCATAATTTTTGCCAAGTCTATTCCGTAATTCTTTTAAGTTCCCAAATTTACAAAATTCATTAAATAAGGTTTCATAATTCCAGTCTAAAGGGACTGGTTTTACATACAAAATATTTGTAACAAGGAGCTCATTTGAAAAAGGCTCCAAAGTCACAATAGAGGAATTACCAGAATTTTCCTTGTCCTTATCCTTGCCCAAGTCATCAACAGAAGGTTTTAGTGTCTCCATAAGACGTACAATTGATGATTCGTCCAAGTAGCCCCCCACCCACCATGGAGCCACATTTAGAGGACAGTGTTATCCCATACAGGGCTGCCCTAGGGGTACCACCCAGATATACACCCCACCCTCAGTGCTTATGGCGTCATGATGTCCATCGAGATCAGACCCAGCACTAAGAGAAGGGTTTGACATCTAAACTTTCCCCTCGCTCGACCACGTTAGGTACTCGAGTTACGGGTGAGGGGGCATGCCAAGCATCCTCACCCTCCATCAAATCCAATGAACAAGTCCAAATCATGTCCAAAACCAATCCAAGTCATCAACATAAAATCCGTGCCTTATAGAAGGAGGAAGCAGAAGGAAGAAAAGTTTTAGTAAAAGGAAAAGGGCCGACTTATTTAGTTGGATCAACAGCTGTGCACCAAGGCCCAGCAAGAAAGTAGTTCCCACCAGGCATTAGGGCCCAGCTGCTGAACCCTAAGCCCTCCATCCTCGCCAAGGTTTCAGCATCTGGGGGTTTTTTTTGGTAAAAGGCTAGGTTCACTGCCAATAACTGTGGTTGACGACAGCAAGGGCATGCAGCAGTAAAAACCCCTTTGCCAAACAACAAAACATACGCGATGATGCCTTTGACAGAAGACAGTGGAAAAGGCACATCAGGCAACCGACCCTTTAATGTAGGGATAACGGTGGGAAAGAAGAAATGGAATTTTCAGCAATTCCACGAGGGTGGCTTACATCAATATGGTTACGCCTACGTTTAAGATTTGATATGGGCCTTTCACACGCGTATTCACTCACATGTGAATGCTGTTAAACAGTTTGTTATATTTCTAAATTAAGTAGTTTTTTCCTTTATCTGTAATTATATAGAGGGATAAACAGATTCCATATACATTTTCCCCCTATAAAAATACCGAGGAAGTGACCAAGAATAGAACACTAGAACCATTATTTATCGATACGAATTTTTTTAAATTATAATACACAGGAATCGGTGACCTGGTAGTTGTGACGCCAGATAACTCACAATCAATCAATTATACACAGGCAAATAGGGTTACGAATGCAGAATATCCGAGGAACTCACCTTACAAAACTACCAGGATTTAAATGAAAAGAGTAGCACGGAAAATTTTGAAATGAAATGAATAGAAAGCCTGTATCTATCTCGTCGACATCTTGGACTCCTAGAACTATTAGCCTAACACTGGAATAGAAAATCCCTTGAATTCTGGTTTCTTCTCTTACAAAGAACGTCAACTCTTTAATATTTCCTGAAATAGGTACGGTATCTTTTACTTTAAGGATAGCTAGACTATAAAAATCATGAATTACGTTTCTCTAATCAATGCCCAAAAAAAGGTTATAACCAACTGAAAACTTGTAACCATCTGGATTAAGATATTTCGTAAATTTTTTACCACACTTATGCCTAAAGGCTGTAAAGCTTTTAACTTTACAATGCTATTTTGCTCCTGACGCCATTTAATGTTTAAATTGTTCACTGTACATAAAAACCACTCAAACAAAATTCGTATAATAACACTTAGAAAATGTACTATTCAGAAAATCGCTAAAATCAAAATTAAGATAACCCACATACTACGATCAAGGTCGTATTCTTGAAAAGATACCATTGATCTTTCAAGATATCAAGCAAAAGTTAAAGGAAACCGCTGTACTTTTAACACAAAAGCAACGAATTAGTGTAATGCGAGCTTTTGTTAGGGAGGAAATGATTACGTCATAGCTCACGTTTGCCACAAATTGATAGACTCAACCAGAGGCGGACTGGCCACTGTGGCGTTTGCCACATGGGCCGCTTGCTCAAAAAGAAGAAAAGAAAGGGAAAGGAAAAGAAAGAAATCAGTTTCCATTTATATGGTACCAACTCAGTTTTACCAGGATCCATTATGATGAGCGTAAGTTTCATGTTTTATACACATACACACACACATTATATATATATATATATAGTATATATATATATATATATATATATATATATATATATATATATAGTAATATATATATATATATATATTCATTTTATAATATATTTTAATATATATATATATTATATATATATATATATATATATATATATTATATGTATATATGTATGAATATATATATATATATATATATATATATATATATATATATATATATATATATATATCTTACACCCTTTTGACAAAACTATAGAAACTGGAAACCCTTACTTGTTGACAGTGGTGCCCTCTATTTGCAAATATGTCATTAGGCTATTAAACTCACATAAATACAAAAATATACTATTTATTACCCAAAGCAGATGAACATAAAATAGAACAAATTTATTAATAAATCATAGTGATAAAAACCCAAGTCTGCCCCACAAAGAAAACTAATAAATTATCATTCCACTCTCCTGCCTAAGTATTATCTCCCAGACCCAAAGTGTCAATCGTTTCATTGTATTAGTCAGGATAGAGAATCCCGTCTCTAATATCATGGAATGGAGCCCATCTTTATGATGGGGTTTTCTCTCGACACCTGGCGTTTACCAAACCGACCTCTTTCCTATCACAAAAGGAACGTGTCTCTCTTGCAAGTGCCTTAGTCGGTTAGACTTGTGACACTCGTACAAACGAATGTACATACTCGACACACCCCAAACTGCCTTGGCAACAGTACGAACAGCCTCCAAATTAAAAATGCTTACGCACCAGATTCCTTCATTCAAGAAGGCTGCCTCTACAGCTCAATCTGTCTCCAAGCAAGACATGATATGTAATTCACTAACACATCACACACTTGTAAGATGGCTCGGCCACCTATGTCCTTTGTGCCCTTCTGTCGCACACCACATCAGCAACTAATGCACAATGTATCAATTTGCCACATGATTTAGGGCTACCTCCGTTGCTGGAGCCCTTGTGCTTTGCCGACGCACGTAAGTTTAAGAACTCCTAGCGGACAAATTGTGATCAGTATAATACCTTGCATAATCACTAGTATTGGTATTGTGTAACGTTCATTGATGAAAGGCTCATCCTCGTCATTAAGACAAGCAAAACTCGACGAATAGTTGTAGACGCAGGTCGAGTGCGTAAACCAACTCGAAACAACTCAGCACGCGCCATTATTCAGCGTCTGCGACCCTTCATGAGTGTATCCAACACCCTCTCGTCGCGAAACTGTAGATTCAATGTTTTCTACCGAAAGAAACGTGGTCACCACCCCGTTGTCAAGGATATATCCCGTGACTTCCATGCAAGTGCTACTCGCACCCGCCTTATTGAAGATTGTAGACTCCTGATTTATCCCAGAACGTATCCTGAGGCAGTCCATAGAAACGCCATTCGTGTGTAGACTCGACTCGCGTTCTGGTACTGCAGAACGAAGTCGTTTCCATCACCACCATCACGTAAAGTTGGGAATTCTCTAAAGTCATTGTGTGTACGTATTTAAAAGGTCTAAAATGATCATAAAATAACTAAAGTCTTGTTTTACCCCACAAATCCATCATTAATTAATATACTCAATCTCCTAGTCAAATATTAAAAATTCCTCACTAAACAAAACATAATCTTTACCCACTGAATCCTCACAAATAATCCCATATCTGACAAATACACTATCAAAAGAGAACCCATAATGTCTAGCAGCAAAAACCCCTTTTATTGTTTATATAACTAACCACCATAAAATATAATGCCAAACACCCCTTCTATCTAACTCACATACCCCGACAAATTATATCTACTATCTAAAATAGAAATGCTATTTAGAGCTTAACACCAATTACGACATCTCTCGTAAGAAAAGAAAAAAAAGAAAAAAGAAAAAAAGATAATAACAACAATAATAAGTGAACTTTCCCCCATTACACAGTGCACATAAGAGAAAAAGAAACATATATAATTCAATATCTTTCCCAAAACGGACTATGTACCGTTACGGAATTTGCTACCGCAGCAATCCCATCGACCAGAAACGACCGGAAAAGAATCCCCTTACATGATACATTTCCGTGGAATGCCATAGTCAACATCTACGAGAATAGGGCAAATCTCTGAGTAATCAACTCCAAAGGGAAAAATCCGCAACCTGATTCATCACAGCATCATTAGCAAAAATCCACCTGTGAACACCTCAGGTGCTTCGAACTGCACCACAGTTTGTCTAGTCAGACTTGCAACGCCAGAAACCCTTATTCTCAAAAAAAAAATTCTACACTGACACCACATAATCACATTCCACAAACTTATCATCAGGATATCACCAAGGTGCACCACCCCCCCAAAAAAAAAATTGTCCTTAAATCATAACTCCCCACGACATTACCCGAATTATATAAAAACCTAATGTCACCTATTCGGCTCATAAAACCACAGAAATTTAGCCCCAAATATCATACACATAGGAATTATCACATGTTTATCATCACGTTTCTCAGCTAAAACAAAAATTTGCCGTATTTCCAGCAACTTCCCACATAAAATATTAACCCTGAAATCTTATGCCAAAATGCCGCAGATTTGTGCATAATAAGAAAAAAACAGTAGAAGGAAATGAAAGGGGAAAAAACCTAAAAGCATTCCGCCACCAAATTGCAAAAAAAACAGACAGCAAGAAAAAAATGCAATTGCACAACATATATTAATCACCACAACCAATTCTTTTCAATTTCGAGATATGTGTTAACCTCGACCGACCTGTTTTTTCCTCTAAGACTACAAATCTGTTTCCAATTTTCTCTTCAATGACTTTAAAAGGACCTTGAAACTTCGGGCCTAATTTGTAATTTAGTTCATTTCTCACGTTAAGTTTTAAAAATACCTTGTCTCCGACATTGATCTTGGGATCAGATGTTTTACTATTACTTCTCTCTACCATCTCTTTGGTCGCGGCTTCGAGATTACGGCTGAGACAAGCATGTCTCTCTCTCGCTGTAGATATCAATGATTCAATCATATCCTTCCCATGATGAGGTATAGTTAGCAAATCAAATGTGCCTCGTGCTGGACAACCAAACAAGGCTTCAAATGGGGACATTTTAATGGAATCACTAACCAAAGTGTTAATACTATGTCAAACAACATTAACATATCTGTCCCAATTCTTCTTATTACCACCTACAGTTTTCCTGAGAGCCTCGAGCACTTTCCTGTTTGTTCGTTCGCACAACCCATTAGCCTCAGGTCTGTATGGAATAATTGTTACTCTCTGTATCCCCATGACTTCCCCTAAACATTCCAAAGTTTTGTTCACAAATTCTCTACTATTGTCGGTCAATAGAACTTCAGGTGAGCCATATCTGCAAATGATACCATTGAAAAATGCTATGGATACTTCTTCAGCCATTTTATGCTTAAGTGGGAAAATTTCTACTATCCTTGTAAGTTCATCTATTATCACTAACAAGTACTTGTTCGCATACCTAGACTCACAAAAAATCCCCAGGATATCCATATGTATTCTCTGAAAAGGTCTACTCGGTATAGGATACGATCCTAATTTGCATGAAGTTATCCTTGCAGGCTTACATGCGTTGCATACCGTACAATTCCTTACAAAATTTTCCACATCTTTCCCCATGTTTTTCCAAATGTATTTAGCACAAACCTCATCATACGTTTTTTCTATTCCCAAGTGTGGACTACCGAACCTACAATGAACTATATCCAAAACCACTGGAATTAGGACTTTCGGAATTACAATCTGTGTCGTATCTTCTTTATTTTCACTGGTTCTCAATTTATATCTAATTTTCCTAACCAACAGATTACCTTCTAACTCCAAACCAGAAAAAGGCAACTTATAACGTTTCCTGACTAATTCCCCTCTAAGAAACGCTTTTGCATCGGCTAAAATCTCGTCTTCATCTTGCCTTTGCTCTATGAGAGATATATCCAACTGTATACCCTCGCTAGTGACTTGCGCGACTTGGAATTCTTCCATGTCGTGAAAACTTCTACTGAGGGCATCAGCAGCTATGTTAAATTTGCCCTCTATATATTTGAGCTTTGCATCAAAATCTCTGATAGTTAAAAACCATCGAGCTCTTTTAGGTGACAAATCGAGTTTATTAAAAAGATCTAATAATGGCTTGTGGTCTGTAAGAACTTCTACTTTATTCCCCATCAATAACATTTTAAAATTAATTAAGCTCGACACTATTGCAAAGGCTTCTTTATCTATGGCAGCCATTGATCTCTCGTTGCTGCCCTTTGTCCTGAACTTCCTGCTATAAAAGGCTATGGGATGGAATTTCCCATCAAACTTTTGCATAAGGCAAGCACCTATACCTTCCTGGCTTGCATCAGTCAGTAATGTAAAAGGTTTGCTAAAATCTGGAAATTCAAAACAGGAGGATTCATTAGCGCGTCCTTGAGCTTTTGAAAACTCTCCGCCTGGGGTTCCTTCCATTGAAATTGAACGTCTTCCCACAATACATCAGTTAGGGGAGCTGCTATATTAGAGAACCCTTTCACAAACCTCCTGAAGATACCGTGCAATACCCAGGAATGACAATCTCTTTCTTAGATCTGGGGGTGCGAAAATTTGCTATTGCTTTGACTTTATAGTCATTTACTCTAACCCCCTCCTTAGATATGACATGGCCTACATATGTGATTTGCTTTTTCAAGAACGAACACTTGGCTAGCTTAATTTTCAACCCCGTTAATCTAAGCCTCCTAAGTACTTCTGTAAGCACTTCCAGGTGTTGCGCGATCGTGTCTGTGGCGACCAGGATGTCATCCATATACACAAAAACATTTTTGCCCAATAACCCGTGCAAAACTGTGTTCACCAACCTGGTAAACATCATCGGACTGCCCGATAAACCGAAAGGCATTCGCGTATTTTCATAGTGTCCCTTGGGCACTGAAAAAGCTGTATATTCCTTGCTACTTTCATTAAGAGGGATCATCTTTTCATTTAAACGTCTAAAATCGATGCATACACGGACAGGACCGTCCTTCTTAAGCACCGCTAACAAGGGAAAGTTGTAGGGAGACATGCTAGGTCTAATGATTCCTTCTTCTTCCCATCTTTTGACCTCTTTCTCTACCTGTTCTCTGATTTTGAAAGGTATGCGATATGCAGGAATATAAATAGGTTTTGTGCCACTCTCCAAATTTACCTTGTGCTCTAACACATTAGTCAACCCCAATTTATCAACTTGTAAGGCTACCGTATCCCCAAATTTTGCCAAGAGCTCGCTTATCGCTTCAACATGTTCGCTATAATCTGCATTAGCTAAATGTTCTCTAAGTATCTGTTTCCTTGATTGCATTTCTGCCTCTGAAAACTCAGGTTTCCCCTCTACGATAGCCACTGAACCAGTATCACGACTCCAATCTTGGAAATCCAATATATTCTTCTGGTATCTCCTAACTGTATCATTACAGTTTATTAACTCCAACCACGTGGTCCTATCCATGGATACACTGTTCACCGATGCCGTGCTAATAACCCCTCTAAGCCTCTCGCTATTTTCAATAACACACACATCCGTAGGTTTTCTCACTTCCTTCAATTTGACTTTTACCATAGTCTTCGAACCAGGTAGTAACACAATATCTTTGGATAAAACACCTCTATATTTGTGGTTAGTATCTCCCCTTTCCACCTTCCCATACACATTACCACCCCCAGTATCATCCCCAGCATTGCTAGTATCAGAAATAACATCAATATTGGTATCAACATCACCATCCAAAATATCATCACCACCATTGTTATCACCGTGAACTCTGATAGAACCCCCGTAATCATTTCCCATATCACCAACGTGGGTTTTAATATTACCTTTCTCCGTAACACTCGTATCACTGCCATTAATATCACCGAGCACACCTTTTTCAATAATTTCCATGTCCTCCATTCTAATTACGTCCTCATTAGGCAGAAAAACACCAGGTATCCCGACTGTTATCCCATTAACACCCACATGGATCGAAATCTTGTGTCTTCTACATGCAGGATGACCCAGCAAAAGTCTGTTGCCCAACACAATTCCTTTCATTACCAAAAATGGTTCTGTTAGTACTCTGCCACCGAGAGTAAACTGTATTTGAACACAACCTAGGGTGTTTAATCTATAGGCTTGCACATCACACACCGTCTCTGTTGAAGGTTGCAAAGGGTAGTTGGAAAACATGGATTGATACAAATTATAGTCCATTAAATTTATAGACACACCCGAGTCTATAAATATCGGGATATCCACATCCCCTCCTGTTCCATAAACTATAGGCCTGGGCTCTGGGGCATCCCCAACGAGACCACAATGACACGTACCAATCACCTGTACCCTTTTTGTTGATTGGGCTTCCAAAAATTTCACCAATCCCTTTGCTCTCTGGTTTGACCTGCCTGGGAAGTTCTCACATTATAATTACCAGAACCTTGAGGTGTAAGCCTCGCATCTCTCCGTATCTGAGACGGAAAAGATTGCCAATAATGAACAGTGCTCTTACACATTCCACAATATTTAACCCTACACAATTTCTTTGGATGCCCTGGTTTATTGCAGTTGAAACAGCGCAACTGTTGTTGCTTTTGATCGATCGATCTTTTGTTATATTTAACTTTTGTACAGAGATGGGGAGGAGGAAATTCTGTGACTCTTTGCACCCTATCCCCCGGGCCTGTCCCATTAAAAATTGTACTATCTATAGTAGGACATTTAGACATATGTTTCTCAATTTGGGCATAAAGTAATTCTTCGTCTGAAGTAGGTTTAATCTTTTCATCAAAGCTATTCACTATTGCATCCGGTACATTGTGCAAGAGCAGGGAAAAATAGATCAGTTTATGAACGTTCTCAAGTGAGACATTACTTCCTGTAACCCATTTAGATGTTTTCAATTTTCCTACCCAATCCGCCACTGAGTCAAAAAGTTTTGAACTATGTTCTATGAGGCTATTAGTGCCCTTCCGTAGTTTATAAAGACCCCAAAGGTCCCTCACCATATCTCCGTGTTCCTTTGAGCCATAAGCTGTTTTAAAAAATGCTTGCAAATAAGTCCAGGTACGACATTTTGCAAATTGAAAACTCCAGCAACAGTGGGAGAGATCCCCTCTATTGAAATCTAGCAAAGCTTTCGCCTCTCTAAACGCCTCTATATCATCCATTATATTGTTTCCGGCTAAATATTTATTCACCCTTTCAATGAAAATTTGCGCTGGTTGTGACAACATACCATCTACCATTCCTCTGAAAGGGCTCACTCTCGCACTCACGTTTGTTACGTGATGTAGTAGTGTTGTGGTACTCTTAGTATTCGCCATTTTTCTCTCTTTCCGGAAGCTCTTTTGTTCTATAAGATTCCCCGATCTCAATAACATCGATGTATTTATACACACAAAACCCAATCCAGAAAAATTAATACAAATTTTCCCCCAATAATGGATAACAAAAAACAAACGCGCCCCACGACCAGTATATCATCCCACGAAAGCAACAACAAAAAAATAGGGAGGGGATAGAAACAGGAAAAAAGGTGCAAAACGCTAACTAAGTGATCCAACCCGGCGACAAGCAGACCCGCACACACAAACTCTCACCTCCCTCTCTCTCTCTCTCTCTCTCTCTCTCTCTCTCTCTCCTCTCCTCTCAGGGCGTGAACTCACCAACAAAAACCCTCCCCCCCCTTCCTATCGCTCTCATCATTACCATGTCCGTCGAATTTCGAGAGACATCAAAACAAGAACGCCCTTCGAGTAAATTTGCCACAAACTAAAAGAATGAAAAAAATGAAAAAAGTAAAAATAAAAAGGAGAATATAAGAAAGAAAACTTGAAAATACACTCACATCTTCATATGACTGGAAACCGAATTCGTATACGCATCGTAAATATGCGTAGCCTGTTCACCACACTCGTGAAACACTTTAATATGTTGAAAACTAAACTTTTTCCCTTCATGTTTTAAAACACTGGTTTTCATGAATCACGAAATGGCCGACACTGAGCCAGAGAGATACCCGATGACACTTTCAACACCACACCAAACCATTGAATCAGCAAAAAGAGCCCTGAGTTGCCTGTGACATGATTACAACCCCTTTTCCTACCAAAAAATATATGTCTAACTAGTCGCCAGTCTCTTCGTTAGCATACCTACAGCTTATAAGATATATATAAGCTTGTTAAACCCCTTGCCACCACTCTTACACCCTTTTGACAAAACTATACAAACTGGAAACCCTTACCTGTTGACAGTGGCGCCCTCTATCTGCAAACATGTCATTAGGTTATTAAGCTCACATAAATACAAAAATATACTATTTATTACCCAAAGCAGATGAACATAAAATAGAACAAAATGATTAATAAGTCATAGTGATGAAAACCCAAGTCTGCCCCACAAAGAAAACTAATAAGTTATCATTCCACTCTCCTGGCTAAGTATTCACTCCCAGACCCAAAGTGTCAATCGTTTCATTGTATTAGTCAGGATAGAGAATCCCGTCTCTAATATCATGGAATGGAGCCCATCTTTATGATGGGGTTTTCTCCCGACACCTGCCGTTCACCGACCTCTTTCCTATCACAAAAGGAATGTGTGTCTCTCGCAAGTGCCTTGGTCGGTTAGACCTGTGACATTCGTACAAACGAATGTACATACTCGACACACCCCAAACTGCCTTGGCAACAGTACGAACAGCCTCCAAATTAAAAATGCTTACGCACCAGATTCCTTCATTCAAGAAGGCTGCCTCTACAGCTCAATCTGTCTCCAAGCAAGACACGATATGTAATTCACTAACACATCACACACGTGTAAGATATGTATGCATGTATGCATATGTGATTGTAATAGCCTCAATGCCTTCTTAACTTCTCAAAATCTGTGCTCTTTTTTGGATATGCTCGTCACAACAACTCCAGCTTCAAAGAACTTTTTTCAAGAAATCACGATGCCCGGTAGCTGGAAACTGGTTAGGTCGGCAAGGTCACCTGGTCGTGATTATGGTATCGCGGGTTCTTTCCCGCTGCGGGACATCATGATTTCTTCAAAAAAATTCCTTTGAAGATGGAGCTCAAAGCTTTGTAATGACAAGCGTATCCAAAAAAGGGAAATGAAAAATGAATTTGAGAAGTTAAGAAGGCATTGTGGCTATTACAATTTCATATGTATCTGGTAAAAATGACCAGTAGAGTCTATGTCTCACTGTAATTACTATGAATATATTATAGTCATTATCACATTGTGGATACGAAGATCACACCGCTGGAACGCTACCAAACAACCTGTTACAACGTGAAGTCACAGTACAAGGATCTGTATCTGGACACCGCTGGCTTTGACCCTAGGAATTTTGCCTCTACTTCAGAATCAGAGGACATTGCCCTCTTTTCCAGCACAGAACCTGTCATGGAACGACAGCAAAAGCTCAAATAGGCATTGTCGGACTTTGCTGGAAGAAGGGAATCATTGAAAAAGAGCCTTCCACAAGAATTTGATACTAAAGTTGCTGAGGTAGAAGATCCTGATGAAGTGCCTGAAGAAAGTCATGATCTAGACCAGAATGAAGAAACACCAAGTGGATGCAACTCGTGCAGAAACTGCATTAGATGTTTCTTCAACATTCTGAAGAAATATAATCTCTACACGGAAACATATTCACGCCTTTTCACTGCATTCAAACTTTGACTAACACTTTCAGTAACTACGGAAATTACTAACATAAGAACACTTCCAATTATTCAAGCTCATGTCATGTGAGAAAGATATCGTTACCAGCGTCGAAGCCCCCTGGAAATAGATAGACTGGCACAGAAAACAAAACAAATGCAGCGGCTTCTTTTGGTCTAGGTAGGTTATACATGTCATTATGGCATACTACAGTGAATTCTTAAGAACGAATATATATATATATATATATATATATATATATATATATATATATATATATATATATATATATATATATATATTGTTACGAAGTGCCAAGTATCTGGTTACCATTCATCAATTACCTCACCAAAAGCCAGACACCTGAACCCTCATAACACGTTTAAACGACTGAATACTCTAAAGGCAACAGTGATCCCTTAACACTTACCAGTATTGCAGAAAATCAGACTAAGTTCATCAAAACAGGTGTGAGGTAATCTTGTAAGTAATTAAATTAATCAAAGGGCATCACTCCATCAACAACTTTAAAACTCTAAGTATTTCCCTGATTTCAGAAGTCTAAGTACTTCCCTGGTTCTAAGTCACTTCAAATAAATTGAAGGAAAGCAAATCAATTACCACTCTATGTTTCTACCTAACATAAATATAGCCATAATCAAATATACTGGTTAAAGACAAAGAAAACACTTATAAAAATTTTAGATAAAAAATTTATTATTAAATTCAAAATTTATAAGCGAAATTCACAATATCAGGGAAAATTACTGTTACTTGAAAACAAAGTAAAGTTTAATTAATTCTTGAATCAAATTAAGTAAAATTAAATCAAAATTAATTTATCACAAAATTCAAGAAAATTAATTCAATTGAAATTCAAAAGTGTTAGGCAATAATCGAAATCAGAAATTAATTCACAAGTACTAAACAACAATAAAACTTGAAAAGAATTCTAAGTAAATGCAAATTAATTCACAAGTGTTAAATTTAATTAAATGGGCAATGATAAAGCAATGAAAATAACTAAGTCAATTAAATTGTGAATGCAAATGAAAATATAAAATAAAAAGACACACTTCAATAAGAAAATGAACAAGTGCACAAACAATGGAACAATCACAAACACAAAAATACGCAATGTGTAAAAGTGTAAATCTTTTTCACTCAAAACAATGTAACCAACAGTTTTTACCAATCCTTCATAACCACCTGTTATTAGTTAACCACTGTTCCTAGCAATTATTAGTTAACCACACTCCCTATCCATTATTAGTTAAACACAATTCCTATCCGTTATTAGTTATTAGTTAACCAAACACTTTTCCCATTAACTTTTAGTTATTAGTTATTACCTAACCGTTATTAGTTATTAGTTGCAACTAATAAAAATATAACACACTTTACCTTTTTGGTATACCAACTTCTTTCTTTCTCTTTTGCTGCAGCTTGTATATCACACTTTCACAAAAACCAGGCGCCGTTACAAAATCATGTTTGTTCAGATTCCACAAAAGAAACTAAATAACACTAAATAAACTCTAAGAAATATCAAATACGAAATTCTAAGTTACGAGTGACCAATTTACGTTACGTTAATATAATCTCAATGATTTCGAGTGAGAGAGAGAGAGAGAGAGAGAGAGAGAGAGAGATCTGACTGCCTCGAGGTCCTAAGATAGAATAAAATCTCTTCCTTGACGGAAGCTGGAGAGGGCAGATGTCAAAAATGTTCTTGGCACGAAAGCTTCCAGAAAGTTCGAATCTGATGCAATCTCACATACAAAATGTGCAATTCCCACGTGGGACTTGGCAAAGACGTATGCGTACGAGTCCAGTCTGTTAAAAAAAAGATGTACTCTACTCGATCGAAACGGAGGCTGAGCGACAATTAAGATTGACATGTTTGATAACAACGCAAGACTCAATTCTCTCGCTATCACATGCGTTGACAGATTTAGGAAAGCAAACGGATCTCGCAGACCCTCTAATCTTACAGTGTTGACATAAAAGTTAAACACTCATAGTTTCGAACTGACAAAGATCTCTCTCTTTTTTTACATTCTACGTTAATATATATTCTTTTACAACATGTAATGCGAAATCTGAACACACATCTTAAAACATCCTATTCTAAGCTATCTAGGAATCTGAAAAAATGTTACACAATCTACATGACATTTCAAAGAGGGGAAATATGCATTTTGAAAGTAGCAATATATAATAATATATATATATATATATATATATATATATATATATATATATATATATATATATATATATATATATATATATATATATATATATATATATATATATATATACATATACATATACATATATATATATATATATATATATATATATATATATATATATATATGTATATATATATATATATCGGCCCTGTATACATGTCATGAGTCTTGACTTTAAGTACGGTACCAAATTGAAAATATTCTACTTGACCAACTTCAAATGGACAAATGTTTATAGCGGTCAGAAAAAGTATAATTCCTGAAAACCAGCAGTTCTAAGGATTTCGAGAATCATCATTAGTTTTGATTTGTTATTTTGTAAATGTTTTCAGAATAATAATTTTGTTTGTTTTTGAACCACGAAACCAGCGGTGCATGCATTACACTCGGCAAAGTTTTGTGTTTTGTACATGTATGCCATAGTAAACCTCAAATTTTGACAAGCATGGCACATATAACTCATTTCAGATTTGTCAATTTCTATAATTTCACGCGTACACTTTTATGGTTTTTTTAGTTGCACATTTGTGAAACAGTGAAAATATTACGATGGAATTAGCTATACGGCAAATTGTAGCTATGTTTAATCATAATCTATGGTTTAGAATGATGATCATAGCCCAAACTAAATTCGCCAATGTATTGTAAGCCTAGACTTATTTCTGATAATAGTTTTCCTTTTAAACCAAACAGCAAACACTCATGGTTGTTATGTTTTGGGTTAATAATACATAGGCTACTCTGAACTTTGCAAGTTGAAAATTCATTGGTAAATTGAAAGTTTATGCAATTAAGAGCTGATAACTATAATTCTTTCGTATTAAAATTGTTCCACCTTTTTAAACAATACACCTTTATTGGACAAATCATCATAGCATCGACTCAAATGAGTTAAAATTCCAAAAAAGTAAAGCCACTGAAGGGGATGTGTGTTGAATGAATGTTTGCTGTCCAAGAGAATGCTTTTGCTCTCATGTTTACGTTTTATTAAAATGTACTTAGTAGCGTCCAAAAGAACGCACCTTATTTGTTTGCATTGTCAATATACGGAAAGTTCATTACTGAATAATGCTAAACATTCCTTATATGACCATTGTAGTGTGTTCAATCAGGTAAATTGTTTGTGTTGTATAATGAATATTGTTTTCCCCTTTGTTGAGATGATTGCCTTTTAAAGTTTCCTCATTCCCTGTGCCTTCTCACCCACACCCTGTGCCTTGTCGTATTTAAGCCTTCCATTTTCGGAGTTTATTGCTAATTTGATATTGAGACTGTAAATTGTTGTACCAATTGGTTTATGTATCTTGTCTGTATCATTATTGTGAATTTTTGAGTGAACTGAGATTTATGAAAAAGAACTGTGGAACCTGTTGTGATCTCCCTGAGCCGTTTTGAAATATGAATTGGTGTTGAGAGGAATAATGATACAGAGTACACTATGCCTTTTCCTCTCTCCCGTGAGAAATTCAGTATTTGAGTAGATAATGGCTCACGTAGATGAGCCATTCGCCAAAATAATAACCTTCAATGTGCATAAATGTTGAGGTGGGTGAATAAAGAAGTAAATCACTGATGCAGAAATTCTTACTAGTGTATTACTAGTACCTTTGTAGATGTCAAATTTTGCTTTTAAATTAACTGTTAAAAACGCTTTCCCTAGCAGTTTCAATTACCTGAAACACTGGAGCTTCCAGGGGATTCGCCCCCTGGACACCCACACCCCACCTGAAAGACGCTACGCTTGCTTAATTAGCTACGCTTACCACTTCACAAAATAGAGCCGCTCAAAATCATTTGCCACGGCCGCTAAAGTGGCCCAGTCTGCCTCTGGACTCAACAGTTCCTACCCGAGTAGTAACTATATTTAAAAATGCATGGTGGTACCTACATGCATTACCTGCCTGTTACTTTAAACATTTCAGGTGCTAAATAGCAAATACGATAGGTAGCTTGGTGAACACGGACGTTCATTATAGCATCGCATTGTGGCAGGATCACAAACCCAAAAACAAAACTCTCAAAACACACGTACTTACCAACTACTTGACAAACTCAGGGCGAGGAGCTGCACTCTCCACTGGATACGGCCGTCGTAACACAACACAGAAAACCAAACAAGGACAACAACCACAACAAAAGAACACTGCACAAACAATCATTCACAATACAAAAAAAACAAACAAACAAACAACAGCAAGCCAATACACACACCCACTAACAACATCAAGGAAATCACAGCAGCTCACCAACAATAAAAGAACTGCCTGACCCTCAAAAGACCGTAAACTGTCATTCTACTCTCCTGAATCAGATTAAGTAATCATCCCTTAAATCTCACAGCCTGATTAATTATGCATTTAAAGAAAAGCCAAGTCTTTTTAGAGAACCCATTTGCTTGCATAATGCCATGAACCCATCTGTAATAAAGAGACATATTTATATATCACCCCAATATGTATTAAATGAATGTGTACACACTACACTTCTCTCTCATTTCAAAGGGTAACTTTTTTCAAAGTCTTCAGGTTACAATACCTTGCGATGGGTGCCCTCGAGTCCTCCTCCAAAAGTGTTCTATACCTCCACACCGATAAGCAGAGAGTGTCACCTTCTCTAGGACCTCAGACTATTGGGCCCCATACATTACATGCACGAACACACACAACACATACGACCATGCCTTTTGTAACTGCATAGCAACCGAGTACCACACCCAGTCTCTAAAAGGTCATCAGCCTCATATTGCATGGTCACCAATTTTGACTGTTTTTTCAATTCAGCACTCTTCGAGGAATCAAGTGCTTGTCGCTAAGCCCTCCTGTCACCAACACACCAGCTTTTTTTTAAAGACATATATATATAAACATACATAAATTATGTGTATATATACATAAACACACAAACACTAAATGTTTTCCATTCTGGATGGGAAACAAATATACGGTAAAAATTGTTTTCAAACAATGTTTGCAAACAATGTTTCCTAGTGTGGACAGGCCTTAAGAGTGAAAACCATACAAACCCCATATTATTACAGATACCATCAATAAATACACGGCTTCATGTTATGAGTAAACCAGAATAGATATCAAAAGTGACCAACATACCTGACAAACTTAACTATGCTGCACCTCACTCAAAATAAACCGATATTCTAGTAATTCTATGCAGCAGCACAAAAAATAATAATAATACATAAAAATACATCCATTATCAATTAAAAAATTGCTTTCGTGCTTTTTTAAACAAGAGCTGAAAGTTCCTTGCTATGAGTTACTAACAAACTCCACAAAGCTTATTCCATCTGCTAATAAGAGAAATCCAAACAATCTGGAAAAACTGTCGGGTAAAATTTCTGTATGGTTTTGATGATTTTCAGTAAGATTAGCTATTGTGTAAGGAAGCCCTATTATCCTAATGACCTGTACCTACATTTAGAGAACTTCCTATAACCCCTATAACCAGAAATTTTCGGTTGTGAGAAAGGAAATGCCAAGTTCTAATGATCTGAAATTTTATTAAGTCTAACAAAAACTTTACACCAAACCTAATCACAAATTTAATCCATTTTCAGGAATTTAAAATGCTAAAGTAAATAGAGTATACCAAGAAGCCAGACCTGCATGACAATTCAGTTGGTTTTAATGCCGAATGCTGTCATTTGATGGTATAAACATTCTTAATTTCCTAAAATCTTAGGGAATTTCTGGAAATTTAACAGAGTGGGAGCCGAGTACATATTAACACTTAATGTGTATCTGTGTTATCAAGAAAGCTATGTAATAGCTTAAGTCACATATTACCAACTTAAAGACTGTGATTAATAGTTCAAAACCACCCAAGAACCTACATAGGAGGTCATACGACCTACTATGCAGAACATGGGGCTCCCCCACATTAAAAGGGGTGGAGGATAAGGTATATACTATTCAAGAACAGTATATACAAAAACTAATTACGAAAATTCGGAATTTTTTTTTTTAATTCAATAAAGTGAATAAATGACAAAGTAAATTTATTACACAAATTAAAATGAAGTAGATCTAAGCCTGTATACCGCGGCGAACTAGACTGTGGCAATTAATGTTTTTCTATAGAATTTTACCTCGTGAACAAGAATTTAAAGTAATATTTTTTCGGCCGGCTTAATTATCCTAATTTACCTTTGAACTCTATCTTACAGTAATGGGGACCGATGGGAATGCGGGGTTTTGGGTGGGGTAAAACACCCGTTATTGTGTTATTTCCTCTTACTTATGGCATTTGAAACACTAAATACAAGCTGAAATAAAGCAATAAATAAACTGATAATGGAGCAGTTACACAACCAAAATCCACCTATTACTACTGCAATTACGATGCCGAATCCTACTACGCATATGGCAATCCTACTGTGCGTGTGCATTGTTATAGGGAGCTTTAGTTTCAGACTGCCTTCTTTTAAGGGGGGTTACGCCCCCGGTCAGGTAACACATACGTTCTACTAGGTTAGGTTAGGTTAGGCTGGTTAGGTTAGTATCATAACCTATATGTTACACTTCTAAGATTACCTTTCTTTAAGGGGGGTTACAGGTCAGGTAACACATTACCAACTCGTACCTGTGCCTTCCTCTCCCAGTACCCTACCCCGTCCTCCCCTTACCAGACATATGGCTCCCTGGTGGTTAGGTATCCCACACCCCCCACCAGAATTCAAATAGGGCAGGTAGTTTACGTTTCTTGGCCCTGAACCAAAATTTCGAAGATTGTTCAATCAAAGTAGACTATGGCAGTTGACCTTTTCGCAAGTTATTTTACTTACTTTACAAGAGTTTAAGGTAATATTTTGCTGGTCGACTGTAACTAATCTGTTATTTACCTCTGAACTCTGTACATCGGTACATCGCACCCCTTGTACCATCATGTAGTCTTCAAAAGTGAATTACGGTTTAATTACAGTCAGCCGAATAAATATTACTTTAAACTCTTGTTCGGTATGTAAAATAGCATAGGAAAACATCAACAGTCATGGTCTACTTTACTGCGGAATGCAGGCTTAGAATTACCGAAGGCTTAACTAACAGACCAACGCGAGAACTGAAATACAGAAATTAATATTTGGGAGTAGTTAAGGGAATATGTAATGAAGGACAAACCTAAAAGAATACGGAAGCCCTGTAATAAAGAAAAGTGCAGGTTGTCCACGGTAGACCAAGTCTACCATGGACAATCCTAATCCACCTTTGCCGGAGCGGCAGCGGCCACCCCGACAAAGATGGATTTTTTTAAGTGGATCTTTTTAAGTTTATAAAACAGTTAAGTAAAACAAACACATAAGCATACAAGCTAGCAAAACTCAAGTACGTAATCTCAAAGCATAAAAAGTCTACAAGCGGGACATAACCAGGATAAAAAAGCAATCATACCCTAGACCTCTAAAGCAAGCAAATCATTTCACACCCCCACTACAAGCAACCAACCAAATCAATTCATGCCCTCACTACAAGCAAACAAAAATCCAATTTGTGCCCTCACTACAAGGAAGCAAACAAGCAAACTATCTTCAAGCCCTCACTACAAGCAAACAAATCCAAATTACTTCGCACCCTCACTGTAAGCAAACAAATCCACTTAACGCCCTCACTACAAGCAAGCAAGTAAATCCACAGTGCTCCCACTACAAAAGCAAACTAGAAAATACACTATGTCTTCACAAGTAACCAAGCAAATCTCTTAACACTCTCACTACAAGCAAACAAGCAAATCCACTTTGTGCCCTCAATACAAGCAAGCGAGCAAGTTATCTTCAAGCCTTCACTATAATTAAGCAACCAAAGCCCCCTCACGCCCTCACTACAAGCAAACAAGCAAATCCACTTCACGCCCTCATTATAAGCAAGCAAGCAAATCCACTTCACGCCTTCACTACAAGCAAGCAAGCAAATCTACTTCATGCCAAGACTACAAGCAAGCAAGCAAATCCACCTCCCGCCATCACTATAAGTAAGCAAGCAAATCCACTTCACGCCCTCACTACAAGCAAGCAAGCAAATCCACTTCACGCCCTCATTACAAGCAAACAAGCAAATCCACTTCATGCCCTCACTGCGAGCAAGCAAAACCACTTCATCCACTCCCCTCAAAACAAGCAAAACCACTTTATCACCCCTCAATACAAGCAAACAAGCAAAACTACTTTACTAAACTCAAACCAATCAACACCACTTCATCCCCTTGAATCTTAAACATACACGCAAAGCCCAACCCAAATGCTCAAGCATGCAAGCCAAAAACAAACGAACTCTCAATCTTGAACGCAAAATCTATCAAGAAAGTAATTAGAGCTAGCATAACTGTAATCACAAAGAGCCCAAAATCACCTCGAGCAAGCAAGCAAGAAAAAACATTCAAATCATGAGAGAGTTCCTTCACAACAACTGTAAGAATATCTAGTCAACCATCAATAATTTTTTAGGAAACTCTTCTCATGCTTGCAATGTTTGCATGTACCTTTGGCACTTCCTAATAATATTCGTCTACAGAACTACCCAATTCAAAGTAAAAGCCAAAAACAAAGTAAAAGTTTATCAATACCCCTCAAATATTTGATTTTTAACTTATACTGTTAAACCACTAAGTCTTAGAAAAACACAGCACAGGTAAATTTTTGGAAAAAATCCTAACCCCAATAAAAAAAAAAACAAAGCTATGTAAATGAAATAACATGAAGACAAATTCACTGATACACTACTCAAAGTATTTCAAAATACTTCTCTAGAGAACCAAAATGCAAAATAGCAAACATATGAACTGAAAATATCTAGTTTATTGGAATTATTTCATAGATAATCCAAAGATATTAGTTTTGTTTCAAAAACCCCAAATCATGCGATTATATTTCTTGTATTTACCTAATCTCACGAGCACCAAATATTTGCAAAACCGTAATTATAACAAGTACACAAACCTTTACACACCAGCAAATAAATTTCCCATTAAACATTTGAATAACATTAAAACCGCAAATTACATATGAGTTTAAACTAAGTTTACGCAATTATACGTCCAAGTTTAAACCGATTTTCCGTGATACGTTCACGAGACTTAGTTAAAACCACCACTATGAGACTAACTTAGCCAAACTACAACTCATGGATCACAACCAATAAAGCGATCCACTTACCACATTCCCACAAGGAAAACAGGGTAATTTTTCGTTAAGAGTCCACCCAGCGATTTTTGCGTGAAAAAACATTTTTTCTGCTAGTTTTCTTGTTGTTTTGTTGTGTTCTGATGTTATTATCTTGCGCAAAACCCTCGATTTCTATTAATCATCACCTTAAATATCACAATGGTAATGGGGCACCCAGGTGGGAACTGGGGGTTTTGGGTGGGGGAAAACAAAACCGAGCAATAAGCAGAAGATAATAACACCAGAATACAAAAAGCAACAAAAAACTAACAGAAAAAATGGTTTTCCATGCAAACATAAGAGGGTGAAAGAGCACCTACGGAGTGACTCGGGACGAGGTAGCTATCTCAAAGCTCCGTTTTCTAAATAGTCCTATTTTCTAAACCACGATTTACAAAAGTGGGTAACAACAGAAAGGTGTAAAATAACAAAAGTAGTCTAACCTCACAAACCCACCTAACCTAACATAGGGGAGGTTATCCTTACTTAGCCTGCGACCCCCCTCCCCCTAAAAAAATCGTGCCTAAAGTGATCTAAATTTTACAAATTCTTACCTTATTGATGTCGATCTGACCTTAAAAAACATGGGTTATTACACTTGCGGCACATCACTTACCCACTTCTCTTGGCAACACAGCGTGCTCTCGTAAAAAGGATAAACTTTCTTCATTATTACGTATAAATCGTGATAGTACCTCATAAGTCTCGGTAGGCGAACCCACAACATTCCAGTCATCGTTGAACTGAAAATTTATTGTGCGGAAGAACCTGTCGTTTTTCATGAAAAGCCAATCAAAACTTAGTTCAAAATGATATAAGAATTGTGACTGGGCAAAATCCATTAACTAATAATATTACATTACATGGACGTATAGGATAGCAATCAGTAGGTGGAGCTACTGTGCATGTAGGAGGAAATTGTCAAGTGCACAATGGGGAGGAGTCAAGTAGAAAGGAAATGAACATACGAACAAACGAGTGACTCTTTGTGACAGTGGAAACAATAACAAAGAACTTAGAAAAAATGCATACTTACCGTAATTTGATTTTTTTCTGTTATTATGCATTTGCCCAGGTAATGTAATTAAAATAAATATCTTGCTTTCACGTATTTTACCAGAGAAGAATATAAATTACAGCGTAGGAGGTGGATGGACTCTACCGAAAAATAACCGAAAAGAGCAGTCACAAATAGCCCACACAGCAGATATTAATAGAACCTCCACCGAAATATTACAAATTAAATCAATCCTCTTCTAAACTTAGGCATAGTCTACTTTGTGTATTATGATAAACTCGAAGAAAAATACTGCAAACCCCCCCCTCTCTCTCTCTCTCGGATAAGTTGCGTATATATATATATATATATATAGATATATATTATATATATATCTATATATATATATATTTGTGTGTGTGTGTGTGTGTGTGTGTGTAATGATAGCTATAAGAAATAATAGTAGATAGGGTAGCGTAAAAACAGAGAGAGAGAGAGAATAGTCAAACTACAGTGAAAATAATGAGAAAGATAAAGAGAAGGAGAGAAAATAATCAGAGTATGTACAATGAAAATAACGAGAAAGAGGAAAAGAGAGAGAGAATTGAGCTTGGTGTGTGAGCCACAATTTGATCAAGAAAATCTTAGTCACAGGAAGTTGAACCATAACACCATCGCAATTAAAAGCTTAAAGACCATCATAAAATCTTTGACCTGTGACCTCATACCAAACTTACTCAGCTTCATTCGATAATGGAGCTCCGCCTCCAGGAGGAGGTATTAACATGTTAAATTATTGACTCAGTCTGGAAAAGGAGGAATTAACAAGTTAACCCCACCTAAAAGGGGATGGGGAAAAGATAAGGAAAGACCGCTCCACGAATCAAGAATCCAGTTGGGCGGAAAACCAAACCCTGCACCTCCTAAGGAGGTGGTGCCGAATTCGAACCGAGGGTGGCTCAATTTGAGAAGGACAGAAGAAGCCAGAGACGACCGACAGCCGTCGTTGAGTACAGAAGCAGAAATATTGCCAGGGTCCAACAACAGATTTATAAGTTTTGTAGTTGTACTTTTAACTCTAATTCTTTGCACAGTAAAGAAAGAAACTCTGCTGTTCGTCTCATTCAAACTTCTCCTAAGAGACTTAGCCTAGTAAGATTACTGATCCAGAACTAACATTAAGAAGAAGCATAAAGTTAACATAGAACCAGACTGCAGAACGAATTATCAAGAAGAAAGAAGCAGGTAAGCATCACACACACACACACGCACGCACACACACACACACACACACACACACACACACATATATATATATATATATATATATATATATATATATATATATATATATATATATATATATATATATATATATATATATAGATCAGAAAAAGCCAATAATCTTCTGGATTATTGTTACAGGAAACTAAGATGGGTGCGTAGTAATTTGGAGAGAAAAGTTGAATGGAAATTAAACGTCTGATTAAAGACAGCGTATGGACTCGTAACGCCAATAGTGAATTTGTGATTAATTTGTCGGATCGACCATTAAATGAAGTTGACAAATGTGCATTAGGATATGGACTGGGGTTTTTCTTTCACGAAAAGTATCAACGGTGTTGAAGTAGCGAAATCATTTTGCAATTTAGAAAAATATGGTAACCTATCAAATGAGGACATCAATATCTGTAAAGGGATTGTTTATGGATTTATGTCAAAGTCTTTTAACGCTAGTGTCCCTCTTCGTTTTATGAAAGCTTTTGATGTTCTTAAAAAAGATTTAAATTTGCATATCACGAAAGCAGACAAATCAAAGGCCATAGTAATTATGAATAAAGAGGACTATACAGCGAAAATGTCAGATTTGTTAGATGATCCTGTTACTTATGACGAGCTACGTAATAACCCGTTAACCACAGTGAATAGTAGTTTTGTTAAAGAGCTGAAATGTATCTTGAGGGGGAGGGATGAGCTAATTAAGCAATTCACTGTCAAGTGTGCCAGTTTACCATATATGTACGGCTTGGTTAAGACCCATAAGCCAAACAATCCCATTAGGCCTATTATAAGTTCAGTAAGTTCTGTGTCTTATAAATTGTCAAAGTGGCTAGTCCAAGTTCTTACGCCGGTTGTTGGTACAATATCAAAATGTAATATTAAGAATAATGTTAATTTTGTAGACAAACTTAGCAATATTAATGTAACTTTTGAGTTTAAAATTGTCAGTTTCGATGTTGTATCATTATTTACTAAAGTTCCAGTGGACGATTTGTTAAAAAAATTTTTATCAGAGGAATTGCCTAAATATAACTTGCCGTTACCTTCGAATGTAATAGTTGACTTGATTAGGCTTTGCATTAAGGATTGTAAATTTACATTTAATGGAAATATTTTTTACAAAAAGTTTGGTACGTCAATGGGGAATCCACTTTCTCCGGTGCTTAGTAATCTTTACATGGAGTTTTTGAGTCAGACTGTTACCTAGTATTTTACCGATTGGTACTGTATGGTATCGTTATGTGGATGATATTTTGTGTATGGCCTGTAAATGCAAACATTGGAGAATTTTTAGATAAACTGATAATGATCTGGTTCCCTCAATTAAATTTACAGTGGAAGAAGAAAGAGAGTCAATGTTACCATTTTTAGATGTGCAAGTTTAAAGACAAATCCGTAGTTTTAAATTCAATGTATATCGCAAGCCCACTAATATATGTTCGTATGTTCATTATTACTCTGAGAATCATAGTAAAGTAAAATTATCTATTTTTTCTTCGATGTTTTTAGATGAAGAGATAGGAAAAATATGTGACATAGGTGTAAAACTTCAATATCCGATGTTTTTTATAGACAAGGCATTAAAAATGGCCAAGGGTACTTTTTATTCAAATAGGGTAGAGAACCTTTTTTCATGCCATAATATGTTAGTTTTACTATAACCACAAGAATTTTTATGATTTGCCTAAGGTACTTCGATTTTTTAAGGTAAATTAGTTTTTAAAAGCTCAATACGTTTTGTAATATACTGATAAAGAACTCCCCATTTTCATCTACCTGCTGCCTTTATACAATTCCTTGTCAGGGGTGTGATAAGAAATATGTCGGCCAAACTGGGAAAGATTTGTCTACAAGATTAAATCAACATAAATATTCAGTTAGAACAGGACAGACTTCTAGTGCCCTTTTTATTCACCTTAGTAATGTTAACCATGCGATTGATTGGACAGAGGCAAAAGAAATTTTATTTTGTAACGATTATATTAGTAGGAATATAATTGAATCTGCTTTTATAAAGATTCTGGAAACTTTTAAATTTGAGCCCTGGTATGTACAAATTAGACAATCTTATCATAGATAAAATAGTGAAGAGTTTTAACATTATTCTTTAATTTGGTGTATTTGTCAAGTTCCTTCTTATGTATTTCTTGTGAGTTTTAACATTATCCTTAAAGTTTTTGTACTAGTCAATTTTTTTTTTTTTTTTTTTTTTTATGTATTTCATATTGATAATATTGTTCAATCAGTTATCTTTGTTTATTGGTGTTTTAGGTATGTTGTTAGTGCCGTTATTATTGTTACTATTCATAATTGTGAGTTCAGTTGTTTTATAAAAAAGTGGTTGACATAGTCAGTGTTTTTCTCTTCTGTAAGTAATTGGGTCTATGGGCAATTACTTTTTTCTTTTGACTTGTTGGGGTGTTAAGCGGTTGGGTAATCTGAACGAATGCTGTTTCTGTTTGTAATGGCCTTATTGTACATACATATATAATTCTTTTCCACTTTGCTTTTGTGAGAGCTTTCTTGCTCAATAGTTTTTACGTTTTGTATTACTTTGTGCCCCGAAGATGTGGTAAATACACGAAAGTACTTGGCACTCTGTCTTTTCTTTTTTAAAAATTTTCCCTGTGGCTTTTTGATGGTAAACAAAATCACGTGCTTACTTTTGTGATTTTCTAGTATATATTATATAATCTATATATATATAATTATATATATATATTATAATAGATATATATATATATATATGGATGTATATTAAATAAATATATATATAATATATATAGATATTATAATATTATATATATAATGGTATTTATTAAATAAATATATATATATAATATATATTATATATATATATATATATATATATACATATATATATGGTAAATAAATTAGATTTCCTATTGCAAACGGAATGATTTCACATATATACTAATACACTGTTTTTCTGCGCTAAAATACAATCTCTCTCTCTCTCTCTCTCTCTCTCTCTCTCTCTCTCTCTCTCTCTCTCTCTCTCTCTTCCTTAACACTCTAAGTTTACGCTTATCACTGCAAATCCTTAAACGTAAATGAAGGAAAAAATGAAGAATTTCCGATTCGGGGCAGGATGAGAGAGATAGAGAGATTTCAGCAATTTTAACACCAAGAGACCCCAAGACATTTTATTCAAATCTTTCAAAATCCTTCCCTGATATATTTTGACAAATCGAAATATCTATCATGATGTATAAAAACTCAATGGAAAATCGAGAGAGAGGAGAGTGTGTATGAACTAGGTATAGCCTTAGGAGATATGGATTCCAGTTTGAAGAAAATATGGCGTTGTCAAGCCTCGGCAGCAACTGTTGTTCGGACGTTGTTGTCCAAATGTCCTGCGAAATAATGAGAGAAGTCTGGCGCAGGAAAAGTCATCTTGTTTGCTGTAGCGGTGTACTCACTGAGGAGGATGCGGATCTCTGATGATGGAGCTGAAGAGCCCAAGGAAAAGGAACTAGACGAGAGAATTGCTGCCTTGCGAGACACCATCCAGTTCCACAGAGAACTGCTTGTGATCTTGGACAGGATAATCGTCAGTTGCAGCAGAGCTGAGGTCGACTACTATGAAGAGATGCAGAAGGCGTTGGATAGATCACTCATGAGGTGTTGCAACAACAGGCCTAGCGAGGGAGGACCAACTCGCTCGAAGTTGAAACGTTGTTTCTGAAGAAGAACGATAAAGAGGAAGAAACAGCAGCTGGAAAACAAGATAATCGAGAGCACAGAAGAAAATTAGCAGATGAAGTACAACGCAAAGGAAATTGGACATATAAACCATGAGAAGGTAGGGACCTGACTACTCAGTTGCCAAAGGCAAACTGCAGTCAGCTTCAGCGGCCTGAGAAACTCCTACCAAAGAAGGAGAAAGCCTGCAGCTCAGGAGTGAAGAATCACCGCGGGAGGCGAGGCTCATCCAGGAACAGAATGACGCGTCCAAGGTGGCACGAAGGAAAAATCTCGAGCTCAGGTTCCAGCGACTGCTGAAGGAAGTGGAAGACCTCTCAAAGGAAAAGCGTCAACTCCAGTGTGAACTTCAGGTGGCGGAACTCAAGAGGATGAAAGGCTTCTCAAATCCTCACGAATCTCAACGGGAAAGCGTCCTAAAGGACACATGAAAGAGGACGAACGAACGAACACAGTCTCCTAGGAAGGAGGAAGACTTCGAAATCGAGAAGAGACGAGTCGAAGCCTCCGGCAGATTCTCAAACCAACCATCAACTTCAAGCGTCTTTTACTCAGCCTCGACAAGAGAGACTGCCATCAAACACAAGGAAAAGAAAGAAACTTTTGGAGGAAACCAAATGTCTGGTTCATATAAGGAGCCCTCCAAAGTGTGAAAGCATTATAGTACAAGCTGTTAGAGGACCGTCTTAAACCTGTTATTGATCTGAAGGAAGTGGAAAAGCATGTAACACAAGAAATTCTGAATATATATATATTCAGAAATTCTGAATATATATAAATTTAGAGTTGGAGCCAAACAGGACTTCAAGAAGTACTGTAAATGCCAATGACAGAGGACCGTCCACAAACATTTTTTTGTTCTAAAGGAAGTGGAAAAGCATGTAACACAAGAAATTCTAAATATATATATATTCAGAAATTCTGAATATATATAAATTCGGAGTTGGAGCGAAACAAGATTTCAAGAAGTACCGTATTTGGTGAGCAGTGCCAATGAGCGGAGGGAAGGCGCTCATTGCTGGCTAAACAAAAACCCTCTGCAATGATTTGGCTCTGTGATGACACCTCAGCAGTGAGGCTTCATGCCGGTAAAAGCGCAAGGATAAAGAGAGAGAGAGAGAGAGTTAAGAAAAATTTCAGAAGCAGATGGAAGAGATGGGCAACTTTTGCAGGTGCAGGACGGAATACTTCTGGAGGAGTTAAACAAGAATCCTGAGAATGCCACACACGGCATAGTTGCTCACTTAGAAAAGACAGAGGACAGGAGGCTCCAGGAAGCGAGAGGTCAAAAAGAAAGATCCTATAGCTACTAAGAAGAAATTCAGGTGGAATTACTTGTATATAGTGAAGAGGAGGAGGAGGGCTGACAGAAGGGCTGAGAGAAAGCGGAAAAAGGATGCATGAAGGTCTGCAAAGAAGAGGAACAAGGAAACGAGACATTAAGGAACACAGGATGCAAGGAGACCTGAAAGCGGAAATGAGAGGAGGTGGAAGAAAGCCAGATAAACCCCAGAGAAGTCAAACGGAAGGATAGCCAGAACATCGATAGAAAAAGAAAAACTCAGATTTCCTAAGAGAAAAAAGATCAAGCAAAATGAGAAAGAAGTTATTAGAAGATCATCGAATAACCGATTTTGTGTAAGGTGAAATTATCAATGTTCATTTGAGGGATCCTCGAGAAGACGAACTACAAATTGAAACTTGTTTCAAGGAATTCTAAGAAGTGTTGATCTATAATCTTCAGCGTTGGAGCGATGCAGAACTTTGTGGAACGGAGAAGACCATATACCTACAAACCTCACTGGTACCGTGAGCAGTGCCAATGAGCATAGGGAAGGCGCTCACTGCTGGTTAAACAAAACCCCAACGGGAAAGCGCCCTGAAGGACATACATGAAAGAGGACGAACGAACGAACACACTGTCTCCAAGGAAGGAGGAAGACTTCGAAATCGAGAAGAGACGAGTCGAAGCCTCCGTCAGATTCACAAACTAACCATCAGCTTCAAGCGTCTTTTACTCAGCCTCGACAAGAGAGACTGCCATCAAACACAACAAGGAATAGAAAGAAGCTTTTGGAGGAAACCAAATGTCTGGTACATATAAGGAGCCCTCCAAAATGTGAAAACAACATAGTACAAGCGGTCCACAAACATGTTATTGTTCTAAAAGGAAGTGGAAAAGCATATAACACAATAAATTCTAAATTCTAAATATATATATATTCAGAAATTCTGAATATATATAAATTCGGAGTTGGAGCCAAACAGGACTTCAAGAAGTGCCGTAAGTGCCAATGACAGAGGACCTTCCACAAACATTCTATTGTTCTAAAGGAAGTGGAAAAGCATGTAACACAAGAAATTCTAAATTCTGATATATATAATATTCAGAAATTTTGCCAATATATATAAATTCGGAGTTGGAGCGAAACGAGCTTCAAGAAGTACCGTATTTGGTGAGCAGTGCCAATGAGCGGAGGGAAGGCGCTCATTGCTGCTAAACAAAACCCTCTGCAATGATTTGGCTTCTGTGATGACACAGCAGTGAGGCTTCATGCCGGATAAAAGCGCAAGGGGAGAGAGAGAGAGAGAGAGAGAGAGAGAGAGAGAGAGAGAGAGAGAGACAGAGAGAGAGAGAGAAGCTGGAAGATGATGTTCGATAGCTGCGAGGAACGAAGAAGAAATTATGTTTATTTTGAAATATCTTTGCTTTGTTAATCTTTGAAGGAAATGGAATTTTGACGGAAATAAATATGTTAAACTGTTTTCTTACCGTTTTATTGATTCCTCGAAGTCCCGGGATTCTTGGAAGTACCAGAAAAATCCCAAGATTTCTTGAAGCGCTAGGAAAATCACAGGAATCCCTGAAGCCCCAGGATAATCATACGACTCTTGGAAGCCACAGGAACGTAGGTCCTCGTGGTTAATATCCGAATCTTATTGAAGAAAATTTTCACCGAAACCTAAGGTCGTAAATTCTGGCGGTAGTACATATCCCGTCCCTCCAGATGGCACGGATGGAGGACCTGAAATTTCTTGTCTCCTCCACTTGCTAATATCACTTCTTATGTTACTTGTAGTACTAGGCATTTGAGAGATAGCAACTTTATTGAGAGATACAGTAGGATGGGACTTGATTGCTGAGACGTTTTCACTTTGAATTTTAAAGATTGCATCTACACGATCTCAACGTCATACGTTGACGTTTTTGCATGAAGTCTCGCCCTGCGGTATATTCTTTTCCGTTGACTACACATCCTAGCTATTATATAAATGTACCACCATCCTTATTTGTATACCATGTGTAATGTACCTCGTCAACGAGCATACCTTTGCCCCGTTCATTCTTGATTATAGAAACCATTTTGGGCTGAAGTTAGCGGAAATACAAAATTTTTTATGATTTAAAATTGTCATTGACTCAATTAAGTGAGAGGTGATAGAATAGTAGTTTGAAGAGGCAAAGAGTTGTTATAACACTTACTAAAAGGGAAATTAATCATATCGTTAATAACAATGGTTTCAAAAACGCTTCAGCAATTTGTAATGTTTTGTTACTAAAGAATAATAATAACACAGATAAACAGTTATTATAACTGTCATTATCGTGAGAAAATTTGAAGCGATACACGAATGGTAAAAGTCAGGAACATGAAGGAATTCATTTTCCCTGTGGCAATTGTCACCAGCAGCCCATTGAGTGCCCCACATTCACTGCACCCTCCACATCAATTATATACAGTATACATATACATACATACATACATACATACATACATACATACATACATACATGTATATATATGTATGTATATATATAAAACTCTAGATTAATGAGCAAATGGAATAGATAAATCTTTTATTTTTTCTAGTTATAAATATACACAGTAAGCTCACCAGCAGCCCATTGAGTGCCCCACATTCACTGCACCCTTCACATCAATATATGTACAGTATACATACATACATACACACACACATATATATATATATATATATATATATATATATATATATATATATGTGTGTGTGTGTGTGTGTGTGTGTGTATGTATGTATGTATACTGTACATATATTGATGTGAAGGGTGCAGTGAATATGGGGCACTCAATGGGCTGCTGGTGAGCTTACTGTGTATATTTATAACTAGAAAAAATAAATCAGTAAGTAAATAAAACATGATTTTCCAGAAAATATAAACAAGTTAATTCAAGTGCTAGAGAAATATAGAAATATAATAGCTGTAGAAGGGGATAAACTAGGAAGAACGAATGTCCTACAACATAAGATTTTGTTTGGAGATGAAGCCAAACCAATTTTTATTCCTAATTACAGATTACCAATAAACCAGAGACCCATGGTTGATAATTTGATAGAAGAAATGAAAAGAGATGGAGTAATAATTCCTTCTAAATCTCCATATAATTCTCCATTATGGTTTGTTCCAAAAAAATGGCAGTTGGAGGCTTGTAATAGATTATAGAAAATTAAACACCAACAGGGTTCCAGATAGAATTCCGATGCCGGTAATTTAAAATATGTTAGCTCAATTAAGGGAGCTACAGTATTTTCATACCTAGACCTCTTCAGTGGATATTGGCAAGTACTTCTAGATGAATAATCCAAACAATTCACAGCCTTCAGCATACACAAAGAACATTTACAGTTTGAAGTAATGCCATTTGGACTCACATCAGCTCCTTTAACGTTTGTTAGATTAATGCTGCAAATTCTAGGAGACGATGTAATAATTTTTAGTAAAGATTTAGAAAGCCATCTAAAAACATTAGTATTGGTCCTAGAAAGATTAAGAATGGCAGGACTAAAAATTCAGTTAAAGAAATGTCAGTTCCTCATGTAGTCATTAGAATACTTGGGTCATGTAACTAGTGAAGACGGACTGCGCATGCAAGCAGGTAAAATAAAGGCAATGATTGATTATCCAGCTCCCGCTAATTTGAAAGCATAAAGGAGATTCCTAGGGATGGCTGGATATTATAGACCGTTTATAAAAGGATTTACTACTATCGCCAAACCTTTGACAGAATTAACCAAAAGGAGTGTATGAATGGCAGAATGAACAAGAAACAGCCTTTCAAACATTAAAGAGCAAAATGACTAGGAACCCTTTTTTGGTCTACCCAGATTTTTCAAAAGATTTTTATTTAGCTTGTGATGCCTCGAGTACAGGGCTAGGAGATGTATTGTTACGAAAGGCCAAAATTAGAATGAGGGCAGTATACTAAGCCAGTAGAGTTTTAAACCCAGCAGAAAAACACTATAGTACAACTGAAAGAGAGTGTTTAGCTATATTTTGGGGTTTAAAGAAATTTAGACATACTTTTAGGTCATAAAGTTAATGTGCTTACTGATCATAGACCGATTTGAAATTTGCTTAAAAAAAAGAACTTCCACTAACAACATGACGTTCAATAGATGGTTCTTAGTGTATTAGAGTTTGCTCCAGAGTTCAGATATAATCCAGGGAAACTTAACACCTTGGCAGATGCATTATCCAGATCTCAAGAAGAAACAGAAAAATGCATTACCACTAATACCTTTTGTTTTAGTTGTCAAGTGGTAGATTTAGATTTAGAAAGAGTGAAAGTAGAACAAGATAAAGATCCAGAAATCAGACGAATAGTAGGACAGCTACTAATAGATGAATCCATAAAACCTGATTTTCACTTAATAAATGGTTTGTTGCATAAAATACCCACAGAGGAAAATGGTCGTTCTCGACTATATATCCCAAAAACACTAACAAAAGAAGTTTTAGAACTAACACACTCATATTAGTTGGCAGGACATCCAGGAATTAAAAAGACAACTAGAATCATAACCAGAAATTATTTTTGGTCACATTGAAGTGAAGATGCCAAGAGCTTTGTACAAAATTGCGTAGTTCAACATAAAGGTAACTTAAATACAAAAGCTCCACTTGAAAAATATCCATCAGAATTAAATCCATTTCAAGTAGTAACTATGGACTTTTTGAGCCCATTTCCAACAACTATTAGAAGAAACAAACAAATAGTAGTCTTCTTAGACTATCTAACTAGATATGTATAAATCACCCCTGTAAGAAACAGAGATGCAGCTACAGTAGCCGAAGCTCTTAAATCTAGAATTATAACTTAACATTCATGTCCTCAAGTTCTTCTATCTGATAATGCTGCTGAATTTACCAGTGATCTCTTAAAGAAAATATGTGAATTTCATGAAATAAATAAATATCAAATAACAGATTATAAACTCAGTTTAAATATAACAGTAGAACGAACTAATCGTAAAATAAAGGATATCCCGAAAACTAGTAAAATCACATACAGAGGATTGGGACGTTTAGCTCTTGAAGACATACAGTTCACATTGAATAAAACTGTAAATGAGACGATAGGAAAATCTCCTCATTATTTGCTATATGGCTAGCGGAAAAGAATACCTAATACGTTATTGGATGATGCAACACCACCCAGACATACTTATAACTTGATGACTATGTTGCATGGAAAACCAGACGTACTTACAAGACTATCATGCAGACAAGAGCTAGAATAAAAGACATACATAAGACTCAAGAAAAATGCTATAACAAAAATACCACTAAACCAGACATTACAGTGGGTACTCAAATTTATGTTAAGAATCATGTACCAGAAGGTCCAAATGTAAAAGTTTTTCCCAAAGTCACTGGGCCATATAGAGTAATAGAAGTGTTAAAACTACATAAATACAGAGTAATAAATAAAAGTGATATGAAGGAAAAGGTAGTTCACTGGAATCATGTAAAGGTAGTGAAAACAGATCCATGGTCTACTGAAGATAATAGATAACATAAGAAAGAAAAATACTGTAGAAAATCCAGTTACAACGAGGTATGACCTAAGACACTGAAAGAGGTAAAAATGTGTATATAGCAATATGTAAATAGTGTTGGACTGAAAATATCATAACTGTGTTGTATGTAGTGCAATTTATGTCTATATATAAAGAAAATCTAATTAAGTCTGATTTTTGCAGAGGCAAACTTGCGGCTCATCATAGCACTTGTTTAGATTGGACTCATCTCTTCAGAAGTGGAGATAAGAAAAGGTGCCCAGTTAAAAAGACATGGAAAGTCAAAATGACCAAGGACCTTGGAATAGTCAGTATATGTAGATATTTCCCCAGTGCTCAAACGTGAAAGTGAACTAAGAGATATCCAAAATAGTATGAAAGCAATCCTACAGAAGGGTGATAATAACAGTGTCACGTCATTATTGGAAAAGCTGAACATGAACATAGATAACACTCTGAGATCAAGGTCCAAAAGATCCCTCTTACCCTTCAATGGAACTGCTTTGAATCAGGTGTTTGGAGTTGCTGCCGAAGCAAGTGTAGAACAAGAAAAGGAAATCATTGACAGACTGGAAAAGTGGGCAGCCGCAACGGCCACAGTGATAAATAAAGTGATTGCCTCTCACAAAAAGAAAAAAAATTTAAAGCCTCCATAAGTCAAGTAAATCAGAATGTAACAAAAGAACTCAATAAGATAGAAAATATAAAGTTTTTAAATACCTTTGCACTGGAAAGTGAAGTGATGTCACAAGAACATAAAGACATGCTCAATGCTGTCTTACTTGCTTACAAAGGTATTTTGAGTCCAACACTAATCACTCCAAAAGAATTAGAAGGCATTATTAAGTTTTATATAATTGAGGAACATTGCCCACCTTTAGTAGAAGATATTATCATGTACTATAATTTGATAAGTGCCAAAGTAATCCATGACAGAATTATTTTAGTTCTACCATTTAATACGAAAATTTCAAATGTGCTAGTTTCTGTTTATCCATTTCCTATGTATATTGAAAATCAGATCATTATTAGAAAGGGCCTTAGTACTCATCTTGCATTGGAAGAACATGGATTAATATTAGCCTTTCTAACTGATGAACAATTCAATGAATGTGTAATTTTGAAGGAAAAAGAGTATTTGTGTGATATTGATAACTTATATAAGACGACCAATGATCATCCCTGTATCCAAGAGTTAATTTTAAAATAAAATCAAGAAAAGGATGTGTACACACAGTCATTTAATAAGTCATTTGAATCAACTATAGTTAATGAATACTTTTTTGTATTTTCATTAGATACTGTTATAGCCACAGTCACTTGTCCTAATGTCACCACCAACTGAAATTTAAGAATATAAGTCTTTTGCAATATCATGTAAGTTATGATTATACAAAATCACATATACTATGGACCACAACTTTTCTTTAAATACCATATCAACAAACATGTGCCATATAAGAATTACACATTTGCATTAGATGAGTTTATATTGTCTCAGTTAGAATTAAAGGAACTTGAGAACTTGAATTATGTGGATGAATATTACTTGTATACGAAACAGATAGCACCATTTCTTTCATTTATAAGTCAACTGATAATAGTAGTCACTATTGTGCTGTTTGTCATCATAGTGAGGCATTTGATTATCAAAAAGATACAAGGGATACTGATAGAAATGAAAAGAAATTATCTATAATTGACATTTAATATCCACATCATTTCTAAATTTTTTCCAGATATTGTATTCTGAGTTTTCATTTATTATGCTTATGATTTAATGCATTTTTAATTTTTGATATGTTTAACATTTGCTATGATTTTTTTTACAATTTTGATTACACTTATCCTTACTTCCAGAGTTGGGAGAGCAATTTTGATGCGTATTTTGTTGTACTCTTTAATAATTTTCTTTTATATCAATTTTTCTTTTCATTTAGATATATAGATATAAACATTGAAGACAATGTTTGGTAGGTGACCGAGTGATGTAAGAAATAATAGTAGATAGGGTAGCGTAAAAACAGAGAGAGAGAATAATCAAAGTACAGTGAAAATAATGAGAAAGAGAAAGAGAAACAGAAGGAGAGAGAATAATCAGAGTATGCATAGTGAAACCAACGAGAGAGAGAAAGAGGAAGAGAGAGAGAGAATTGAGCTTTGGTCTGTGAGCCAGAATTTGATCAACAAAACCTTAGTCACAGGAAGTTGAATCATATCACCATCGCAATTACAATCTTAAGACCGTCCTAAAATCTTTGACTGATGACCTCGCACCAAACTTCTGGCAAGAATGCAGCTCCGCTTCCAATAGGAGGTATTAAAATGTTAAATTATTGACTCCGCCTGTAAAAAGAGGAATTAACATGTTAACCACACCTAAAAGGGGATGGGGACAAGATAAGGAAAGACTGCTCCACGAATCAAGAATCCAGTTGGGCGGAGAACCAGATCCTACACCGCCTAAGAGGTGGTGCCGAGTTCGAACCGAGGGTGGCTCAATTTGAGAGGGACAGAAGAAGCCAGAGAGGACTGGCAGCCGTCGTTCAGAAAAGAAGTAGAAATATTGCTAGGGTCCAAAAGAGATTTATAAGCTTTATAGTTGTAACTTGTACTTGTACTCTTTACTACAGTAAAGAAAGAAACTCTGCCGATTGTCTCAATCAAACTTCTCCTGAGAGACTAAGACTACAAAGATTACTAATCCAAAACTAACATTAAGAAGAAGCATAAATTGTAACATAGAAACAGGCTGCAGAACTAATTATCAAGGAGAAGCAGCAGGTAAGCGATCATATAACTCGAACACTCTACCTTACAAAAACTCACTACATTACAACATAAGCTATGGAAACCATCGAACAAAATAAAGTTCTGATTAGAGCAAATCCGAGGCTAGTAGTGCTAAACGAAAACTCACTCACTAATTAAATGGCTTGAATTTACCTTTTAATGAATTCTGCTTACATAAATGAAAACAAACATTAAATTAACTTACGGCTAATCCGAGATAAAGCTTTGTAAAATTTACAATGCCTGGCATTGACCACAATACAAACTAGTTCCAGGGAAGTACAGGCGACTTCCCCTCTCCCAGATTGCACCTTTATTTAAATGCTTAACTAAAATAGAAGTTGACTTTAATAGAAAGCTAAAAATAATATTGCTCTCATACATTCAGTTTGTAATACTGAAATTAACTAATAGGGAAATTATCTTTCAACTCACAGTGCAGGCCTAACGACAACTTCGTAAAATCTACAATGAATATACAAAGAAATAAAAAACTATAAGAACTTTGTAAAATCTACAAAGACCAAGTAAAAAAATGTTAAAAACTTCCCGAGCAACCATTATTTGTAAACTATTTTCCCAAGCAACCATCATTTGCCAGTCATATAAATTTTCAAGGAAGCTGTGCATGCATATTATATCCCCTGCACCGACTCAATTTACTCATGGTAAATTTGACATACCCTCGAATAGTCATAGTTTTAGCATAAACTAATTACTTCCCCAGTTGCTGGAGTCCTTTCCCAAAAACAAAATCTTAACAGGTTCTTTTGCTAGTGATCGATTTATAGGTTTAACAAACTACCGTTTTTAAAGAGTTTAAACCCTTAAACCTTAAGAGCTTGAAAGCACTTGTTAAGAAGTGCAGTGCAGAAGTCTGTAGGAATAGTTATGTAGGAAATATTAGCAAGGAAAATCTACTAGTAGAGTTATAGTAGATGAAGGAAAAAGAGAGAGGTAGAAAAGGAACACAAAACAGGATGTTTGAAATGCGACACTCGTAAAACACAGAAAAGGAACCGAGTAAGATAACAAAAATCAATGATGCAAGCAATCTGTTACCTGAACAACGATAACCAGTGTGTGGTAACGACTGCTCTCAGCATACACCCTGATTCGTTAAATGTCGTCGCCGGAAGTGGTAGGCGTTGAAGATTAACCAATTATGAAGAACTAGGGTGGTCTTGAAAGGAATCCAGAAGAAAAAAAGGGTGGAGCTACAAAGAAGGAATGGGTCCAGACCTCAGTTGAAACGAAAGAAAAGTTTAGTTAGGAACTCACTTCTGAACGCATAACTTGTGTCGGTTTATACTCTGTTTACCCTGTGTCATTTGTGTGTGATAGGACAGTGAATTTGCGTGTGTTACAATAATAAGTAAGAAAAGAATCCTAAAGGAAACCAAACTCATGTCAAAGCTTCCTGAGATAAATGAAAAAGAATTAAGAGAGATTAAGTGAGAAATCAGTGAGACGTCCAGATAAGTATTCTACAAAATTAACCAGAAGTTCCTAGGAGAGATAGAAACCACAAAGCAGTATAGATAAAGGGTATCCCCATATAACAACACTGAAGAGAAGCAAGTACAAAACAAAACTACAAAAAATAAAAATATTTAATAACACAATAATACCACAACACAATAAGTCATCCAAAAATACAGCATAGTATTATACACCAACCATAAACAGGAGAGCCACCGATTATTTCAAGAACCCTAACCTGATACCTCCTAGCGCTGGCTGCAAATATTCGTTAGAACACTACGTAAGGAAGAACAACCAAGGACGCTCGAATAAGGTATGCGGTGACGTCACAGAATCTCGCCTCAGTTTTACCAACAAGTTGCCGAGTAACTTGAATGAGTACAGAAGTTCTAGGACAAAATTATCCCCATTTTTTTTCTCTTCTGTCTTTTTCAGATTATGCATTTATAATATAGAAGTAGTGACGGTTGTTATTACATATTTACATAGTGTGACTGTAAACGTAATCGTTTTCTTTTTATTTGATAAGTGACATTTTATAATACATCTCGACTAAAAGATTAACGTGTTTCGACTTTGATCGCATTTTACGTTAGTTTAAAGAAAGGGGTCTTTTAACATAAGGCAAAAAAAAAAAAAAAAAAAGAAAATACCAATTGCAATATTATTTATTGTTCAGCTACCAAAAGATGCTATTGATATTAAGCAAGTTATCATCACGTCAATTTATTGAAAGCCTTTTCAATCATAAAAGCAGTTTGTCCATCGCCTGAAAAATCTCCCATTTAACTCTAGATTAATGAGCAAATGGAATTGACAAATTTTATATGTTTTCCAGTAATAAACCTACACAGAAAGCTCACCAGCAGCCCATTGAGTGCCTCACATTCACTACACCCTTCACATCAATATATATACAGTATACACACACATATATACACATATATGTATATGTATGATACTGTATATATATTGATGTGAAGGGTGCAGTCAATGTGAGGCACTCAATGGGCTGCTGGTGAGCTTTCTGCGTAGGTTATTACTGGAAAACATATAAGATTTGTCAATTCCATTTGCTCATTAATCTAGAATTATATAGATATATATATATATATATATATATATATGTGTGTGTGTGTGTGTGTGTGTATATTATATGTATGTATGTATGTTAATGTATACTGTATATAATTGATGTGCAGGGTACAGTGAATGTGGGGCCCTCAATGGGCTGCTGGTGAGCTTTCTGTGTAGGTTTATTACTGGAAAAAAATAAATCAGGAAGTAAATAAAACAGATTTTCCAGAAAATATAAACAAGTTAATTCAAGTGCTAGAGAAATATAGAAATATAATAGCTGTAGAAGGAGATAAACTACGAAGAACGAATGTCCTACAACATAAGATTTTGTTAGGAGATGAAGCAAAACCATATATATATATATATATATATATATATATATATATATATATATATATATATATATAGATATATGAATAACTTGATCACGAAGTATATAAAACGTGATGCTATGTATAAATAAAGGTTTTTTTGCCACGAAGGAAAAAAATGAAAAAACGAGTTGGCCGATTACTTTCGGTCCTATTCGGACCCTTTACTGAGGCATATGCCTCAGTAAAGGGTCCGAATAGGACCGAAAGTACACGGCCAACTCGTATATGCCTCAGTAAAGGGTCCGAATAGGACCGAAAGTACTCGGCCAACTCGTTTTTTTCATTTTTTTCCCTCGTGGCAAAAAAACCTTTATATATATATATATATATTATATATAGATATATATATTATATATACTTATATATATATATATAATATATATACCAATTATATATCTATATATATATATATATATACATGTATATAATATATATATATATATATATATATAGTATGTGTGTGTGTGATGTTTACTGTACATATATTGATGTGAAGGGTGCAGTGAATGTGGGCACTCAATGGGCTGCTGGTGAGCTTACTGTGTATTTTATAACTAGAAAAAATAAAAGATTTATCTATTCCATTTGCTCATTAATCTAGAGTTTTATATATATACATACATATATATACATGTATGTATGTATGTATGTATATGTATACTGTATATAATTGATGTGGAGGGTGCAGTGAATGTGGGGCACTCAATGGGCTGCTGGTGACAATTGCCACAGGGAAAATGAATTCCTTCATGTTCCTGACTTTTACCATTCGTGTATCGCTTCAAATTTTCTCACGATAATGACAGTTATAATAACTGTTTATCTGTGTTATTATTATTCTTTAGTAACAAAACATTACAAATTGCTGAAGCGTTTATGAAACCATTGTTATTAACGATATGATTATTTCCCTTTTAGTAAGTGTTATAACAACTCTTTGCCTCTTCAAACTACTATTCTATCACCTCTCACCTAATTGAGTCAATGACAATTTTAAATCATAAAAAATTTTGCATTTCCGCTGACTTCAGCCCAAAATGGTTTCTATAATCAAGAATGAACGAGGCAAAGGTATGCTCGTTGACGAGGTAAGGTTATATAATAGCTTGGATGTGTAGCCAACGGAAAAGAATATACCGCAGGGCGAGACTTTATGCAAAAACGTCAACGTATGACTTTGAGATCGTGTAGATGCAATCTTTAAAATCCAAAGTGAAAACATCTCAGCAATCAAGTCCCATCCTACTGTATCTCTCGATAAAGTTGCTATCTCTCAAATGCCTAGTACTACAAGTAACATAAGAAGTGATATTAGCAAGTGGAGGAGACAAGAAATTTCAGGTCCTCCATCCGTGCCATCTGGAGGGATGGGATATGTACTACCGCCAGAATTTACGACCTTAGGTTTCGGTGAAAATTTTCTTCAATAAGATTCGGATATTAACCGCGAGGAACTACGATCCTGCGGGGGCTTCCAAGAGTCGTATGATTATCCTGGGGCTTCAGGGAATCCTGTGATTTTCCTAGCGCTTCAAGAAATCTTGTAATTTTTCTGGTACTTCCAGGAATCCTGTGACTTTCCTGGCGCTTCAAGGAATCTTGTGATTTTGCTGGTACTTCCAAGAATCCCGGGACTTCGAGGAATCAATAAAACGATAAGAAAACAGTTTAACATATTTATTTTCGTCAAAATTCCATTTCCTTCAAAGATTAGCAAAGCAAAGATATTTCAAAATAAACATAATTTCTTCCTCGTTCCTCGCAGCTATCGAACATCATCTTCCAGCTTCTCTCTCTCTCTCTCTCTCTCTCTCTCTCTCTCTTCTCTCTCTCTCCCCTTGCGCTTTTACCGGCATGAAGCCTCACTGCTGGGGTGTCATCACAGAGCCAAATCATTGCAGAGGGTTTTTGTTTAGCCAGCAATGAGCGCCTTCCCTCCGCTCATTGGCACTGCTCACCAAATACGGTACTTCTTGAAGTCTCGTTTCGCTCCAACTCTGGATTTATATATATTCAAAATTTCTGAATATATATATATTCAGAATTTAGAATTTCTTGTGTTACATGCTTTTCCACTTCCTTTAGAAAAATAAAATGTTTGTGGACGGTCCTCTGTCATTGGCATTTACAGTACTTCTTGAAGTCCTGTTTCGCTCCAACTCTGGATTTATATGTATTCAGAATTTCTGAATATATATATATTCAGAATTTAGAATTTCTTGTGTTACATGCTTTTCCACTTCCTTCAGATCGATAACAGGTTTGTGAACGGTCCTCTGATAGCTTGTACTATAATGTTTTCACACTTTGGAGGGCTCCTTATATGAACCAGACATTTGGTTTCCTCCAAAAGTTTCTTTCTTTTCCTTGTGTTTGATGGCAGTCTCTCTTGTCGAGGCTGAGTAAAAGATGCTTGAAGTTGATGGTTGGTTTGAGAATCTGCCGGAGGCTTCGACTCGTCTCTTCTCGATTTCGAAGTCTTCCTCCTTCCTTGGAGACAGACGGAGACAGTGTGTTCGTTCGTTCGTCCTCTTTCATGTGTGTCCTTTAGGGCGCTTTCCCGTTGAGATTCGTGAGGATTTGAGAAGCCTTTCATCCTCTTGAGTTCCGCCACCTGAAGTTCACACTGGAGTTGACGCTTTTCCTTCGAGAGGTCTTCCACTTCCTTCAGCAGTCGCTGGAACCTGAGCTCAAGATTTTTCCTTTGTGCCAACTCGGACGCGTCATTCTGTTCCTGGTATGAGCCTCGCCTCCCGCGGTGCTTCTTCATACTCCTGCTGAGCTGCAGGCTTTCTCCTTCTTTCGTAGGAGTTTCTCAGGCCTCTGAAGCTGCTGAAGTTTGCCTTTGGCAACTGATATCAGGTCCCTACCTTCTCATGGTTTATATGTCCAATTTCCTTTCCGTTGTACTTCATCTGCTGATTTTCTTCTGTGCTCTCGATTATCTTGTTTTCCAGTGCTGTTTCTCTTTCTTTATCGTTCTTCTTCAGGAACAACGTTTCAACTTTGAGCGAGTGGGTCCTCTCTCGCCAGGTCTGTTGTTGCAACACCTCATGAATGATCTATCCAACGCCTTTTGCAATGTCTTCATAGTAGTCGACCTCAGCTCTGCTGCAACTGACGATTATCCTGTCCAAGATCACAAGCATTTCTCTGTGGAACTGGATGGTGTCTCGCAAGGCCGCAATTCTCTCGTCTAGTTCTTTTTCCTTGGGCTCTTCAGCTCCATCATCTGAGATCCGCATCCTCCCCAGTGAGTACACCGCTACAGCAAACAAGATGACTATTCCTGCGCCAGACTTCTCTCATTATTTCGCAGGACATTTGGACAACAACGTCCGAACAATAGTTGCTGCCGAGGCCTGACAACGCCATATTTTCTTCAAACTGGAATCCATATCTCCCAAGGCTATATCTGTTCATACTCTCCTCTCTCTCGATTTTTCATTGAGTTTCTATACATCATAATAGATATTTCGATTTGACATAATATATATCAGGGAAGGATTTTGAAAGATTTGAATAATGTCTTGGGTCTCTTGGTGTTAAAAATTGCTGAAATCTCTCTATCTCTCTCATCCTTCCCCGAACGTCGGAAATTCTTCATTTTTTCCTTCATTTACGTTTAAGGCTTTGCAGTGATAAGCGTAATCTTAGAGTGTTAAGGAAAAGAGAGAGAGAGAGAGAGAGAGAGAGAGGAGAGAGAGAGAGAGAGAGGAGATTGTGTTTAGCGCAGAAAAACAGTGTATTGGTATATTGTGAAATCTTTCCGTTTGCAATAAGAAATCTAATGTATTTACCATATGTAAATATATATATATATATATATATATATATATATATATATATATGTGTAATAACACATTAATATATATATATATATAGATATATATTATATATATACAATACATTACATAATATATATAATATATATATATATATATATATATGTATATATGTGTGTGTGCGTGTGTGTGTGGTGGGTTTTTGTAAGCTAAAGTGTTCGAGTTATATGATCTCTTACCTGCTTCTTTCTTCTTGATAATTCGTTCTGCAGTCTAGTTCTATGTTAACTTTTTGCTTCTTCTTAATGTTAGTTCTGGATCAGTAATCTTACTAGGCTAAGTCTCTCAGGAGAAGTTTGAATGAGATGAACAGCAGAGTTTCTTTCTTTACTGTGCAAAGAATTAGAGTTACAAGTACAACTACAAAAGTTATAAATATATTGTTGGACCCTGGCAATATTTCTGCTTCTGTACTCAACGACGGCTGCCGGTCCTCTCTGGCTTCTTCTGTCCTTCTCAAATTGAGCCACCCTCGGTTCGAATTCGGCACCACCTCCTTAGGCGGTGCAGGGTTTGGTTTTCCGCCCAACTGGATTCTTGATTCGTGGAGCGGTCTTTCCTTATCTTTTCCCCATCCCTTTTTAGGTGGGGTTAACATGTTAATTCCTCCTTTTCCAGGCAGAGTCAATAATTTAACATGTTAATACCTCCTCCTAAGGCGGAGCTCCATTATCGAATGAAGCTGAGTATGTTTGGTGCGAGGTCACAGGTCAAAGATTTTATGACGGTCTTTAAGCTTTTAATTGCGATGATGTTATGGTTCGACTTCCTGTGACTAAGATTTTGCTGATCAAATTGTGGCTCACACACCAAGCTCAATCCTCTCTATCTCTTCCTTTTTCTCTTTTCCGTTATTTTCATTGTATATACTCTGATTATTTTCTCTCCTTCTCTTTCTCTTTCTCTTTATTTTCACTGTACTTTGATTATTCTCTCTTTGTTTTTACTCTACCCTATCTACTATTTCTTATAGCTATCATTACATCACTCGGTCACCTACCAAACATTGTCTTCAATGTTTAATATCTACATATATATATATATATATATATATATATATAGTATATATATATATGTATATATATCTATATTATATACATATATATATATATATATATTATATATATATATATGAAACAAAATGGATATGAAAAAAATATATTAGAGAGTACAAGAAAATACGCATCAAAATTGCTCTCCCAACTCTGGAAGAAAGGATAAGTGTAATAAAATTGTAAAACAAAATCATGGCAAATGTTAAATATATCAAAAAATAAAAATGCATTAAATCATAATCATAATAAATGAAAACTCAGAATACAATATCTGAAAATAAAGTTAGAAATAATGTGGATATTAAACGTCAATTATAGATCATTTCTTTTCATTTCTATCAGTATCCCTTGTATCTTTTTGATAATCAAATGCCTTACTATATTGGCAAACAGCACAATAGTGACTACTATTATCAGTAGACTTATAAATGAAAGAAATGGTGCTATCTGTTTCGTATACAAGTAATAGTTATCAACATAATTCAAGTTCTCAAGTTCCTTTAATCCTAGCTAAGACAATTTAAACTCGTCTATTGCAAAGGTGTAATTCTTATATGGCATACGTTTGATGAAATGATATTCAGTGAAAAGGTGTGGCTCATAGTATAATTTTTTTTTATAACTAACTTACATGATGTTGCAAAAGACTTGATATTCTTAAATTTCAGTTGGGTGGTGACATTAGGACAAGTGACTGTGGCTATAACAGTATCTAATGAAAATACAAAAATGTCTTTATTCACTATAGTTGATTCAAATGACTTATTAAATGACTGTGTACACACATCCTTTTCTTGATTTTATTTTAAAATCAACTTTTGGATGCAGGAATGATCATTGGTCGTCTTATATAAGTTATCAATATCACATATATACTCTTTCCTTCAAAATTACACATTCATTGAATTGTTTATCAGTTAAAAAGGCTAATATTAATCCATGTTCTTCCAATGCATAATGTGTACTAAGGCCCTTTCTAATAATGATCTGATTTTCAATATACATAGGAAAGGGATAAACAGAAACTAGCACATTTGAAATTTTCGTATTAAATGGTAGAACTAAAATAATTCTGTCATGGATTACTTTGGCACTTATCAAATTACAGTACATGAAAATATCTTCTACTAAAGGTGTGCAATGATTCTCAATTATATAAAATTTAATAATGTCTTCTAATTCTTTTGGAGTGATTCGTGTTGTAACATCACTTCACTTTCCAGTGCAAAGGTTTTTAACTTTATATTTTCTATCTTATTGAGTTCTTTTGTTACATTCTGATTTACTTGACTTATGGAGGCTTTCAATTTTTTTATTGTTCCGAATTTTGATCGTGAGAGGTAATCACTTTATTTATCACTGTACCCGTTGCGGCTGCCCACTTGTCCAGTCTGTCAATTACTTCCTTTTCTTGTTCTACATTTGCTTCGGTAACATCCCCAAACACCTGATTTAGAGCCGTTCCAATGAAGGGTAAGAGGGATCTTTTGGACCTTGATCTCAGTGTGTTATCTATGTTCATGCTCAACTTTTCCAAAAATGACACTGCACTGTTATTATCACCCTTCTGTAGGATTGCTTTCATACTATTTTGGATATCTCTTAGTTCACTTTCACGTTTGAGCACTGGGGAAATATCTACATATACTGACTATTCCAAGGTCCTTGATCATTTTGAAATTTCCATGTCTTTTTAACAGGGCACCTTTTCTTATCTCCACTTCTGAAGAGATGAGTCCAATTTAAACTAGTGCTATGATGAGCCGCATGTTTGCCTCTGCAAAAATTAGACTTAACTAGATTTTCTTTACATATAGACACATTAATTGCACTGCATAAATCACAGTTATGATATTTTCAGTCCAACACTATTTACATATTACTATATACACACTTTTAGCTCTTTCAGTTTCTTAGGTCATACCTCGTTGTAATTGGATTTTCTACAGTATTTTTCTTTCTTATGTTATCTATATCTTCAGTAGACCATGGATCTGTTTTCACTACCTTTACATGAATTCCAGTGAACTACCTTTTCCTTCATATCACTTTTATTTATTACTCTGTATTTATGTAATTTTAACACTTCTATTACTCTATATGGCCCAGTGACTTTGGGAGAAACTTTTACATTTGGACCTTCTGGTACATGATTATTAACATACATTTGAGTTCCCACTGTAATGTCTGGTTTAGTGGTATTTTTGTTATAGCAGTTTTCTTGAGTCTTATGTACGTCTTTTAGTCTAGCTCTTGTCTGCATGATAGTCTCGTAAGTACGTCTGGTTTTCCATGCAGCATAGTCATCATAGTTATAAGTATATCTGGGTGGTGTTACATCTTCTAACAATGTATTTTGCATTCCTTTCCGATAGCTATATAGCAAATAATGAGGATATTCTCCTATCGTCTCATTTACTGTATTATTCAATGTGAACTGCATGTCTTCAAGAGCTAAAAGTCCCAATCCTAAAGTTTTCGGGATATCCTTTATTTTACGATTAGTTCGTTCTACTGCTCCATTTGAACTGAGTTTATAATCTGTTATTTGACATTTATTTACTTCATAAAATTCACAATTTTTCTTTAAGAGATCACTAGTAAATTCAGCAGCATTATCAGATAGAAGAACTTGAGGACATGAATGTTAACTTATAATTCTAGATTTAAGAGCTTCGGCTACTGTAGCTGCATCTCTGTTTCTTACAGGGGTGATTTATACATAATCTAGTTAGATAGTCTAAGAAGGACTACTAATTTGTTTGGTTTCTTCTAATAGTTGTTGGAAATGGGCTCAAAAAGTCCATAGTTACTACTTGAAATGGATTTAATTCTGATGGATATTTTTCAAGTGGAGCTTTTGTATTTAAGTTACCTTTATGTTGAACTACGCAATTTTGTACAAAGTTCTTGGCATCTTCACTTCAATGTGACCAAAAATAATTTCTGGTTATGACTCTAGTTGTCTTTTTAATTCCTGGATGTCCTGCCAACTTATATGAGTGTGTTAGTTCTAAAAGTTCTCTTGTTAGTGTTTTTGGGATATATAGTCGAGAACAACCAGTTTCCTCTGTGGGTATTTTATACAACAAACCATTTATTAAGAGAAAATCAGGTTTTATGGATTCATCTATTAGTAGCTGTCCTACTATTCGTCTGATTTCTGGATCTTTATCTTGTTCTACTTTCACTCTTTCTAAATCTAAATCTACCACCTGACAACTAAAACAAAAGGTATAAGTGGTAATGCATTTTTCTGTTTCTTCTTGAGATCTGTATAATGCATCTGCCAAGGTGTTAAGTTTCCCTGGATTATATCTGAACTCTGGAGCAAACTCTAATACACTAACAACCATCTATTGAACTTCATGTTGTTAGTGGAAGTTCTTTTTTTAAGCAAATTACAAATCGGTTTATGATCAGTAAGCACATTAACTTTATGACCTAAAAGTATGTCTAAATTTCTTTAAACCCCAAAATATACCTAAACACTCTTTCGGTTGTACTATAGTGTTTTTCTGCTGGGTTTAAAACTCTACTGGCATAATATACTGCCCTCATTCTAGTTTTGGCCTTTCGTAACAATACAGCTCCTAGCCCTGTACTCGAGGCATCACAAGCTAAATAAAAATCTTTTGAAAAATCTGGGTAGACCGAAAAAGGGTTCCTAGTCATTTTGCTCTTTAATGTTTGAAAGGCTGTTTCTTGTTCATTCTGCCATTCATATTTAACATCCTTTTTGGTTAATTCTGTCAAAGGTTTGGCGATAGTAGCAAATCCTTTTATAAACGGTCTATAATGTCCAACGATCGGAAGGAATCTCATTAATGCTTTCAAATTAGTGGGAGCTGGATAATCAATTATTGCCTTTATTTTACCTGCTTGCATGCGCAGTCCGTCTTCACTAGTTACATGACCCAAGTATTCTAATGACTTCACGAGGAACTGACATTTCTTTAATTTAATTTTTAGTCCTGCCATTCTTAAACTTTCTAGGACCAATTCTAATGTTTTCAGATGGCTTTCTAACTCTTTACTATCAATGATTACATCGTCTAAATAAACTGCAACATTTTCTATGTCTCCTAGAATTTGTAACATTAATCTAACAAACGTTAAAGGAGCTGATGTGAGTCCAAATGGCATTACTTCAACTGTAAATGTTCTTTGTGTGCGCTGAAGGCTATGAATTGTTTGGATTATTCATCTAGAGGTACTTACCAATATCCACTGAGGAGGTCCAGGTATAAAAATACTGTAGCCCCTTCTAATTGAGCTAACATATTTTGAATTACCAGCATCGGAATTCTATCTGGAAATGTGTTGGAGTTTAATTTTCTATAATCTATTACAAGCTTCCAACTACCATCTTTCTTTGGAACAAGCAACAATGGAGAATTATATGGTGATTTAGAAGGAATTATTACTCCATCTATTTTCATTTCCTCTATCAAATTATCAACTATGGGTGTCTGTGGCTTATTGGTAATCTGTAATTTGGAATAAAAAATGGCTTGGCTCCATCATCTAACAAAATTTTATGTTGTAGGACATTTGTTCTTCCTAGTTTATCTCCTTCTACGGCTATTACATTTCTATATTGCTCTAGCACTTGAATTAACTTGTTTCTATTTTTTGGAAAATCAGTTTTATTTACTTCCTGATTTATTTGAGAGTTTTGGCCATTTATAGAGAAAAATGCTTTTTCTTCTACTGTTAGTAAAGGATTGTTAATAGGTATTCCTATGCAAAAGATAGTGTCTGCGTGTAGTGTTAGTTTGTTATTTGAATAGTTTTGGACATAAGCTTCACAATTATCACCATTCATGTGGACTAGTGAATTATCCATTCTGACTACATCTGGCAATTCATCGTTCAACAATAGAACATCTTTAGCCCTTACGTTCTCTTTTGCTCTTGAATATATTTTTGTTAAGCATTTTGGGTTTAAAGTTACTGCTCTATTGAGTATAAATTGTATTTTATTATCATCAACCGTGCTAACGCAACATATCTCTTCCTCTTCTATGCCTGAAAAATAACAACGTTCTGCATTTTCAGTGGTTTCTTCTGTTACTTCTATTATACTATTTATATCTGATTTCTTTATTTTATCTAATAGCAATACTTCATTTAGTACTTTCCCTTCATTCTCGTAACTCATTCTACATTGCTACAGTTATTAGTACATGTATCTGTATAGGTATTTGTATAAGCATCTTGATTTTCGTTATATTCAGAGTTTCTGTGATCACCATTATTTATAACTGAGTAATTACTTGAATCTGAGTATATATCATCTATTTGTGCATATTTCATTGATTCTGTATTCTGTAATGGTGGGAATTCCTCTTTTCTATGTGTTTCTATTTTCGTATGTCTCCCTGGCTTGTCGAAACTGTCTCAGACAAATTGATCAGATTTGGGTGAGGCTTTTCTTCGTCAAGCGTAAAACATACGCTCTTCTGACAGTCCTCTTTCAGACTAATCTTTCCTTCACTGCTGTCTAGTATTATTCCACATCTTTCATTAAATTAAATGAAAATAATACTTGTGCGGGGAAAAATCTGTCTTCTAGAACTAGAAAACTTTCGACAAATTTGTGTGACAAAATGTCTATTTCCAAGTTCACTTTTCCTAGACTTCTAATTTGTTTACCTGCTATTCCCTTTATAACTTAATTCTGACTCTGAATCAGAGTTTCTGAAATGCCTAAATATCTGGTTAAAGTTGATCTATCTATTATATTCACTGTACTGCCTGAATCTATAAGTACAGTACATGTCTATCCACTTATTGGAATCTTCACAATAGACAAATCCTTTCTGTTTATTTCTTCTTCTTTCATGGAGAATACTACTTCTTTGCTATTTATATAATCTTGAAGGGAATTATTTTTTCTTCTTCTGTGAAGGGTTTAATTGTCACTGGCTTGAAGAGTTATGTGGATTTGGACGGCTGTTGTTTACTTTTATTACTTTCTTATTGGTTCCCTTATTATTGAACCAACAGCTTTTAGTTAAATCCCCAACCTTCTTGCAAATTGCACAGCTTTTAGGCTTTCTGCACTCATTAGTGGAATGATTTGTATACCCACAATTTTCACATGCTGTCTTTGGTCTTGCTTATGAGCTGAATAATTTTCTTGACTTGAATTATTTGTGTTTGAAGATTGACCAGGCTTATATGTCATGGGTGGACCATTCCTTGAGTAATTCTGTCTTCCTTTCTGGTTAGGATTCCATTTTCTGTTATGCTTCTTCTTAATGTTGGTTCTGGATTAGTAATCTTACTAGGCTAAGTCTCTCAGGAGAAGTTTGAATGAGATGAACAGCAGAGTTTCTTTCTTTACTGTGCAAAGAATTAGAGTTACAAGTACAACTACAAAAGTTATAAATATATTGTTGGACAGTGGCAATATTTCTGCTTCTGTACTCAACGACGGCCGCCGGTCCTCTCTGGCTTCTGTCCTTCTCAAAATGAGCCACCCTCGGTTCGAATTCGGCACCACCTCCTTAGGCGGTGCAGAATCTGGTTCTCCGCCCAACTGGATTCTTGATTTGTGGAGCGGTCTTTCCTTATCTTTTCCCCATCCCTTTTTAGGTGGGGTTAACATGTTAATTCCTCCTTTTCCAGGCAGAGTCAATAATTTAACATGTTAATACCTCCTCCTGGAGGCGGAGCTCCATCACCGAATGAAGCTGAGTATGTTTGGTGCGAGGTCACAGCCCAAAGATTTTATGACGGTCTTTAAGCTTTTAATTGCAATGGTGTTATGGTTCGACATCCTGTGACTAAGGTTTTGCTGATCAAATTCTGGCTCATACACCAAAGCTCAATTCTCTCTCTCTCTCTTCCTCTTTCTCTTTCTCGTTATTTTCATTGTACTTACTCTGATTATTCTCTCTCCTTCTTTTTCTCTCTCTCTCATTATTTTCGCTGTACTTTGATTATTCTCTCTCTCTGTTTTTATGTTACCCTATCTATTATTATTTCTTATAGCTATAGTTCATTAATATTGTTTTTTAGGTTATGCTTTTAACATTTTAAATTTTTCTTAATATGATATTTGTAAAAATTCTATTTAATGTAATTCAAAAATCCTTCTATTGATTTGCATAGATACGCTTTTAGTAAAGTTTTACTGATGTTAACTAAATAAAATATCCTATTGATTTGCGTAGATAGGATTGTAGTATAATTTCCCAGATGTTAACTAAAACCCACATCACTGGCATTTCTATGACTAGTTTTTAATGTATTTTATGATTCCAGGTAAGGTTGGCCTTCTAATTCACCTGTCATGAATTAAAGGGACTGGAGTTTAATTATGAAATGCGTTTTGGCCTTTGGAATTCATTTTCTATCGAAGTCCATATTCCAAAGCCTGGGTGAGGAGAAATTTCATTAGTAAGTGACTTTTTGTTTAAATGTGGTTTGGTGCAAACTGAAGCGAAGCTATTTCCTTTCAGTAAAGTTATTTTAGCACATTAAGGTTCTTTGAGGATTTTAAGTAACTATCTTTGAGGATTTAAGAAAAAATTAAGCTTTAAAGTAACTATTGTGGTTTTGAGTACAAGTGTCGACTTGAGGTTTTTTATAAGAGTGCAAGTGTCAACTTGAGGTTTTTGACCAGTGCGGTAGATCTAAAGGCCTGTCAACACGACCGGGCCTGATCGGCGGACCTCCTCTAACGGGCACACTTGACAGGCAAACCGTCAAATTGCCCGATGGGTCTAGTAGCAAAATCACCATGGTGGTGCCCGATGGCTTGAGCTTCGACCCTGGCAGACGTACGTTAACCATATAGATTTCTTTTATCGAGCCATTCTTTGCATCATATTCTCTTCTTTTTCTACTTTTTCATCCAACACAAAGCAATTACCATGCTACACAGTATCATCCTTGCGGTAGGCAACATGTTTATCGTACCGCACTGAACACACTACTGGCATCGTCTGGCACACCCACCTCTCCATCGCCTCACCCGTGTGGACAACATTCACGGGTAAGCCCACCAGAATTTGCCCGTCAACCCCGGAGCACGCCAATCAGGCCTACTCGTGTGGACAGGCCTTAACCCGTATACCTCTGTGAACTAGACTGTGGCATTTGACGTTTTTATATAGAATTTTACTTCCTGAACAAGAATTTAAAGTAATATTTTTTCAGTCGGCTGTAATTAACCTGTAATTTACCTTTGCACTTTATCCTACGGTAAGGGGGATCAATAGTATTGCGGGGTTTTGGGTTGGTAAAACACTTGTGAGAATTATGCCTTACAACTCTATCCTACAGTAAGGGGGACCGATGGGAAAGCGGGGTTAAACACTTGGGGGAAGGTTTTGCCTTGTTATTGTGTTATTTCCTTTTATTTATGACATTTGAAACACGAAATAAAAGCTGAAATAAAACAATAAATAAACCAATGGAGCAGTTGCATAGTCGATATCCACCTATTACTACTGCTATCACGACACTGAATCCTACTGCTCATGCACCAATCCTACTGCGCATGCGCCATGTTATAGGGGAGCTTTTGTTTCAGACACTGACTTGCTAAATGAGAGAAATAATACCCCTATGTTACACTTCTAAGATTGCCTTCCTTTAAGGGGGTATACGGGGGTCTCCGCTCCTTGGTCAGGTAACCTGTTCTACTAGGTTAGGTTAGGTTGGTTAGGTTAATAACATAAACTATATGTTACTTTTCTAAAATTACCTTTCTTTAAGGGGCGGTACTTGGGGCGAAGCTGCTGTTGAACTCTATCCTCCTCCACCCATTTAAGGTAAGGTTCCTAATCTTTATGTACTTTATTTAGTTATATCAATTGTGCTTTGGTGTTCCAAAGGTTTAGTACTTTTGATGTCGGTGATATTTATTGGGATTTGTTATTTCCCACCATATCCCTGTGTGGCTTTATCAATTTGTACCTATGCCCTCCTCTCTCTCAATCCCCCTCCCTGTCCCCCCCTTGTACCGTTATGTATCTTCAAAGGTAAATTTCAGTTTAATTACAGTCGGCCAAATAAATATTACTTTTAAATTCTTGTTCAGTAAGTAAAATAACATAGGAAAACGTCAACTGCCATAGTCTACTTTACCGCAGAATGCGGACTTAGAATTACCAACTGAACTTGTCGAAAAAAATAACTCTACCCTAAACTTGTTGAAAAAAAATAACTCCATCATACTGTCGCAAAGGAGCAGCTTTATCATATGCGTGAGGCTTCACCATTAGAACAGCAACTCAAAAGTCAAACTCGCACCAAAAACATACTGGAAAAGACAAAGCTTTAGAGCTGTGTGTAACTTACTCAAAACCTTGTAAATTTCGGACGTTTACTCTAGACAGAATATTAGTCCAATAATTAAAGTGAAAAAATATGGTCAGGTTGAAAAAAATTGCTTTATTTGGTTTTTCAACTGAAATCAATAGGAAATCAGGTCTACTATTCCGGATATAAATTCTACCCTGATCTGCTCACTGCTAATGCCCTAAAATTGCCCAAATTCAAGATGACCGACACTATGCTACCGCATGCCAAAATTACCATATTGCTACCGTATGCCATAATTACCATATTATCCAGACTATTAGAGCTATAAATCCAAACAAAATGTTTAACCCCATGTTTTTCAGGCCAAGGGATTCCTTTAGCATGGTAATATTTGCTTGTATGTGACCTATTTTCAGATAGTTGCAATCAATAACAATTAACTAATGATTTTGCTTTGCCTTATTTGTAATCTACAGCATGTTCTCACCTGCTATTTGCAATGTTTCTAGGTTGATAATGTTTGAATTTCATTTCATTTGTATAGGTTGTATGTGCATGGATTAATTGCATGATTGTAGTGTGGGTCGATAAACTAAGATTGAACAGATATGACGTGTGTCATCTGTAGAATTGTGATTAATAATCTAGGCAAGCCCAAAGAGTATGTCAAGCTGGCAAATAAAGGGTGTGCTGGTATTAACAGTGCAAACAAAGAGAGAAACTTAGACCTTCAAGATGCGGGCTTTAACAAAAATCATGATATCCTTGTGCACAAAGTCTGCAGGAGTGGATACACAAATTCCAAAACCATCAAGTCTGCCAAAAAGCGTGATTCTTCTGAAGTGGGTAGGCAAACCGGAAATCAGAAGAGGAAAATATCTTTGATTTCAAAACCACTGCCTGTTCTGTGGAGTGTTTGCCGAGATGTCTCTAGCAAAGAAAAATCCTACCAAAGCTAGCTTTAGATGCAGTCATGTTATGACTTTAGGATTTCAAAAGAATATCATTAGTCACTGTCACATCAGGGAGGATGATTGGGCCTTGAAAGTAAAGTCTCATCTTTCTATGATAAATGATCTACTAGCTGAGGAGGTTCTATACCATCACGAGTGCAAGGATCTGTTCATGAAGGGAAAGGCTCCTCCAGGATTTGCATCTGACGAGTGCAGATCTTTCAACAAGAGAAAAAAAGTTGGTTGACCTAGAAGCAAATCCAAAGCTGATGCTGTTCAGCATGAAATTGATTTTCTGGAAAACAACGACGATGAGACCATCACACTGCAATACTTTCACCTACGTAGCTATGATGAGAGAGCGTGGCATGACTCAGGAGGAAGTGTATCCTCAAGCAACTGAAGCAAACGCTGGATAACCACCATGGTGCAAGGGTATTAATTACCACCATCAGACAATGTCCTAATATTGTTACTCTGAAGTCCAATGTTAAAACTGTTATCCAAGAAGCACATGACAGAGCAAGTGAATCGAAAGAACTCTATGATAAGAACAGAATTATTGAAACAGTTGGGGAATTCATGAGAACAGTGAGAAGATTCATGGAACTTCATAATTTGGAGTACCCATATTCAGAAGAAATGTGTTCTGTTAATTCAAATATTGTATACCTCCCTTATTCATTGTGAATGCTCTTAAACAGCATTATCAAGAGCAGAAATGTACAGTTGCATGTGGCCTGGTCAGGCTAACAAGCAATCCACATGCCCTCACTCATTTCTTCCACCCTACAAGTTGGTCTCAGTTTGACACCCGAAAACAAGCATGGTCACCGTGATCTGGTTAACAAGATCAGCAAACTTGGCTTCTGTATACACAAAAGCAAACAAGTATAGATGCAATGGTGCAGCAGTGCAAGGTGTTGATCTCCCAAAAGAAACTGCAGGCTCTTTTCTCCAGTAACAATCAAACAATGTTGACCATGTCTCCAGAACTGTAGATGGCCATGGGTTAATCCATGTAATGGGCCAAATGGCAACATTTACCCCAGTAGTTAAGAGCACCAGGAAAATCCCACGATGCAAAGTGGACATATGTGTCATCAAGCAATTAGCTCAAGTGAATCTGGTTGAACAGAGAAATCCAAAGACAGTTCTTTTCAAAATTGTGTATACCAATATTGAAGTGTTTCAACGAGACATACAAAATGACAGCCCCGATTTGATGTGGACAGTAGCCTTCCATCTTCCAAAACCACAACCTATGTGGTCAGGTTACATGCATATGCTACATCACAGCATTCCACATCCTGGAAAAAGCTGACATAATCCTGCCCATGATTGATCCCACGCCATCTCACCCTACTTGTGTGCGCTCCATGTTGGAGTATATTATGGACCATGCTAGCAGGTACAACACAACTCCAGTCATCACCTTGGACCAGCATTTGTGGTGGATAGCTTTCATAATCATTGAAGCTCAGCTAAAAAAAGAAAAAAAAAGTCCAACACATCATATGCCCGTTTGACCAGTTTGTATATGCAGTATATGCTTTATCACTACAGAAATGCTGTTGTCATATTTGATGGCCATGGAAGAGGTCCCATACCAAGGATTAAGCACACCAGAGACGTGCCAGCTTAAACATCGAAACAGACATTAACTTTAAGCCAGAAAGTAGTTGACCATGAAGAAGAAGTCTTTCCTTGCAAACTCCAGGAACAAACAAGTTCTGCAATTTACTGGTCATGAGCTGAAAATAGAAATCTTATGCAACTGTAAGCCTGGAAATACCCTTGACTTCGAAAGAGTGGCTAGTTTCAGTAGCAAAGTGGTGTCCAGGTCGGTCAATATACCTCCTGAATCTCTTCCACCCACCTGTGATGCTGCCAAGTATCAAAGTTACAGTGTACTACCAGGTATGGACATGGTAAGGCAATCATCTTGATCCAATAAAGTCAGGTTGGTTTATCCACAAAGACCAGAATTTAGAGAAACTCAAGCCAATGAGGGTGCAGAGGGATGCCGCTCCAGCATCTTTGTTGAAAATAGTCAAATGCAACTATCATGTCAAGTGTGACAAAAATATTTGTTCCTGTCGCAAAAATGGACTGTTGTGCACCCTGGCTTGTGGTCACTGCAAGGGAATCACCTGAACCAATGCTGCAGTGAACAGTGAAGCAGAGCTTCTGGATGATACAGCTTCCTAGATATTAAATTTGGGAATGCATTTAAGGAATGTTGTCACAATAAAGCTTCAATATCTCCTCAATCTTATTGAAAATGCTTTAGATGAATTTCCTGACCCCCAAAACATGGGAATACATACCTTGTTTGCATTTATAGCATTGATAGTTAAGAAGGAGTTTAATTTTTTTGTATTAAATATTTGCGATGGTTAGTGCCAATTTAGGGCATTAGCAGTGAGCAGATCAGGGTAGATTTTTTATCATGGCTATTAAACCTAATTTACTGTCAAAATCAGTTGAGAAACAAAATAAAGAAATTTTTTCCAACCTCAGCTCTTTAATTACTGGACTATATGGGCAAATGCCTACAGAATTAGTTACAATGACTGCCAAAGATTTGTACAGGAGTAAACACGCAGCAAGATTCGAAATTTCCCTGAATAATTATACAGTATTAGCAATAATACAGCCAAGTTCCAGTGTCACCTTGCAGAAGCCCGGGGTTTATTATAACTTGGCTAATGACGGGACAACAATCGATGGAAATCTCAAAGTGCCAAAGGTAGTCATCTAGTCGCTCGATAAACCTTTTCATAAACTCCACAACACGATCAATTACGCTGCTATAAATTAAGGATGAACTGAATACCCCACTCGTGAGGAAAAACGGAATTACTTAGCAAACTCCTGTTAAACGTCCACCACCCAGGAAGATGTTGCCATCGAAGGCTCAATTGAAATGTCAGAACTGGAACAATGTTGTCATTCGCCAAGGACTCTGAAGTCTTAGTAGTGTCTTGCTTCTTGGAACGTGACCAAAATTGCAATACATGGATATCCTTGAAGTCGCAAATTTCGTTAGTATTATTTTTATTTATTGTTACTTCCTACTCCCTTCTTTTACTTACCTTTCATGGAGGTTTAAAATACAGCACGCAATAAATAATTTCCCCGAACGTAACTCGCCATTTGATTTTGGCGCTCACAAAGTTATTGGTAGCGTAAAGGTGGCCTCACACTTGGCCTTTTTTTCTCCAGCAGCGAGCTGTTGCTGCCGAAAATGGAAAACCGGGAGCTTTTAGCTTGAGATTTTGGCTTCCCGACTGGATGGGAAGCAGCAAGCACGAACCGCGATCGACCGCATAGTGTAAACAAACGAGATGGCTGTTGCTGATCGTCCAGTCAGGAAGCCAAAATCTCGAGCCAATAGCTCCTGGTTTTCCATTTTCGGCAGCAACGGCTCGCTGCTGGAGAAAAAAAGGTCTAGTGTGAGGCCACCTTAAGCCTGTCGCATATTCCTTTCCATCACTTCGCTGAAATAATTTTTAATTCGCGTGGATATTTTGTCATAACGATTGTATCGAGATATTCTGTATATACATATATATTTTACATTTACATATCCGTGTTGTGTACCGTATAATTGGATACGTCAGCCTAAAACTTGCTACACTGGTATATGATTCGCAACCAAGTAACAAATAATATTAGTGCCATTAGACGTGCTTGGCCCTTGCATTACTGCTAAGAAACTGACACCTGAGTTTTCCTGCAGGATGTTTATATAGTTTTTTTTTAATTACTGAAATATCCAGGCTGCTATTTGTGACTAGTGTGTTTTGCGCATTTGTTTAAGATATTATCTCGACTGATTTTTTCGTTTTCCTTTTGTTCAGGTAGAAACGTTACTTCCTACAATATACATATGTATATATATATATATATATATATATATATATATATATATATATATATATATATATACATATAACGTATACATTATATATACATACACACATACTGGGTATACATGCACACTAAAACAAAGGGGCTACCAATATGTCTCATAGGTCATAAAGTACTTAGTTGCTTGCTATCAGCTGTCATGTTCGGATTTCATTGCAAACATCTGCTAAGCAAGGGTGTGCAGCATGCAAGGTAATCCACTAGGTATGCTAGCAAGTATTTGGATCCTAACTTAGTATATACCTCTCTCGATAACTGACGACGATACATTTGTTAACTATAATTCCTCTAGGATGTATGTTAATTATTCCCGAAGTGTAGCGAACTGGACATTAAATCATATTTATGGCTTAATCTCTCTAAATAATATCGAAAAAAGATTCGGATATTAGTCGACGATCGACCAGTATGACCCGGTTTCGGTAAATTCATTGGCCACTGCTCGCATTAGCCGCAATTTATAGAATCACTTACCACACATACAAATGATTTATTTGATGCCACGTTGTCCTCCTACCTTCTCAATTTCCCCAAAGTTTTTGGATATATTGATCAATCTATCTCTGCAAGACTTTAATCCTTATTATGGCAAATCGGTGGATTACGAACCTATGTACCTTGTCGTAATTAGTCATATATGTAATGATCAAAATGACTTTGCATTCTTTGGTGCCATTTATAAGCTCGCCGTTGAATCACCTTAACAAAAATGTGTTCTAGACTATCTTTGTCTGTTCATTGCCAAAACTTTGTCGAGGACCATGGGTCATTATGACGCCATCTTATGTTAACTAATAATAATAGTAATTATATCCTTTATTTCAGCTCCAGGCCATATATATATATATTGTCAGGATCAGTCGTTTTGTTTGAACGATCCTGGTTGGGTAGTTTCCCTGTTTCTCCTGCTTTTCGGTATTTTCGTCTACATGACGAGTTTACTTTTGTCACACTGTGAGTGACCGAGTCAGTCAGGTTCTGGGTGGCAGACAGACAGGTTCTTGGCAATACTCAGCCAAGAAGGCAGTAGCTGAGTAGCAGTATGGTTACTTGATTTGAGCAGCAGGTATGGGTCACCTGTTGTCTTTGGCAATTGAAAGCAGTTGCAGCATGGTTACTGGATTTGGACAGCGGGTGTTGGTTACCTGTTGTTGTCTTCGGCAGCTGCAGGATGTAGTAATCTGTGGAGCAGTGTATCCAGTGGGACGGTCTACCCGTTGTCTTTTCGACTTCGCTGCAGTCATGTGTAATTTTGGATGTGTTCCTGTCAGCAGTCATGGGCTGTTGTGGTGACTTGACGGTGATTGTCTGGTGATGTACTACATCCTCTTTGACAGTAGAGACTGTCTTGACGTCTCTGTAGAGATTGTTATTTTTGAGTGGCGTTGCCTGAAGTTCTGGTATTACCTTTGAGGTATTGTTGTTAATGTTATTTATACGGTGTATGTAATTAAATTTCTTATTATTGGTGCGGTGTGAATTTAATCATTTTTTATGCTGCTTTGGTGATTTATCACTGTTATTATTATGCTGCCTATTTTTGAGGTTTACTGACTTAATCAATTGAACATGTTATTGTGCATGATGATTGTTTATTTAGTGTAGAGCAAGTGTATGGCTCGGAAATTTATTTGCTATTTAAATGTATATTTTGAATTTGATTATCATTGAATTTTTACTGCCGCTGTTAAGTATATATCTTATGTTTGTTGTTCTGTCAGAGAATATAAATTGCCTAATGATTCATATATTTGTAACTTCAAGTGTTAATGATCATGTAATGTCTTTAAGTAACCTAGAACCTGTACTCATTTGTAAATATGAACATATATGTAATAAATATTTCTGATTTTTTTTTCACACCCTCCTGTGATATGTCTGTTACTCCGGCTATTTCAGACCCATATTTTAATTTTTATTGAAAGAACCTGATGAACCATCTGATTCATAACAATATATGCATATGTATATATATATATATAATATATTATATACATATATATATATTATATATGATGAACGGTACGAGAACACTATACAGTATACTAAATTAAGTGCGATAGACAACTATTATAATAATAATAATAATAATCAACAATCCACAACCTAGATGTATCCCGTGACATCATCTTAAATACACGGATAATCGGGAAAGCACCTGACTTGCGCCGCCTTAGCCAGATTGAGGCAATCCTCATTTAGGAGCATAAGCCATCTTTAAACACTATGCCAAGAGGCTTTTCTCTTGCCAACAACCAAATAGAAGAAATACCGCCATACCGCAATAGACTGGCGATACTAACAATGACAACCCCGACGGAGAATAATAAAAAGCCAAAATAATACTATCCGCGACGTTACTCAGTAGTTGGCCAATCAGAATTCGGCCCGCGATGACATCAAGCAATCACGGAGATCTGCAACACTACAGCAAAGAACCATCTGGTCCTGAGACTGACTTGAAGTTGGCCCCAACAGCCAATGGGAGACCAGCTCCGCACGCGCAGTCAACCAAGGCTGGCTTAATCTTGAACAACTCTGTCCTCCAATTAGTTCCTCACTCACCCGTCGCCAACAGGATCTCGGGAAAAACCAGACCAAACTTCGCGAGATATATATAACTATGATAGAATTACATAATTGCATTTATCAGGATTATAAAAATTATATTGAACTCTATGAAATATAATACTCTTAGATTTCATTCATCAATACCACCTCCAATATCGTATCGTATAATGACCAGTATAGGCACGTAAGGATAGGTCCATTGCTTAACTGCCTTAACAGTAACGAAAAAGCCGCTGAAGAAAAATAGAGAAAATCCTCTACAAAATTTAATACTGCTGAAGAAGCAATAACATTCAATTAAACCTGTCATTAAAAGTGGGTCTCCTACCAATATGATAATAAAAATGATAATTCCAGGCAGAGACCAAACGCCAATACATAATTTCGGTAGTTTTCTCAAACGTACGAGCAAATATCCTCAAGGACAGCTTGTTTCGGTGTTTGAAAGTCCCTGCCTGGCTTGGTAAGGCAGTTGTCGTTGGTCGGTTTCACATTTCATTTGCGTTTCGGATCTTGGTCATTGCTATACGGGGGGATTGTTGTTCCTATTGTGAATAGACACTGCTAGATTTTTGTGCGTGAAGGCATCCTTTGTCGAGGATTATTGGGTTGGTAAGTGGATACTGTTCTTAGTTTTGCGTTTTGTATTTCTCAAATATTGAGTGTTTAGATTGTCGCACCTGAGCTATGAAGTTTGCCGTATTAAGTTTTCGGTTTTAGAATCTTGAAATGTAGTTTTTTGTTGCAAATGTGTGGAATTAACTGCTTTAGAATGTTTGTTAGGCATTATTGTAGTATTCCCGCTAACAAAGTATTTAAGACGTGTTTTCGAAGCCTGTTCTTTACTAAGCTGAACTACTATGAGATTCAGGGCCTCTGTAATACGGTTTTTTGGACTTTGCTCCTTATCAAAGCATCGGATGTAGCTGAAAGTTGACATATGTATATTTTACAACCACACACAAATTTTGTCAGCATTATCAATAGCCTAAACCCGATAGTTTAAATTTTTATAGAGTAAAAATTATCTAGCCGACGTCGTGGCCAATGATTACGAGCCAAGAGTCGAAAAACATTCATTACGTAAGCAAGGTAAACACACCTTTGACGAAATGTTGCCCCACCTATTCACCAGACAAACTCATTCACCTTGTCCCATCGGCTCTGAAACCCAAAGACTTTATGAATGGCGGAACGATACATAGATGTGGGTGGGGTATCTGTGCTAGCGTAGTAATACTACTACTGTAGCAGTAGTGCCGCAACAGTATAGCAGTAATATACATGAATTAAACGTTTAGACTAACTGCTGTGATCCTTGAGGATCATTTAGCACTTCTTACAACTACTCAAGAAGTGAGTTTTTATAGCCAGAAGTTACATTTTCTAATCCAACAATGCCCATGATAGCCTTCAGTGTCATCCTGAATTATAACGAGGCCAAAGTGGGTGGAGCCTCATTAAGTCATCATTCTGACGATAATTATGGGCCAAAATACGGTACCGGCTATTTTTTTTTTCAGTAAATAGGTAGATAGCCAATAAATAAAAATTGCTTTACATTGGATATAGCAGTTATCAAATCAAGCTTGTCTACTATGTTTTTGAAAATTACCAACGATTCCCTACATCTTGTCAATCTGATTGTGACCTATAAAGTAGACTGTACTTTCTTAGGAAACTTATTTTGAGAGTTAGACTAATAATCGAAATGTTTTTGTATTTATTAACATGTTTTGTTGGTTTGTTCACTATGACAATTATCAGTGGAGAGGTTTCAGAGTTCATAAAGGTGTGCTACTTTGATTGTATTTAAATTTGTGTCATTGTTGCCAGAGGTCTAGCCTTCGTTACGTATATTCAATCATCCATCGAGAAAGGGGGAAGAAATGATGTCATAAGTTACGTAACGAGTGCGTTCGAAACCTTTTCTCTGATTTAAGTTGGCCCGTCTTCAAAAAAAAGTCACTTTTACATTATAAGTACCAAATCTATTCAACCTACGTTAATGCAGAATACAGTCGAAATTTATGTGTAGATATAATGTGTATTCTGAATAAGCGTTATATTTATGAAATGCATAGATAAAAAGTTATTGCGAAAAAACCGTGTTACAGAGGCCGTGAATCTCATAGTAGACTGTTTAGTAGTAATTCTATGCTCATTGGTTTCATGCTAGTAATATTATGCAGCGCTACGGATGTTATTTTAACTTTGCGCTGGAATGGAGCGAGTCTTAACGATGCAATAAGTTTTAAAAGTTTCCTGAGGATTACTCATGAGGCTTAAACTAATGACGCTTATCAGTATTTATAAAGCATTTCGTTAGATCTATATTACTATTCCGCGGCGGCCTAGACTATGGCAGTTGCGGTTTTTCTATGCGGTTTTACCTCCTGAACAAGAATTTTAAGTAATATTTATTCGGACGACTGTAACCCCCAAGGGCTCGTACTAAACACGGCGAAATACATTTGACGCCCCAATTCCTGGTGGCTTTCGTATTCGCGGGGACGAACGATGCGGAATCCTTATTTAGAAATACCAGCATTTCTTGCTGATCATTCTCTTGGCAGTTTAATACTTTAACAAATCCAATGAACCCTGCTGATGGTATCCAATAGTCAGACCTTGGTTCTTTCCACTTGCTAGGATATTTTGGTCTTTAATATATTCTTTTTTTTATTTAGGGTCTGGGTGTGTCATTAATTAAGCGTGCTACAATGAGTTATGCAACGAGTTATGGAGTTTTTTAGATGTACCTGTACCTTATGGCTGAACAGGATTAATAGGTAAGTGTTGACAATGGATTTAACAGTCCCTCAGAATTTGGAGGTTTAGGTCAAAGGTGAAACTTAGATTTGAGAAAAAAATTGATTTGTAATTCGTAAATAGCTTTTTTTCCATTTTTAAGTTCCGCCAAATTTTTTAACTTCTTTTTTTATAATCAAAACTTTTAAGTCTTCATTCTAAGTTGAGGCTATTGTTTTGATGCATTTAGTTTATTTTTTCTGATTCAAACCCCGTTTTAAGAATTTTTAAAACTCATTTATAAGTTTTTTAAATTTTCAAAAGTTAAAAATTTATTTTTAACAGCCTTGCAAAATTTCAGAAATATGAGAATGTTTCCACTTCAGAAATTGAATTTTAGTAGTATTTAGTTTTTATTTTTAATTAGCTCAGTTTTACTTTTTTAACCCTTTAAAAGTTTGTCAGTTTAATTTGAAAGTTAATTCTTGAAAATTTATAGCTATGTCTAGCTTTTTTTTTATTAATTGTATAAATGTGTTTAAATAGTTTTAAAATTTTGCCTCGAGTAAGTTTTCGCCTAGTTTGTTTTTTTTAGAATTTACTTGTGAATTTTATTAAGTCTGTTATTTTGGAATTTTGTAGAGTTTTTTAACAATAAGAATTTTCTAAGCGTTTGAAGAATTATTTCAGCTTCAAAAATTTAGTTAATATTTGCGTTCAAAGTAAAATGTTGCTTTAAAAGTACAGTAAAATGTCTTCTTTAAAAGTAAAATGTGGCCTTTAATCAAAGTTAAAAGTAAAATGTTGCCTTTAACTTTTAAGTTAAATTTTGTTTAAAGTAAAAGTTTTCTTAAAATATTTTTTGCCCACTTCCCAAGTCCACCTTTGGCGGGGTGGCGGTGCCACCTGTAGGCAAAGGTGGACTTCCTTGTGCATGGTGACTTTAGTCGCCATGCACAACAGGAAGTTCATCTTCAAACCGCCTCAATGGCGTGGTTGGTATGGTGTATGCGTCCCACCTCGGTGGTTGCGAGTTTCTATTCTCGGCCATTCCATTGAGGAGTGAGAGATGTGTATTCCTAGTGAAAGAAGCATACTCTCGACGTGGTTCGGAAGTCGCGTAAAGCCGTTGGTCCCGTTGCTGAATAACCTGTGGTTCCATGCAACGTAAAAACACCATACAAACAAAGCAGGAAGTTCATAAAAAAAAGTTACTTTAGGAGAAGTTTGACAGCACAATAGGAGAGGGTATCACAGTACCTGAACCCTTTGTTTTGGCATAAGATGTAAGGTTGAATTTATTTGTGAGAACTGGGTAGGATAATTGTAACATTGAACTTCTTTCCCACTAATGAATAGGAACTACTGTGCATTTCAGGGCCGTGTCTAATTGGTTCTTGTCAATAAAATCTTACCAAAGCATCGGATATGGGTCATGTTTTGGTAGTAACTATTTGAAGCCACGGCCATAATTGGCAACAATATGCACTATTGTCTAATGTTGATAATTAAGGCACTTATCGGAGCAAATCGCAGAAATTTCAAGGGAAACTTAGCTAGATTTAGTAAGCATCCGGAGGGAGGCTACTTGTGACGTAAAGTATGACTTCAGGCTTAATAGCAGTGTTCCCAGTAGTGTGATAATGATCGTGGAAACAAATATTTCACCCTCTTGTTGAGAATTATCGAGAATGACGATAATATTACGGTTTCCATTGGTGATACCACGGGTAATGAATAAGAATTTGGTATACGGTAAAAATATAACAGTATTATAACAAAGGAATTTGGTAAATATACATAAGGCACTATTACTATTTTCATTGTAGTAGTACAGTTTTACGTTGACTATATGAATATATAGCTATTATAACCCAATTTCTATTCACATTTTCTTGATCAGTCATACAAAACTTTTGGAACTGGTGAGACACAATCATATTGAAATGAAAATACGATACTAGAGGTGTTTGGTAAGATATTTTGCCCTGATATACCTGGTAACCTTGCATACTAGTAAACATCGCCGAGTCGCCGACGACAGGGCAAAGCCAGGTTATACGTGACTGCTGCTTCACCTATGGCAAGCCTAGCAAATTGTCCTCGTGGCAGCAAGACTGCTTTAGTTTTGCGAGCTTTTGCAGTATGCAACAAAGAAAAAAATCTTTAGCGTCATATGCTAAATATTAAGAGGTAATTGCTTAACAAGGTGATGCACAAGCACCAAACGATTTAGACAAGGGAACAAAGCTGACCTTTGTAGGGGTAGTACTCGAATGACGAGTATGAAAATATTTTGTTCACATCAAGGCCTCTAACTGTTCAGACCAAGATTAAACAATGGCCGAAGTTTCTTGACTGATAAACTATCTTGCTGACTAGCTGTAACGACCATTTTTAAAAACTTGCCTGTCCTACTGACCTTACACAAACACAAATTATATGTATGTGCTTCTATTATCCTCGTCCCTGTCGTCGAAGTATGAATAATAATAATGAGTGATATTAATAATAATAATAACTATGATGAAAATTGTGATAATTATCAGATTAATAATATTGTTATCAATACTTTACATGGCCGTGCATAGGAAAAAAATCTTATCAAATTTTTTTATTTATTGGCTAAATACTGGTCTTTATCCACACTAACCCTACGGCCGAGTGGCAAATTTCATTGGTATGACGTCGCATGCTGTGAGGAAGATTGTCCAGCGCAACAGATCAATGAGCTCGCCTCAGTCTGCTGGGGCAGTAATGCCTACACCACAAGTCTTAAATAATTTAGTGGGTGTCATTCGCCGCTTTGTTCACAACAAGTTTGCAGCAAAGCAAGTTTTTACTGTCATTCCGGAACCCCTAGGCCCCATCCACACGGTCGAGCTTTGCTCGACGAACTTTGTTCGATGTGACGTCAGAAGAGGAGAAACCGCGGCAAAGTTCTGACTTTTCTCGCCGTTTCTCCGCTTCTGACGCCGCATCGGACAAAGTTCGTCGACCAAAGCTCGACTGTGTGGACGGGGCCTAACGAAAGCTTTGAAGACGGCTACCATTATCTCAGAAACCACCTCTGAGATCTCGTTGTTGCGGTTTGTGCAAGATATGGGGTTCAAATTTAAAACTTCTCAACGAAAGATGTATCTTGCAAAAGAAGCCCTTGACGTGGTTTACCGTCTGGTCGGCGCTCTCGGGGCTCTGAGGCGCCACCGAGAGGAAGGGAGGCAGAAAGTATATGTCATTGAGACGTGGTTCACCACAAGAATGAGCCACAGCAGGGAGTGGGTGGACATCACACAGCCTGCTACCAGTGCCACGCATAGCTGACAGGTACTATATGGTGAAGGGGAGCGCTTCGTGGTAGTTGCAGCTGGCACAGCAAATGGATTTATTGAAAGTTCTTTAGTTACCCTGCAGAGAGTACCAGTGGCGATTACCACGTGGAAATGTCAGGCGAGCTGTTCATATGCTGGCTGACAACTCTGCTTCTACCTTTGCTGCCCGAACCGTCGGTGCTGGTACTTGACAACGCACCTTATCACAGTCGGCTAATAGACGCGTGTCTGTGTCCTACTACGGCAACCAAGAAAGCAGACTTGATTACTTGGCTGGGGAGCCGCAGAATCCCTGTCCCAGACTGTGCCACACGAACAGAGCTGCTGTTCAGATGCCAACAGTACCGGCCAAAACCACAGTACACCGTGGACAACATCATCCGAGAGTTGGGCCATGAGGTGGTCCGCCTGCCACCTGCCCACCCAGAGCTCGATGCCATTGAGCAGGTATGAGCGTGCATGAAACGTCACGTCTGCTCATCCTTGCGTCGATTCACCCTGGCAGACCTGCAGGCAAGACTGGAAGAAGCCAAGCTTTTGGTCACTGATAGGGTTTTGGCGTCTGCAGTGAAACTATCTCGAGATTTTGAGGATCGATATTGGTCATCAGACAACATTCAGGAACCTGTGGGACCTATCATTATCAACTTAAACAGCGATGACGAGGATACAGAAGACTTATGCCTGGATGATGATGATGATGAAACTGAATAAAAGTTACTTTGGGAGTGTGCTCTTGCTTCCACTTTGACCTTTGCTCATGCAGAAATTTTGCTCATGTGGAAATTTTACTCTCTCTATTTCCATCGAAAGTTTTTCACTTCTGGTCTGCTCAAAGCGTAAGACCCTTATTCACACAAATCTGTCTTAATCGCAACTTAAACAAACAGCATGTCCTTTTACATAATTTTATATTACCAGATGTTTTTTTTCATATTTCCTTCAATTTCGATAAAGTTCAGTGCAATCAATGGATTAGTGGATTATAAAAATTAGGGCATAGCCTAAGCGCTTTAACTATGAGTTACGAGTACCATTCAGCACTACAATGTAATTATGATGTAAATGAAATATTCAATATAATTAAAAATTAAAAGATTAAGTAAGTTCAAATTCATAAAAAAATAACATAAAACTGGGAATATAGGCTCATGATAACCACTCAATAACCCTACAACAACATTAGTGCCGGTTTCAAGCAAATGAATCAAGTGTATAGGAACAACAAATACTATACTAAACACTTTGGGTTTATTATGGGACTGATTATGCATTAAGGATGTTAAGGTTAGAACATTTGAGTTATTTTACATTCATTAGGCGGTTACACGTGAACCGGAACTTATGAGACAATATGAAGCAACAGAAACTCCAGGGTAACTGGTTTTCAGTGTGTGTAAGACTTGGTGCATATTTCTAGTTAAAGGAAACTTTAATTACGCCAAGGAACTGTATTACAGAATTAATATTCTCATTTTCTGCCCATTCCTTTATTGTACTTTTCTTAAAAGACATGATTCATCGGAAAGATGAGAGAGAGAGTGGGGTAAGTGTTTGTGTGTGTGAAACAGAGCAAGAATCCCATATACTAATACTATTCCCTCGGCTCCGGCGCGCGGCTGTGCCAAAAATTTTATATCTAATCTAATCTACTAATACTATTACTACTACTACCAACATCCGATTCTTCATTCCTTAAGTATATGGGCGGGGTGTCTAATAAAGTACGTCATACTAGAGTATCAATGAGTGGGATGGCCTTCGGTAATGACGTTTCACTAGCCTCCCTCTGGGTGCTTACTAAATTTAGCTAAGTTTCCCTTTAAATTTCTGTGATTTACTCCGATAAGTGCCTTCATTATTAACATTAGACATCAGTACATATTTTTGCCAATTAGGCCGTGGCTTCAAATAGTTCTTTCCTAAATACGATCCATATCCGATGCTTTCGAAAGATTTTATCGACAAAAACCTATTAGACACGGCCTTTAAATGCACAATAGTCTGATATTAATTCTTTTCTAATAAGCCTAGCTATCTTGGGGTTCAAATAAAATATTGACGCTACTGTCGTGGTCTTGTCGGGTAATTCTAATAGGCTGGTTAAACTGTCATTCAAGTTCGGACTCCGTAGTTTACGTCGTTTCGTAAGGCGCACGACAACTACCATCACCGCCCCCCCCACCTTTGCCACCTTCCCTCCCTCCTTTAGGCTCAAGCAAAGCTTTTTCCTCCAGCTCTGAAGCTAAGTAGCTTTTCGAACCCCTTCCTTACTCCGAGTTCTGACTTTCCCAATTTTTCGGCCCTTGGGAAAGGTGGGGGGGGGGGGGGGGGGTGTTTGTGCAGTTTAAATTCCCTTATGACTGGATGCTAAGGGATGAATGTTGGCAGATAGCAGTGTCTGCATAGCAAGGCACCGTTTATGGTTATGTAAGACCATAATTAGATGCGGTTGTTCCAGTGTGAGATTGGAGCGCCTCAGTGGAGTAATCGGTATGGTCTTGGCCTGCTACTTTGGTGGTCGCGAGTTCGATTCTCAGGCATTCCATTCAGGAGTTAGAAATGTGTATATTTGGTAACAGAAGTTCACTCTCGACGTGGTTCGGAAGTCATGTTAAGCAGTTGGTCCCGTTGCTGAATAATCACTGGTTCCATGCAACGTAGACACCATACAAACAAACAAACTGTGTAAGGTTGGCACCATATTAAATATATCTTGAAAGCACCCTCTCCTTTTATCTCCGTGGGAATTTGAAGAAATAACGGTAATATATATGGGATTGGTAATGGGAAGTTTACTGGTACGAAAGTGTAATGGTCTTAGAATAGCTGCTGTGACTAACTGATCAGGCTATTTTAGCTTGAATAGGGTAGGTTATGACACGGAAACTTTTAGTATATTCTAAAAGTATATTCTAAAACCAATCAAACCACTTTTCATATGCATAGGCCCTTGGTGCAGCTGCAGCAGACCATAACGATGACACTAGTACCTACTAGTGGAAAGCACCGCCTTGTGATAAAACTAAATATCCTGTTAGGATGGAAAGCAACGCCTTCCGTTGATACTGATTATCCTGTGAAGAGTCGAAGCCCTCTATATATCAGGTTACCCCCACAACTGGAACTTTGTTCGTAGATGCTTTGCGCAACCTACTATTCAGTAGTTTAATCATCTAAATTGGGATATGTAATAGTATTGACGTGTATGAAGACCAACGTAATACATATATTTGTAAACCTTTGTGTAAGTTTCTTGAACCCTAAATGTTACACGTAGCCTTGAAAGACAATTTCCTATGAAATCAAAGGGATGGAAGTTACTGGTTGGTTAACAAAAATGATTATTAGATTGATAGAAATAAAGTAACTGATTTTTTCCCGAACTTTGGTTACCACTTGCAGTAGTTTATGATGACTTAAACTAATATTAACAAAATAAGATTATATTTTGCCCTCTCTGATGACAGGAATGATATACTTATCAAAAATATTATTTACGATCTGAATCGCATTGGGCAGAGGACACTCAAACAGGTGACATGTTCGATAAAGGTTATAAATGAAAATTCCCTTGTTACATGAGATGCGTTCAAGATATTTTTAAGAAAGGAGCATACTTCGTTGAATTGAGTCGTAAGTGTTATCTAAAGGTTATAATTAGTTAGTAAAACGCGTTAAGCAGGCAGCAAATGCGCAATATAGTGATATTTTGCCTTGAAAGCGGTTATCGGATATGCATAGAGATTTTGAAGTTACTGAGATTGTCGATGGTTACTTCAACACAGGATTGAGCGTTGGACTTGTAATGTATGTATCGGGTAAGTGAAGCGATGGAAATGCAGGATTTTTGCGTAATGCATATTTTTAATCTAGTTGGTGGACTTGTCGCTGGCTCTCTGTTTTTGAATGTTAAAATTGCTCGAAGGATCTCGTTAGGATGGAGGTTGTGTTTCTTGTCCTTAGTTTTGGCGAAATGTTGCTAATAGTTTTAGATTTGAGATTAAACTTGAGTTCGCTCAGAATGGAGAGCGCCAGGACAATAACTTAGTCAATCGGAGGTCTCTCTCTCTCTCCTGACTACGATTCGCTAATTTAGAAATGTCATGGAAATGGCCAATTCCTTTTCCACTATGAAACCTACTACATTATGGGTGATGCCATTGCTGGCATAGCCCATTGCTAACAGGTATTTGAGAGAGGTCCAATGAACATTGCCACTTAGCTTCTACCTCTGTCCCTGTTTTGAAATCTGATGAATGAGGATTTGCTCTCTTCCTTCTTTTAGTGAATTGCCATTCAGTCATGGAACAACTTGGCCATTCATGAAACGGTAAACTCTAAGGGGTCGTCACGCCTAGCTTCGATGATTGATACCAACGATCGCTAAAAAAAAACAATTATTTTTAAAATTGATTTTGTGGTTTTGCTTGAACGCTGAAGTTTTTGATTCATCAGTACAACATTGAACCACATCAGTGTTCGTTTGCCTTTATCTGTTTGTTTTCATAATCACTCATACATCCAATCTCATTTTATAGTGGCGAAACTGGAAGCCAAAAAAAGCCCACAGAGGCTTTCATCGGTAAGCGGTGCTTACTCCTTGACTGAAATCCGCGGTGAAAGTGACCCAGTGAATTTTGACAGGGAACTTGGGAAAAGCACTCTTGGAAAAGACTTGGACGAAAATACCTGAAAATCGAAAGACCAGGAAATGAAATCTGGATTGCTGAGTGATATCGACGACACCTTCGCAAACGTGGAAATTCCCCCAAAGTCTTAATGAAACAAGGCAGAAATTACCCCTAGAGTTTCACCCATCTTCGGCTTAAATAGATTAAATGAGTGAGGGATAGAATAAATAATGAGAGAAATTTCTTTACTATTTCTAAGATACATCTGGCAAAAAATGAGCATTAGAAATTAGTATGGTACTAACACCTAGTCATTAGTAAACCGCTATTACAGTGCTTGCTATGTATTGCGTCACCAGGACATTCTTGGTTAAAAAAAAAAACAAGGCCTCATGTTTTTGCTCAGAAATAAAAACACGTATTTGACGATCTCAGTGTTTCCTCGTGCATCGAAAAATATTGGTAATGCGCGTGAAATTCAAGATTTATTAGTTTCTAATAGAAAAAATCATTCCTCCTTAAAAATGGATTTATGGATGTATAGATATGATCACCATTTCTTGGGTATAAATATTGTTCTTATTATCCTACAAAATGTTAATGGACTTAACACACACACACACACACACACACACACACACACACACACACACACACACACACACACACACATATATATATATATATGTGTGTGTGTGTGTGTGTGTGTGTGAGTGTGTATGTGTGTTTGTGTGTGTGTAATATACATTTCTCTTATATCACGTTTCCGATCTTGTCCTCAAGGCCGAAACTCTGAGGGGAAAAGGCGAAAAATGTTCCCACGTCGCTCCAAGTTTTATCTTCTGCCAACCGCTTTTTCAGTCGTTAGCTCGCCAAGGGTATATAGTTCCGCATTTTTCTCAATAGTTTTAGCCTTGAGGATAAGAGAACTTATAGGAATTGAGAGAAATGTTGACTTAAAACAAGAACCTTCTCGAGGTCCTAAGCATCCAGTAAGAATTGGCTACCAGAAAGACACACAAACACACACACGCACACACACACAATTGACAGACTAGCAAACTGGGAGTTGGTAACATAGAGCAAAAATCAGGTTTTAACAGCTAACCATCAAGACAACTATAAATATATTATTATCATGCTAACAGTTCTAAGGTTACATTTAGTTAAAGCTACAATAAGTTATAGGAATGCTGTAACCCAACCCCTTGGCTTTCGGCCCTCGCTGTGCCTTACCAATTGGTCCCACCCAAGGCCTGCATTCTGCATTCTATTCTTTCTAGCACCGTCTCATCCCGACCGCAGTTAGGGTACAGCTTGTCAATATTAACGAAAAGGAGTACATGGTTCATCGAACTTTCCTTAATGTTATCTACAGAGGTTAATTCGAGGGTAAACATTACACTTCGGGCTTTTTGCGATACGTCTCTGTTGACATGAAACTCCTAATTTTGTAGTTGGTTTAGAAATATACGAGGAATTCGTTTAGAAATCAAGCCAAACCCAGAAAACTTGCTCTCTCTCTCTCTCTCTCTCTCTCTCTCTCTCTCTCTCTTCGAAATCCAACTTTATCACTTCCTTCCAGCGAAGAAAATAACAATTCAAAGCCACAGTTGCAAAGGTAGCCGTTGGTGCATGTACAGTGCACCTGCTTGGGGTATGCCGGCTAATGAGACCCACCTCATTTGCACCAGGACGATGCTTCGAAGTCCTATAAAATGCAAGACTATCCAGCTGAGAGAGAGAGAGAGAGAGAGAGAGAGAGAGAGAGAGAGAGAGAGAGTCCCAGGACAATCGCCGACAATACCATTGTTATACAGTAGCGAACTTGACGCCTGAATCAGCATAAAATTCCGGTTCGTAGGCAGATGTCGGCATCCAGCAAAACCGTGCTCTAGTCGTAAACGTAAGTGAAGTTGACTTTGATGATGATACATTTTAGATTGTTATTACTTAACTGCATTAAGGCCGGTCTTGGCCCTCGTCCCTAAACCTACTCGCCTTGAACAGTACGAGTTGGCCAAGAGTAATATCCATTCTGACCCTTCAAAGACGTCGATGAGGATTTACGTGTTTCATTTTCCCAGTGAGTGGGAAAGGAACCTCTCTTAGACTGTCCTTTCTGGACTACCACGCTTTCTCTCAGTTGAGGTTTTTGTTTATTTACTAGGTTAAAAAAAAAAAAAATTAACAGATATCCTCAGTTGAATATTTCCGGCCTCGGAATCTTGACGCTGATCTGAAGGCTACATTTATTCTGCAGAAGATGAATATGGTAAATTAAGTCGATGAATAAATAAGATACACAATACAATGGGAAATAAATGGTGAGAGAGAGAGAGATCTTAGACAGGGAAGAGGAACAGCAAATCAACACTGCACAGCACTTTGTCTAGCAGCGCCTAAAAGAATATAAGTCTAGTCGAAGATGTTGCACTCACATCATACCGGTATTTACGCACGCATGAACATACTCTTAGACCTCGCGCGCGGGCACGTACACACACACACACACACACACACACCCATACAACACGACTTAAAGGGTCCACAATGATTCCCCCTAGAGTAGCGTTAAAGACTATGTAGAGTTTAAAGGGGTACATGAATCCTTCATTGCCAAAGTAGGGAAGAAGAATTCGGCAAACACAAGTGACAGCTGACCCCCTCCCCACCCCACAAGTTTGGCCGAGCATTCTCCTCCAACCTGTTTTCTAGGAACGGAGCTACATTTGCACTACAACACAGACATCAACAACCGAGAGGGACTGTCCCACAGAGAGAGAGAGAGAGAGAGAGAGAAGAGAGAGAGAGAGAGAGAGAGAGGCCTTATGCAATACTCATGAAAACAGTTAGTGGCGAGGTGTTGGTGGCAGACTGCAGAGTGGCAACTGGTTGGTGTTCGTGTGATGGCTGGGGTCCCTCCTTCCTTGCATTGCCTGGGAGGTGGTGAGGTGTTGCGTATGCACAAGTTTTTCTTCTTCCATGAAGAGTAACAGACAAACGTCCACCATTCATCGACGCACGGCGTCCTGCAAGGGGTCCACTTTTCATCCAACTCATCCCGTTCCCAACACTGCGCTGGCTGCATACTCTGGGAAATAGACAAACATGGAAGGTAAGAGGAACTCTTGCGCTTTCATCTTAGAGTACACGCGCGATTTTGTCTTCTTTGCTCTTAGGACGATGTCCATGGAGAGGTGTTTGTATTACATTGACATCCAAGTGTGGAAATAAACATTGCAGATGTGACTGTGGTTTGCTCTTTTCGAAATTCTGACATTTTGATAGGCCGTTATTTTTGTTTACTTAATCCACATGTTATTTTCCTTGATAGTAGTACCGAAAACACTTAAGGTTTATACAAACGACGTTATTATTATTATTATTATTATTATTATTATTATTATTATTATTATTATTATTATTATTAAGTGGGGACATCGTAAAAATTGAAAAGCTCGTTCTTACCTAATATATGTTACGTCGATGATTTAGTGGATTTTAATAATAATAATAATAAAAATGATAATAACAATTATTATTATTATTATTATTATTATTATTATTATTATTATATACTTTTTAATATTATTACCGGTTCATTTACTCATGAAATTTAGAAAGTAGATTGTTGAATGTGTTAGATAAACATGACTTATACATATACAATCTGTATATGTATTTTAATTATTGTTTACGTTAATGTGCACAGGCTGTGTGCTCCTCTGGCCTCTCCAATTAATAGCAGCTTTATGCACAATTACCATAAAATCTCAACCCTTTCTTCCTTTCACTTTTTAATTTATTTTTCTTCCTTAATCTTTGGGTTGCTTTTGTAATCTTTAAAGAAATTTACACTCTGATATCATAGCTGTATGACGCAACTTTTAGACCTAATCTCTGAGCGTTAGAATTTGTGGCACTTATTACTTTTATTTTCTGACCGTAATCTGATTTGGAGTTACGGTAAACTCTTTTAACGATTCTTTTGCATTTTCCATTTTATCTCTCTCTCTCTCTCTCTCTCTCTCTCTCTCTCTCTCTCTCTCTCTCTCTCAAACTAACAATCGTATTCTCTTTCCAGTGTCTTAGCGAGTGGTGGGTATCGCTCATTAATTAGACTCAGTGAGTTTTTTCCATTTTCTTTCATCAGTTGACTTTGAATTTACAGATTAAATGATTGTTATATAATCATCCATGCTTCCACCTTGATGAAATTCATTAAGTCCATATGGCCTTTTGATTTCAGCCCCGAAGCAAATTATTTTATATCAGTTAAGGAGATTATAGTAGAAAAGAGAAAGGTCATATATTTCGACTGAACTGGACGCCGTAGTTCAGTAAAAAGCTGTCATTATATTTTTCTTTTATAAAGTTTCTTGTAGTTTTATAGAACCCCTAGATTACTGCAAGCAGTATATTAACATTATATTAACTGTATTTTGTACCGTATTTCTCTTCTGATTCTATCCGTGCGAAGGTATTTACGCAAGGAAATATAATAATTCTCTTGATCATTTATACAATGTAGAGATCCAACCACCGTTGAGTACTACTGGCTAGTATCCTAGGCCTAGCGCCTGCATTTAGTAAAACAAACGCCATGAAAACCATATCGGTTCTGTTAAAATATTCTCCCCCACCAGATACCACTTTCAGAATAAGTGGAGGGAGATTTTGGAAGTCGGTCCAGCGGCTGGACCTCGTCAATAAGTGTTATTGCAACCTTGTGGGTGTGACGTGTGCGGTAATGGGTCACGGTGGCTTCCAAAAACCACCAGAATTGAGTTAGATATCGTTGATTTTTATGACATTTCTTGCAACTCATAGTTAATTAACAATTGAAATGCCATTAGAAGCAAAACGACGTTGATTTCTGCTTTGAATACATAAAGACATTATCTTTATCTAACTCCATTTGTTCCGAGAAGACTCGAACCTTCGCATTCCAGATTTGTAAGCTAGTATTGCACCAGCAGCGGTTTTCTGCCATGCCACTAGGTTAGGTTGGGTTAGTGTAGGTTCTTTGCATAATTTGGGTGTGCGAAACATAATGAGATTATTTTCAAGACGATTCTGTGGTTAGTTGTTGAGATATGGGCGTCCCACTTTTTTCAAGGAAAGGTCTTGGTACTCGGTTACATTTCGGGAAAATGCTGCTCGGTGAATGAGAAAGGGACCCCAGCCACTTACCTGAATGAACCATCACTTTTCTCATGCCGCCGTTGCTGCACTGTGGTTGCAGAAATCGACCTTTGTTGGGAACTTGTATTTTATATGGATATTTATTTTGTTGTTGAGTGTGGCTTCACTCCATGTCAAGACTACTAGGTGTAGGCTTCTCTCGCATTTTGGCAAGCTGTACCTTTATCCAAGTTTCACTTATTCAGAGTCATCTGGTTTGTTTTGAAATGCAAAAGTTGTGGAGTGTTATTATAATTCGGAGGTATATACAAACTTTATGTTTGTATAAAATGAAAAGTGCATAGATTGTGAGATTTTCTCATGCACTCTATTTCATTTTACAGTGTTAGGAGCATTCTCGGAACTTCCGCTATTAGTGAGCCAATGATTGTCTTCTCTTCGTCAGTATCGTCAGTGAGGATTCTTCTCTCTTTACCCAGTAGTACTGTTGCAGCTGGATGACCCATAACGTCACGCGTTGTTTTGGTCTTTGTTTCCTTTTTTGGTGGCTGTAATGTCTTGAGAGTCAGCTAGTACAGGTGACCACCACTTCCCGCAATCCTACTGACATGACTGGAATGACGATGTGTGCATATTTGACTATGACCTTTACCCTGTTGTTGTGCCCTTGCAGTGCCTTTACAATATGAATTCTTTTAGAGTTTTCAGAGTTCCTAGATATTTTCTAATCCACCTCAGGATTCTTGATGTTTTTTTGTTCCTGGAAGACTTTTGACTGCAGCCAAAATCCCTTGTCGATCATGTTCCACCTGGGTACCTGTCTTAGCAATGGGCGTCTCAGTAGCAGCTGCTGCTGACCAACAGGTCCTCTCAGCTTTAGCGATAAGATAGGAACAAAAAGTGATTAGGGGAAAATGAATTATGGGCTTCTCCTTCATTGATCTTCTCTTTTTTCCTCAATTTCATCCTCTGACTTTCTCGCCATCTTCAGTCTTTGCTGGCATAAAAGCTGTTTAAGACGAGGAGGATTTCGATCCTTTACCAGGTTATTCTAAGGGATGCTTTATATGCATCTCTTCCTCTGTAGAAAAATCACCAGTCCTTTCTCCCTCTGAGATTGAAACACGAAAGTGGTTTTAACTGTTGGCAGGGACACTTGTAGGGGTTGTACCTCTTAATTTCTCATGTAATCTTATCATTCAGGCATTTTAGATTCGTTAAATTGCAGTCTCGAATCTTCTTCCCATTACTTGGTTCTCATTTTTGCCATGCTGGATCAGTTACCAGATAACTAGGCTATAACTTATAATACCACTCTTCTCTGGGATCATCACTGATCCTGAGCACCTAGACTCCATCATAGGCGCTAGGAGTTCCTAGGCTAGAGGTTTGAAGAATCTCCAGACTTAGGTCTGTTTTTGGGACTAATCCAGTGTTGTTAGCTCTGATTATTGTTTCTCCAGTTATTGCTGTTTTGCGCTGGTCCATGGGTATTGGTATTGGGACCATCCTACAAAAAATTTTCCATCCACGATGGGGCTTAACTTATTGTGCATATTCATCACTTATGAAAGTGTGTGCCCTAGTCCTGCCTGTGTTTGTGTGGTATGCATGCCCATACTGGCTGTGCTTGCGTTTTTTTACACCGTTCATATCTGCCACAGCCTGTGCACCACCAGTCATTTTGGCATTTATCATTCATCACTGTATTTGGTTGCCAGACCAACTGACTCAGACATTGCCATTCAGCTTGCTGTGAATTTCCAGCATCGTCGAGGTAACTCTTGTTGTCCTGTGGATGTTCGAGTACATCTGCTTCTGTTCGTCATTTGTTCCTGTTGTTGTAGGTCATTATCATCCACCCCAAAATTTTTAAATTAACTCATATTTGGCGATGGTTTTGCCTATCATGATACCCAGTCAGTGGGAAAGTCCCAGGGTGTGGTTCTGGTTTACAATTTGCCCATTTCCAGTATAACTAAGGCAACTCCTGTAGGTGTTGGATATGCATACATTTTCCTCGTATGCAGAAAATTTCCTCGTCACAAAGAATCAATGTCATGGAAATGGCCCATTACTTTTCCACCATGAAACCTACTACATTCTGGGTGATGCAATTGGTGGCATAATCCAATGGTAACAGGTATTTGAGTTAGGTCCAGTGAACATTGCCACTTAGTGTCTGCCTCGGCTCCAGTTTTTGATATCTGATGAATGAGTATTTGTTCTTTCCCTTCTTTTAGTGATTAGTCAACTGGCTCTCATGAGGGGCAGTCTTTAGAGAGCCTTTTATTTAATGAAAAGGCTCATTGCTCCCTTTCACATACTTCCTATTACTCTTGTACATGGTAGACTATGGACAGCGTTAGTGTTTTGAACAGTTTTTCTTTTATTGAATATACTCATTTCTCTTACAAGAAGAATTTTCATTGTAGCAGTAACTCTATCACTTCAAGCTATAGTGATTTCAGTGTAGCTGATGAGACCTTGGTATTTGTCGCTCTCGTTACTCTTGTGGAAGCCACAGGTCAGCTTGGAGTGCCAGCTTTGTCATGGAGCTTTTTTTTTTAGATTGCTCATGAGTGACTATCTTTTTTAGAAGGAAAGTACATTCATTCATTTTTCTTTTAAGATTTATGTACCAGAGATAAGTCTCTATAAATAACACCTTCTGTGACCAATAGCAATCATCCTTGAGTCAGGTGTATCTTGACTTCTTAGTTTGTTTGATTTATGACAGTTTGTGATGAATATTTTTTTTTTAAATACTTCTACTGAAAATTAATTGGTTACCTCGTGCTGCTATACTGTAAACGAGCTTAGATTACAGGCATTTTAAAGATCATTCAAATGTAGTATGTTAGCGAAGCACCACCTGGTGGAAGCTGATTAGTATCCAACATAGTTGTTTTCTGAAATCATGAAGCGACCTCCCAGCGGCGTTTCTCAAAACACCAATTTGTAAAAATGACGTCACATTGCTTCATCAAAATACTGTCACGATGGCAAGAAAAACAGCTGGCGTCTCGTCTAGTCCGGCGTAAAATTTGGCTGCTGAGTGCCCTACGTATACGTAGAAAGGCGCCAGACAGGGGACGTGGTCAGGAGATGCGACCTTTAGAGGGGATCTTTCCTAGATAGTGAACCCTAAGGGTTTCAACCCGGTATGTATCCTCCACCTTTGCGGCGTGTTTAGTACAAGTCCTTTGGGGACGGCCTTCAAAACATAGACAAAAGGCTGTAAATATCATAAAGATATTTATGATATTTACAGCCCCAAGAAATATGTCCTGGATAACGACCCCGGAGCTTTGCTGAGGGTCACTATCAAGGAAAGATCCTTTAAATGAAATAAGTCATTAAAATGACAAGGGATTGAAAAACGACTCTCCAGATGCTTCGTCTCCACCTTCTTTCATTTGATGAGCATTACCACCTGCCTTGGCTGTTATGGAAGATAAGCATGATTGTGAATGGTTATCATAACGCAGTGCCACGCTAAGCACAAACGTCTGAGGTTTGGATAACCGTTGAAGAATTAACGGTGTTTAATCATACGTCAAACATTATATATATTAATTATATTTTTTTTTTTTTTTTTTTTTTTTTTTTTCTTTTTTTTTTATTATATATATATATATATAAGATATTATAGATATATATATATATATACATATATATATATATATATATATATATATATAATATAATATATAGATATATATCATATATATATTATATAATGACTGAACTCCACCTGAAGTTCTGACTTAGATGATAAAGAAGACTCCTTCGGCTATTTTTTAAAAGGAAACTTGTTATTATCTTCATTTTTCGTTTTGTTGGTCCTCTATTCATTCATGAGGACGCCTTGAAGATCTAAAATCCGCTCGAACTTCTTATGACAAATGCACTACAACAAATATCAGAAAAAAACCACAATCATTCGAAAGTCTTTCCACCAACAAATGTCCCGAAGTGGAAAATTCTTCCGTAATGTTCACGATAGTCAGCCCAGAGACGGGACACGTCAAATCCTCATGCAAATAGCGTATTGTCTATCTATGTCATGTCTCTGTAAGTGCCACATTAATATGGAAACGGGTGTACCAGTGTGTCTCACCTTCTTCTTCCTCATAACCACATTACTCCTGGTTTCTCCTCACATGCGCCTTACTTGGTGATATAATGAAATTATCATCCGGTGTGCTACAGACTTGCTCCCAAGGTGAATGGCAAATGGTCGAGGCAAGGACCCGCGCTGGCCCCCAGCTGGGCAGCAAAACCTTACCGAACTTGATACGATTTTCTTCGTTTCATCTAAGACTGATAGGAGGGGGGTGGGTGGGTATATAGTACATTGCTTCTTCCAAGTCGTCACTTTATGTCTGAACGACACATCGAAGTCCCCATCATTCGCTCTGATCTCTCTAATACAGAACAATTTAACTTATTGACTGAACATTACCAAAACATTATTCATCAGACAACTCTCAGTTCATTCGTTTGTGATTTGCATACCGCTAGAAATAAAAAAAATAAGAGAAAGGCTTTGTGGTGATGTGTAGCAATGCGTCATTAGGGAAGAGAAAAGAAGTAATTAACTCCGGTCTTTTTGTATGAGGTGGAAAATCTGGTTCAAAAAAAAAAAAAAAAAAAAAAAACACAGGTTATAGGACCATAATTATCTGCCATGTTAGATGTAATATCTGCCATGTAATTTAACACGTGTTTGGTATACCATGCATTTCGTACTGGTGCCAAGATGATGCTACTGTCAGGCAGGGCACTTTTCCGGCACTCTTTAATGTTTATCTTATCATCTCTTGCGACGAAATCGTGCCCAGTAGTTTAAATCGACGCAGACTAGGACGGAAATGCTCAACAGGCTCTTGACATTGAGTTGACTTACGAAACCTGGGCTGTAAAACCAAGCACTGGGATCGAAAGGTGGTGCTTGGATGAAACCCGCATTGGCATTGAGAAGTAATAGTTGAAGAGGTTGGACAGCAAAGCTGAAGAAAGGAAGTGGAATGTGGGTAAAGTAACAGGTTACACAGTGGATGAAGATAATGACCGAAGGGACAATGCACACACCCTTCAGTAATGCCTGCATTGCACCATATGAGGTGCACTGACAGCACTACTCCCCTTTCGGCCATTCGTCATTAGTTTTGCCGTAAAGAATCAAATTCTGCAGCTGCTTTTTGGCATTCCTTTTGAAAATATTCGTTAGTTCGGATGCGAGGACTGAAGTTCGGTGACTGCCTTTTGATATTAATTTGGCTGAATCGTTCTAAAGTTTGCAACTGTCTTTTGGAATGATGTTTTTGTAACTTTCAAAATTTTATTATTGTCCTTCATAGTACTTTGCTAACTGGTTTTAAATTGTGCGAGTGTTTCAAATGATTTTATTTCCTATGACTGTCTTTGGATTAGACGTTAATCTAAAATGCTCAGAATTTTTTGTCTGCCTTTCTAGATTAGCTTTTCTAAATAGCTCAAATCTTACACCTTCGTTTTTACATTAGGTTTGGCTAAATGGTAAAGATTTCACAACTGCCATTTGCCATTAGTAAACCAAATTATTCAAATTTTAAACATTTGTTCAGCAAAGGGGTCAAAATTTTACAGTTGCCTTTCGACATCAGTTAGCTTAAAATGGTTCGGCATCTTGTGGCCGTCTTTTGACATCAATTTGACTAAACGGCTCTGGCTTCGGGTATTCCCTTTTAGAATTACTTTGAATGGAGGGTGATATATTTTGCAGCTGATCTCCGAGATGAATTTTGCTGTAAATTCAGCATTTTGCTAATGTGTTGTGCTAAGTATTGCCACTTTCATTTTATATTAGTTAAGCCAAAGGGTTCTAAGTTGGCTACGAGGTTCTAAATTTTGAAACTTCCTTTTGACATTAATTTGGTTGAAGGGCTCAACATTTTACAACTGTCTTTTCATATTGGTTTGCCTGCGAGGCCCAACATTTTGTGATTACTTTTTAACATTATTTTCGCAATTGTCTTTTCTCATTAGTCTGGCGACGAGGTTACAAATTTCGCGACTATCTTTAACACTGGTTTGAATTCAAAGTTGAATAATTTGCAACAAAACTTTGAGAGGTTCCATAGAAAAAAAATGCTCGCCCAACACAGCCTCAAACTATGGCATCCCGTAGGAGGGTAGTGCCGTCGGTGCACCACGTGCGACACACTGTAGACATTACTTAAAGTGCTTTGCAGCGTACCTTCGACCCCGAGCTGCAATCCCTTTCGTTCCTTTTACTGTACCTCCTTTCATATTTTCTTTCTTCCATCTTACTTTCCAGCCTTCCCTAACAATTGGTTCATAGTGCAACTGCTTGGAGGTTTTCCGCCTGTTACACCTTTCAGACCATTTTTCCTTCAATTTCTGCTTCAGCGTTGAATGCCTTCATGGGTCCCAGTGCTTGGCCTTTGGCCTCAGTTCTGTACTCAGCTTAGTTCGAGTCAAGCTATGGGAATGCAAGCTGTATCTTCGCACGGCTCTTCCATCTACTTTACTAAATCGATTTCGAAAACTTTATTGATGTAGTTTACCGCACGAACAGTAGCGAAGGTGAGGCGGACAATGGTAAATGCTTGTGGGCTCCATTGACTCCTTTCGCCGTAGCAACAACAAAGTGAGGGCAACATTTGAAATGAAGTATTAAAAACTAAAATAAATACGGCCTGTTTTTCTTTCCCCCTTACATTCTTCTATCCTTACTTAGGCAGGTCTAAACCCCACAATTTTCGCTTACTCGGGGAGTAAGCCTACTTTGCTGTTGTTGTTGTTGTTGTTATTTGGGGGGTTAAAAAAGCCCCATGGCAAAGTCGAAAAACTGCTGAAAAAGGTGTTTCGCGTTGAGTTAAAGATACAGGAATTATAGGATAGGATATTTATGATTGATATTCCTAGAATGAAAATATTAAAAATAAATAATGTGCTTGTTAAACAGTACAGAACAATTATATCTGGTAAGATAAAGCGTATTTACTTAAATGTTTGTTAGTGAAACAACGGTCTATTTTACCGCAGATTTCACCCAATCCCCCTTCCAGGTTAGACAAGGACACTGGGGACTCTTCTATTGGTCTCTACGTTATATTACATTTCACGGGTTGAATAAATTGCTAATGTGCAATTGTGTACAGCTCATTAAGGATGAGTTTAACAAAAATCTGCTGGAATTGAGCTTAAAACTCTAAGGTTCAGAAATACATGAGCTGGATCTTTAAACATTTAAAACAAGGCGTGATCCGACCTCCAGCTTACTCGGGGAGTGGGTAAAAAGGTCAAATAGAGCGTTGTTTCACCAACGAAAATTAGAATAAGTACGCTATATTTTATTAGAAAAAATTGCACTGTACTGTTTAACATGAACATTATTTAATTTTTACCTTTTCATTCGAATAAATACGTCATAAATATCCTATCCAAAAATTCTTGTAACTTTACCTAAAAGGGAAATATTTTTCAGACCTTTCTAAGCTCTTCTACAACCTTTCCCACCCCCCAATAACAAAAACAAAGTAGTTTGTGGGCTTACTCCCAGAGTAAGCGAAACTAATGAAGATGATGAGCAGACTGTTGATGATACAATAACTAAGATCTTAGACCAAGCAGATATTGTTGCCGCCTCTCTGATAGTACAAGTGAGAGGAGTTTGTTTGGATACGAAGATGGAACCGGTTGGGGGAGGGGGAGGGAGAATAGGGGGTGGGGGTTTGTCAGCCAGGCCCAGTTGTCTTGGTTGGAGGTGGTGGCGATAAAAATGCATTCTGAAATCAATCTCTGATAAACAGAATAAATGCGAAAGAAGTAATATGAAATGATTAGAATTGTGATTCTTGCTTTTGTTATTAGTATCATCTTTACTCCTGCATTGTTAGTATTATGATTATCAGCCTTCCCCATATTCCTTGTTCTTCCTCATTGTAAATATTCGTGCTTCCATCTATTTTGATGTTTTCCTTGACACTTTTATCTGTCGCCAGACTGTAATCAAATTGAACCACATCACTCAAATATATTATGAAAGTGAGTGACCTTCATCTGATTCGGTATGTAAAGAAAAAAAAAATCATCAAAAACATCAGAACGTAAAGAAAAAACATCTTGATGTCATTCTGAAAGCAAAAATATCAAATATCTTGCATCCTGAACGACTAACTAAAAACTCATTTTGAACATTTGTCGTTTTTCCTCCGACAATGAAGCAGAACTGTCTGCAAAAAATATAACGTTTTAATCTTCAGTGATAAGTCCAGGTGAGAAGAAGTTGGGGTTTCGTGAATTGAAGTCTATAGTGGTGGGACAGCTATTTTTGAAATACCACGTGACTGCACCGTAGAGTTTCTTCCTTTTTTCCCACACTGTGAATCTACTTCGTGGCCTTTGGAAGTTAAGAATTTTTTTTTCTTTTTTTATTTACCGTTTTTCGCTTACTCGGGGAGTAAGCCTACAAAATGATCTTTTGTTGTTGTTTTGGGGGTAGGAAAGGTCTCTGGAAGAACCTTAAAAGGTCTCAAAAAGGTGTTTCGCTTTGAGTTAAAGATACAGGAATTTTAGGATAGGATATTTATGATTTATTTATTAGAATGAAAATGTAAACAATGAATAATGTGCATGTGAAACAGTACAGAACAATTATCTCTAATAAAATATCGCGTATTTATTTTAATTTTCGTTGGTGAAAACAGGCTCTACTTGACTGTAGATTTTAGCATGTTATAATTTACGTTAAAAGTTAGGAATATAATGTGTAAAACTTATGCATGCGGGGAAAATACTTGCAAGCGTCCAGAGTAAGCTGGAGGTTAGATCATGCCTCGTTTTAATTTACCATTTTTTTCTTGGTAAATACACTAATGTTATCTTACATTAGTTACGACAAGCAGCTAAAATAGTTTTATTTATCATTACTATTCAGAGATGGAATTAAATGCGAACAATTTGAATCTTATTAAACAATGATGATTTTCATGCCAGTCATAATATAGATAGCGGTTGCTCCAGCTATCTTGCCTACACCAGTTTACCCTAATTACGGGTTCCTAGTTGGACGAGTGGTTTACGTGCTCGCCTGCCGATTCGGCAGCCCCGAATTCGATTCCTCGCTCTGACAACGTGGAGAATTTGTTTCTGGTGATTGGCATTTCATTTCTCGATACAATGTGGTTCGCGTCCCACAATAAGCTGTAGTTCCCGTTGCTAGGTAACCAATTGGTTCCTGGCCTCGTCAAAATATCAAATCCTTCGGGCTCAGCCCTAGGAGAGCTGTTAATCAGCTCAATGGTCTGGTTGAATTAAGATATACTTAACCCTGATTACGTCCCGTGGTTTTATGTTTCCTACTTTTACACACCAACAGCAGCTTATCGTTCGTGAGTAGTTTTACTGGCGTTGTTGTCGAACAGCTCCAAGGTCTGCTGCTTTTTATGCTACGATTGCCAGACAGACACCGTCGGAATTTCAAGCAGATCACAGCTTTGCTACAAACGCACTCAAGAGGAAGATAATACAGCTTACCAGTAAACTTTAAGTGAGAAAGTTCAGATTCTCTCTCTCTCTCCGCAAAAATATAATGTTAATGACGATAAGCCAGATAGGATGAATGGTAACGTCATAAAGTCTTTATGATAGCAACAGGCTTCTTATCACATGCAATTAAAAAAATCAAGAGCGGACAAAGAAACAAGTCTCACACACTGGTGCGTGCGCACACACACGCGCATGCGCACATCAAAATAAACCTTCACGATGAAAAAAACAGTAGATTAAATACGGAAATGCAGCTCACTCCATTTTCTAACTTGAAATTAATAAACCAAGAGGAAAATACGTGGTTCGTCCGTTCGCGTATACGTGTCAATATTCTAATTTTTTTATTTTTTATTTGCCACGGGTCATTACTACGGATGCAAATTACTTTGCAAAGTCATTGGCCTTCCTGTCGCGTTTTATACATATATCAGGATACTTTATTGATTATAGTGATAACTTCGCCGAAACCTTTGAATGGAGACTGTTCAGTGTCCATCCCTTCCTGCCACTTATAGGAGAACCTCTCACGTCTCAAGATTGCGGCTTTATCCAAGAGAAAGGCTCAAACTAAAGGACATCAAGCTGTCAATCAGCAGAGCCACGTGCCGACAGCCCAGCACGAATCCAGGACCCATACTAGTATGAGTAATTACGAGGTAGCCGAAACCTGTCTCTCCGAACATGTGATACTACTGAGCCAACTGTCGTTTGATTGTTTACACACACACACACACACACACACACACACACACACACACACATATATAATATATATATATCTATATATATATATAATATATATATATATATATATATACATTACAGGGAGTATTCTTATAAGATATAGCAGCCTCCGTCATATTTTCATCTTCAGCGGATGAATAAAATGAAGCTTCAGAAAACCCCCATGCAATCAAATGCTTCGTTGATTCAGAAAGCAAATCAGCAGCACATCGGCCCCGTGCGCAAACTTTGGCACTCACCTCTTGCTTCCATGCGCACTCAGTTTCTATGTATGAAACAGTTCATGTTCATTGCCTCTATCTTTTTTTTCGCTGATCTGTAAGGTGTACATTTCGTTTCAGTAAAGGAGGCTTGGCTTAAAAGCCCCTTCACGTGTTATTTCTTTCGTTTCTATAGAAAATGCTAATTTTTCAGTCTATAACTTCCCCTAATTATTGTTAAGATATACTTTCTAATTTATTTCCCTACATGTATAATTTTTTTACCATATTCTGGACCTTCTCCAATACTGTGTCATCAGGAAACACCAAACGATTCTACACCGTCCGTGACATTCTTAGTTTTCCGTAGAAGAAAACTATTGAGATAGCCATTTGCCTGTCTGTCCGCCCTCAGGTCTTAAAAACTACACAGGGTAGAGAGCTGCAACTTTTTATGTTGATCTCCCACCCTCCAATCATCAAACATACCAAATTGCGTCCACTAGCCCCAGCAGTTTTTATTCTATTCAAGGTTAAAGTTAACCATGAGCGTGCGTCTGGCAACACTATAGGTGCCGACAACACAAGCCGCCACCGGGCCATGACTGAAAGTTTCATGGTCCGCGGTTGAGAGTTTCATACAGAATTACAATCTTCACAGGAAACTTGATTGCGCCGTAGAAACTTCGATTCATTTTTGACTAGTTTCTTAACGTTACAACTTTGCATCTACAGCTGCAGCCATCACGGCACAACACATCCTTTTACCCTCGACTTCTTGAACCAACCAGTGATTTCACATTCAAGCGTTTAAAGGCAAAAGGGTCGGTCACCTCCATGAAGATTTCAAATCGCTCTTAACAAATCCCCTACACATCAGACGTCTCCGAAAAGCTCAACATGACATCACCTTGACCCATTCAGTCATATAGTAGACGTAGGCTTTCGCTTGGTTCATGTTTGCCGCCTTATTGAATAGACCCTCCTTCTCTAAGCCAAGACTGCGGTGGCTTATTTGAGAGTGGAGGTGGCAACCTTTCACGTGGCCCTTACCCCCATGGGTATGAATAACAGAACACTTATCTTTCAGTAAATCATGTTTAGTAGCAAAAATTTCCTTAGTTAGTTAATAGATTATTTCAACAACAGCAACAACTATGTATATAACTACCAAAAACAATATCGACAGTAATAACTACTACTACTGTGTATAGTATATACTATGTTTGCATACGTATATAAATATTGATATATCTGTACCATATGTGTGTACATGTTACATACACACAGACAGACAGGCACACACACACACACACACACACACACACACACACATATGTATAATATATATATATATATATATATATATATATATATATATATAATTCGAGCTACAAATGTCCTTTAATATCTAATTCGCTCTACCTCGGAATTGATATATTTTTCATATATGTACCGAAGGAGAATTTTTAGTTGATAATAATTTCGTCCCCCTGGGATCGAACCACTGTCCAGTGGACAGGAAACGAAATCAGGAACGGACAGTGACGCTGATTTCGTTTCTCGTCCACTAGACGGGGGTTCGATTCCATGGGGGGACGAAATTATTATCAACTAAAAATTCCCCTTGGTATATATATGAAAATATATAAATTCCGAGGTAGAGCGAATTAGATATTAAAGGACATTTGTAGCTCGAATGATTTATATGAATCACGGTGATGTGATAAGTATTCATATATATATATATATATATATATATATATATATATATATATAGTATATATAGAGAGAGAGAGAGAGAGAGAGAGAGAGAGAGAGAGAGAGAGAGAGAGAGAGAGAGAGAGAGCATTGTCTTTCTGGAAGAATTATGACTACGAATCAAAGTCCCGCTATATAGCTTACCCTTATGCTTTGATTGAAGAAATAAAGCCGAAATGTAATGTTTGTACTTATCATTGATTTATTGGGCATTCTAAATGCCTTATTCTAAAATATAGTTAAAGAATTAAATCTTTAGACCGATGTTTAGACGAAGGACGATATCCCAGAAGACCCATGATTGTTTGAACTGAGAGAGAGAGAGAGAGAGAGAGAGAGAGAGAGAGAGAGAGAGAACGATTTCGATGGAAAGACTTCTCTTCTTTCTCCTATGCCAGTCACTGAGATTGATGTGGTAAGAATACTTTGAACAGTTTTTGTTTTTTTACTTTAATATTTATTTTAGCCCAAAGGATGATCTTTCCATTTCCATTATTGACTTCATTGCCTGCATTTTTCCTTGATCTTGTCTCTTTTCTAACCCTTGCCCCTAATTACTCTTCGGTGACCCTCGGAAGCCAAGTTGCATACAAAACCATCGCTTTGTATTCACCAAGAGAGAGCGCATCTACTTCGGCATTCAGACATATTTACTGATTTATTGATACATTCATCTATTCATTCAGCCAGTTGTTCATTTGAGCTTCATTTATTCACTAGCTCATAATTCATGGGTTTGTTTACTCGTTCGAGTCTTTCGTCACTAATATGGGACTAGTTTCAAGGGACTACTTTCTCTCGCGCACGGTCGTGCTCTCGCGTCGGGCATTTGGCTTTCATTCGGAGGCCGTTGGGATGGGATAATCAAGATCCTTTTCTATCTCAAGAGTCAGACCCTGCACCATGTATTCCAGGAAAACAAAGAGAGAACAGAGGTAAGCAAGCAATCAGGCTGACTTCCGAAGCAAGGGGGAGGTAGTGGGACACGAGCGAAGGAAAGAATTTTAGCCCTTTCATGTCCAACTGACGTAATAGTACGTAAAAATACTCTATCCCCTATCTATCCAACTGACGTAGCGGTACGTAAAATTTGCCGAAATTTTTCGTACGTGTGGTAGGGGAATTTTTATTTTTTTTTATTTTCGGACAAGTAGCGATTTCCATAGGCTAGATCATACCTTGGACCGTGTATCTCGGGTATCAATACGCCAGCAAAGTAGTTTCTGTACTGCGCATGCTCAAATCCCTGGCGTAGTAAAATTCTCACAATGAAATCAGCTGATCGCACCTACACTTCCCTCTCAGTGACCCCAAAGCCATTTTTCTTAAATCTCCCTTTATTCTTCAACTTTTCCTCTACAATTTCGTATATTTACAAAGTAATTTCTATGAAAAATAACCGAGATAGGGCTCTTCAAAAAATTGTTTTTCTAGCAATAATTGTTGACAACGGTAAAAAAATTTTTCGTTTCGATCAATTTATAACGTAAAAATAAAACTGTTGCCGTATGCAGAGCCATTTTTCTTTACCTTCCCTTTATTCTTCAACGTTTCCTCTACATTTTCGTATATTTACAAAGGAATTTCAATGAAAAATAACCGAGATAGGGCTCTTAAAAAAAAACAAAAATTAGCGATAATTCTCACTATGCGCCGGGTGGAGCGCTATGTTTCTTACCTCTTTTCTATCGATTTTTTCACCGGCTGGACTTATTCGTTTTCCATTTATTTATATGTCGATATTTCGCGAATTTTATTAGCTTTCTCATAATAAATAATTCATTCGCCTGACTTTCATAGTTTTTGGGTTAGGAACGAAAATATAAAAAAAGTAAAGATTTTTTTGTTTTTTTGTTAAATAACTCACATTTTTTCGTATTTAGAGGGCTGGGACTCTTATTCTGACTATTCCACCATACAATACTAACATTTAGGAAAAAAAAAAGGACAGCAAAATGAACGTTGTTGGCATAAAATTTTTATTTTTGCAGAATTTTCAAAATGATAACTTTTTCACACTGTCGAGCGCTCCCAGACACCTCGGATATCTGGGGACACAGTACCAAAACAAAGCGGATATGAAAGAGTTAAATTTTCAGCTTCCAGTTCCAGAGAATGTTGAGAGATTTCTACCTTACGACTCAGATATAATTCTATTGCATTAGATGCCTTCCTTTTTTAGTTAAAATGGTAATGTTATGAGGAACTTAACATTTTAACTTGAAGAATTCAGTATATTTAATGACGTGATAGTTACAGGGCGAAAATACAAACATTGATACGCATTTACACACATAGACGTTAAGGTATGTATAATAACTTGGCTGCTAGAGAACACTGGTCTAAATCTTCTACCTCTTTATGATTAGTTCTGTAATCACACAGACGCACGCGTACGACCTAAGTTCGATTTATCGAAAATTCTGAAAGAATTGGGCATGTTATGGTATAACCACGGACCAGTGTCGAACTAGGCATTAAATAGGGTACTCCCGGGTGATCAGTCAATTGTGGTCGTTCACAATCTCATGCCATAGTAATTGCTGAGGACTGAAACAAATTTCAAATACACTCACTGTCAGAAGAAAAGTTTTAGGAGGAAACAAGTGTTTCCATTTTTCAGCAAGCCTCTGTGGATGCGGTTTCTGGCCCCCCACGTCCATTGCTTCGTTCCAACGGACGCTGGTGTCCAATCACGCATTGGTCGATCGGTGGGCCTCTTGCAATCCACGAACACTGCAGATGCAAGTCTGGCGTCCTACCACCGAACTGCAGTGCCTTCATAGACAGACGTATATATATATATATATATATATATATATATATATATATATATATATATATATATATATATATATATATATATATATATATATATATATATTATATAATATATATATATATATATAGAGATATATATATATATATATATATATATTATATATATATATTATATATAATTATATATATATATATATATATATATATATATATATATATATGCGCCACGCATGTGAGTGTGCTTGAGTAAATCGAAAACTGCAGGGCAGAGAAATATAATGTTAGTGAATGTTAATGGTAGAATATGGCATGGAAGTAGACGCCATAGGCCGATGACAATCCTTTGGTAAATGGCAACCCATTCTATGCTTCGCAGAGGTGAGAATGAATTTGATTCAAGGGGAAAACAAAGATAAAACAAGCTGTGCTATTGTGCTCAGTGATAATACTCGTGAAAAACCTGCATTGCCTACCTTTCGAAAACAACAGAGCTTTTGTGTCTTTCAAGTTAGTACATCTGCAGCATTGTTGGGCAATGCAGCCAAGAAAACATGTTAATTCAGCTGTTTATAAAACATGAGGGTAAATTCCGATTTGTCCTTGCCATACTTGAGCAAACCATGAAAGGTGCATGAGTTGTGGGTTTGATCAACATGCATCTTACGTCAAACATTAATTTTTTGTCTTGCGTCGCACCACGCTTTTTGGGGGGTTTTCTGAATCGCCCACTTCCTTTTTTACAATCTCATCGTACTGTTAAGGATGTCGTCTATTCTATATTACGTGGAACTTTGAATGTCCCGAGATATCTCAACTTTGCAACACATTAATATTCTAAAAACCGACTGTCAATGTCAGTGGACGGGAAGGTTAGTGGTTACTAGCTTCAGGAGAAAGACGCTGTGCTGGTATAAGGTCACCAGCAACCAGAACAACCATCTCTGCACTAATGAAGAAATGTCCGATTTTGATTTCAGTCATACCCAAACAAGCTTATTTTAATCTTTAATTGATTAAGTTAAGTATATCTAGTTTAACCAAATCGCTGAGCTGATTAACAGTTCTCCTATCCTAAGGCTGGCCCGAAGGATTAGATTTCTTTCATCATGGCTAGGAATCAGTTGGTTACATAGCAACGGGACCTACAACTTATCCTGGTATCCGAACCACATCATAATCGAGAAATGAATTTCTAATTACCAGAAAAATTCTTCTGGTCCCGCATTGGTGGCAGCGGGGAGCGAACTCGGGCTATCGAAATCATAGGCGGGTACGCAACCCGCTCGTCCAGTGAGGAACTTATTTTACCTCTGAACCACCATGGATGTTGTTGGCGTACTGTTTCTCTAACAACCAGTTAGTTGTTCTGATCTCTCCTTTGTTTACATGGCCACGGCTGCCTCCTTAATCAGAGAATAATATCGTCTAGACTCTACAACAATGGCATTTTCAAGACCTTCCACTTGATCAGCTGCATACTACCTGATAGTTTGAGGAAATTCTCTTAGACTCTTCACTGAGCGTGGTGTTAACTAACTGCTCAGAATGTGTGGAAGATTTCTGAATCGAATCCAGGTAAAGAAAGTCACAGGTGAAAAAGTCACAGAAAATAAGTCAGAAGAAATTAAGTCACAATAATCTTTGGTAGATAGTGACCCCTAACAAGGGCTTTAACTCTGTATGTATCTCCACTTTCACGGTGTGTTCAGTACAAGCCCCTTTGGGGATGACGGTAAAAACATAAACAAAAGACTGAATATCATTAAGATAATGAACCCCAAGAAATATTGTGAATTTTTCCCTGTGACTTTATTGCCGGCCATCATAAATTAATGTGACTTTTTTCTGTGACTTTTCACTTACTCGGCGAGTAAGCCTACAAACTACTTTCTTGTTGGGGGTAGGAAAGCCCTACGGTCTGAAAAAGGTGTTTTGCATTGAGTTAAAGATACAGGAATTTTAGGATAGGATATTTATGATTTATTTACTAGAATTAAAATGTTAAAAATAAATAATTTGCATGTTAAACAGTAGCGAACAATTTTTTCTAATTAAATATAGTATATATATTTTATTTTTCGTTGGTGAAACAAGGATGTATTGGGCCATAGATTTGAGCATGTTTTGATTTATTTGGTGTACTGAATTTAGGCTATGTTTCTGTTCGATTATTTTGTGTTTCCACTTCTAACTGACAGTATATGAAAGTGTTTCATTTGTGTCCTTATTTGATCCATGTTGTAGTGTAAGTAGTACTAAGTATGAGTATTATTTAAGAAGGCCACTTCACATTGAGAGTTGGGAATATAATGTTTACAACTTATGCTCGAGGGGAAAATCTTATGTGCGTTCCGAGTAAGCTGGAGGTCGCATCACGCCTTGTTTTCCTAGTCAAAATTTTTTACTTTTTTCCTGCGCAATTGTTTTCCTGTGACGTTATTACTGGGCCCCTTGAGTTTCAGTAGTTTTTTCCAGCCTGAATTCTTCTGCAGTTTATCCGAGCCAAGGTTCGTTCAAGGTCTAGTTGAATAAAAAGTCAAGGACAGATTTCTTTATGAATTCCTAATGAACAACGCCGTTTTATTAATACTATGTATTATTTCTCAACCTTTTCAGGGCCTTTGTTTCTTTGTTTACTTTTACTTTTTTGTGTTTTCTAGCCATGTTTTATCAGTTAATTCTATATATTCCGATCATGAATTTCATTTTCGCTTACTCGGAGAGTAAGCCATACAAACTACTTTGTTGTTGTTGTTGTTGGGGGGGTAGGAAAGGACTCTGGAAAAGCCTGAAGAGGTCTGGAAAAAGTGTTCCTTGTTGAGTTAAAGACAGGAGTTTTAGGATCGGATATTTATGATTTATTTATTAGTATGAAAATGTAAACAATAAATAATGTGCATGTTAAACACTACAGAACAGTTATTTCAAATATAATAAAGCGTATTTATTTTAGTTTTCGTTTGTGAAACAATGCACTATTTAACCGTAGATTTTAGCATGTGCCCCAAGTAAGCTTTAGGTCGGATCACGCCTTGACCCTCCATAATCTCCATTTAATGGGTATTAATTTCCCCGTTAACTAGTTCCACATTTAATTACTGATTGCAACAGAAATAAAAGAAAAAAGACTGCAAGGAGACAGGATTACTGACAAACTCCTTATCACTATTTATGATGTTATTTCAGGACAATATTTCTGACGTATAGGCTAACATGTCAATAAAGAGTTTTATTATAGGAATTCCGTCACCCTGAGGAGTGGGAATTACGAAAAAGGCGTGATCCAACCTCCAGCTTACTCGGGGTGCATGCTAAAATCTACGGACATATAGAGCGTTGTTTCACCGACGAAAATGAAGATAAGTACGCTATATTTTACTAGAAATAATTGTTCTGTACTATTTGACATGCACATCATTTAAGTTTTGACGTTTTTATTCTAATAAGTAAATCATAAATATCCTATCCTAAAATTCCTGTATTTCTAACTCAACGCGAAACACCTTTTTAGGGTTTCCTACGTCTACCCCAACCGCCCACCCCCACCCCAGTAAGAATAACAACAAAATAGTTTGTAGACGTACTCCCTGAGTAAGCGAAAATACGCCAGAAGAATTCTAGACGACACTTTAGGGTGCCACCACAATTAACAATAAACCGGTTAGCGTTAGAGATAGCTATACTGCACACAAAGACTTAATAAATTCGGGAGAACGTTGGATACTTCGTGAAGTCCTTCAGACAAATGTTAAGGTGCTTCGGACACTTGCGTGAAAAAAGTGTCAATTTTAACGAGTTTCGACTCTAGGCGACCGTTGCCAAACGTATGTGGAGATACGTTTTTTCATTGCGAGGTCTCATGGAACTGGTATGTACTGGACGCTCGAAACTAGACTCAAGGAGTTTTACAGTTTATAAATATATATATATATATATATATATATATATATATATATATATATATACTATATATATATATATATATTATATATATATATATATATATATATATATATATATATAAACTTATATAGACACGCGTATTTGTATGTATATATATATATTATAATATATATAATATATATATATATATATATATATATATATATATATATATATATATTATATAATATAAACATACAAAGTACGCGTGTCTATATAAGTCTATATATGATGAGTATGCGATTGATATTTCACATCTGAAATTAGAACGTTAGTCTACCCTGATAAAGCTAACGTTTCACTCCGAAAAAATGGCTACAATTGAAGATGGCACCAGTTGAAATCTGTTCAATTCTGTAATGGGGCCTCGTCCTTCATTATTATGTACTTACAAAGATAAAAGACCTCTCTCTCTCTCTCTCTCTCTCTCTCTCTCTCTCTCTCTCTCTCTCTCTCGTTTTTGAGCTCAGGATTTATTCGGGGGAAATAGGCATGAACTTCTTAAGATAAGCAACAGAATGGACGCTAATATCAAAATTATTTATTGATATTTCTCTGATAAAACAAGACATCCAAAGTTAAACCAACAAGAAGTAAAAGAAGAAGCAGAAGCCTGGATATCATCTTGAAATAATAAAGTAAATTGATAAAACGAAGAAGACGAAGAATGAAAAAGAAAACTAGAAGACTAGGATTAGCAGTAATAGCCAAACTGGCAGCAAACGAACTGAAGAGACGTACATGAGAAAAGTACAACAAAACAAGAATTAAATGCCTTAACAGCCTTTCTCGTTTATCTGCCACATGTACAACATTCTTGGTTGCATGAATGATAAGTAAAAAAAAAAGTATTATGTAAGCGTTAGCCTAGCATTATCTCGGCATTTGCGTCATGTTGTATCTCCGCAAAAGAGAAGAAAAACAATACAACTTCTGTTATCAAAACATTCGGTTCTCAGAAAGCATTACTCAACAACCCGCTCGCTCTTGTGTAATGTAGGAATGAAAGTCGGGGCATGCTCGAGGAGGCCGCTAAGACAGGGATGAACTACATAACAGCTCAAGGCAGCCCCAAATACGAAATGAACGAGCGAGAGAAGGAGGCGTTTCAAAGGCAAATCCCCAATATTACTACAGCGGAAAAGGGAAGGGAGTTCCGTTTCAAAGGCAAATCATCCCCCAATAGTTTCCGTACACCCAAGCAGAAGAAAGGGAAGCGGGTTTCAAAAAGGCAAAATCTCGAATATTACTACAGTGAGAAATGGAGCCGCTTCAAAGGCAAATCCCCAATAGTACTACAACGAGAGAGGGAGCCGTTTCAAGGACAAATCCAGACGATTACTACTACTACTATACTAAATAGCTCCAAAAATGATTGGTTCTCATCGGGCTGTCAAATCTTGCAGGAGGCGATTCAGAATCGTTGCAATCCTCACAGGTCAGCCCTTTTCTTCTTCTTCTTCTTGCGTCTTTGCATGCGGAGAGCAATCATGTAACCGGTGAAATTTAATGGTCAGTCAGCGCTTGGGGAGCAACCCGTTCTTATCCTTATGCCCAATGTCTGAAGGAGATGGATCCGTCTATCTTTTTCAAGAACTCACGGTTGAATGTGAGGGGAAATGTCTCAGACACAAGTTTGTGTTTGTGGTAACTTTTGACGGTGAGAGAGAGAGAGAGAGCAGCTGATATATCACAAATTAGCGTAGCAATTACTGAGGTCATCGACACCATAAATACTCTCTTCAGGAAATAAAAATAATAAGACTCTTGTCACGTAGCAACAACATAATCTTCATACATATTTATAAAGAGAGAAAGAGAGACTTCTCTCTTACTGGAGGATGTAACTTACATGACTTGTGAGATTCATAAATGAATAGGCAGGTAATTTATATTTAATATCTCTCCGTTTTTCTATTTTGACAGTCACATTGCTAGTACACCATAATTAAAAAAAAAAAATCTTGAATCCTTTAAAAACTGAAACTAAATACTGGTCCCAGGAAACCCTATAGGTAATTTTATGGGAAAAGGTCTCTCTCTCTCTCTCTCTCTCTCTCTCTCTCTCTCTCTCTCTCTCTCCAAACCTTAATCTAATAGCAAGATAGCGCAACTATTTGAAGGTTGACGAAGATATGTAATTTAGAACTGAATAGGAGAAATGATGCAAAGAGTAGAATTCAAAGAAGAAGAAGAAGAAAGAAGCAGGCGTTGCGTGTATGCACTTGAATGGCGGTGGCGAACACCAGACAGCAAGTTGTAAGTATATAGCCTTAGGGCCTTCATGAAGTGTGGCTCGGAATATATAGATTCCGTCATGCAACTGAGAGGATGCCCTATCATTCCTTCACCCTAGATAGAAAAAAATAAAAGACCCCATGAGAAAAAAAAAAAGGTCTCTCTTTGGTATGTGGATTGAGGTGTGTCTTCCGGTACTTTCATGTTATTTCTCCATTTTCCTTCGCGTTTTTTGCGAGGGCCGCTCTTCATGTGTTAAGCAACGCGTTTATCAGAGCAAGAAAATGAACCAGAGAAATGGTGGTGGCTGATTCATGCTCACTGCTGTTAAGAAAAAAAATTATTCAGCGACACAGTTGTTCTCTTGTTTTATAACTGGTTAAAGAAAATAAGTGGTAAAAAGATTAAGTACTTTATATGTGAGGTCATTAACACAATGATGGCAACAGAGAACAGTTAACAGCGAATAAAGCAAGCTGCAAAATGAGGCCCTAGACAACAGCTCGAGCTTTGAATCGAGTTGCATAGCTCGTTCTAGTTTTTCTGGTTTTAACTTTGAGTTTTCGGGGCATAAAGGGCATTAGTCTGAAGGATTTTATGACTTCTTTTTTTTTTTTGCTCTCTGGATATTGTGTCAGACATGCAGGACCAAAAAAAAAAATAAAAAAGAGAGAGAGAGAGAGAGAGAGAAAATCAAGAATATAAAGCCGACACGACGTAGTAGCCGGTCAGAAACGTTTGACTACAATGTAATCTTTAACATAACAGAACTTCATAGAAAAAGTTTATTCCAAATAATAGCATGTCCCAATTTTTACAGCCAATGAGGATATTAATGCTTTGCCTGAATATGGAAGCAGCTGTGCGCTGTAATGTTTTAACATAGAAATAATATGACTAATCAATTCAACTTGATATCAAATAAAGAACAGAAGACCGAGCTCCTCTGACGACAGAAACAACGAATGACTTTGCAAATATCCCGCCTCGGTAAGAAGCACTGAGAGCGTAAACCGGAGTCATGTTACGCAGGAAATCTTGAAACTTGCCTCAACATTCAGAATAGTTTGTTTGGCAAAACAGTTACCTTGTAGCCATGCTGGATAGGCTCAATTTATCCGGGATCGTCGTCGATCGAGAATAATTTAGCTGATATAAATTTATGCCAAAGCACTAATTACCATAAGACCATTTTGTGTGAAGAAAATTTTACCTGGATTTTCTTTTTCTTTTTTCATGGTTGCTATCCAGGTCCCTTTTTTTTTTTTTTTTTTTTGTTTTTTTTGGAGGGGGCGAATAAGGGTCCAATTTCTTTAATCCCCTTCCCAAGTCCCTTATGGTCTAAAACAAGGCAAGTTGGTCATTCCTTGGACCTTCAGATGTTACAAATTTGCACATCTACAGGAAACCAATAGGTACATGAGCTACCATATTGGATTTAGGTACAACTGCAGTTACAGTCTAAAAACCTTGTCAAAAGTTTTCAGTTCAGACCTTTTGAATTTAATTTGAGTGATGACTAACATGGTCAGCTATATGCCTTTTCTAGATCAACTTCGTAACTTACGGTAGAAACTGAATAGATTTGATCCCATTCGTGGTTACTCAAGCTACCAATAGTCGACGGTGTTTTATAGGCCTATCTTTTCTGACTATTTAGAACAATGTTCTTGAACCTTGGTGACATGATCGTCGGCCTGGAAACAGATGAAGCAATGCTTGTTATTTGATCTCCAATATGTTATGAGGTGACGTGAAGTTGCAGCCGATCTTGATGGAGAAGTTCAACAGCTCAGTTACTCATCCAGTCGGTGAGGTCTTAAGACTAAGAGATCGAACTTGGGTCATACAAACATTTACTGGTTAGCTATTTATTTTTTTGCTTGTATGGTGTTTTTACGTTGCATGGAACCAGTGGTTATTCAGCAACGGGACCAACGGCTTTACGTGACTTCCGAACCACGTCGAGAGTGAACCTCTATCACCAGAAATACACATCTCTCACTCCTCAATGGAATGGCCGAGAATCGAACCTGCGACCACCGAGGTGGGACGCAAACACCATCCCAACCACGCCACCGAGGCGCTAAGGTTAGCTATTTAGTGTCCCGCTGGGTCAACTTCTTGCGTTGCTCTTCCTCCAGCTCGGTTGACACTCTTAAGAGTTGTTCTGCTTATTCCACAATACCCGTTACTACCTACGACTTCAACCTTTCGTTTTCGTATAGTAGCCCGGACTCCATTCCTCACCTGACTAGTTTATTTCGACCTGAAAACTTCTGTCCTTTCACCGTATGAAAACAAGACCTTTTGCTTAGGCCAAGGATTAAGTATATCTCACA